>NC_085084.1:6505057-6817200 GCF_963662255.1 Cinclus cinclus
GGCTCACCGTGACAGAGGCTTTGCTGAAGTCCAGGCACACAACATCCACAGCCTTTCCCACATCCACCAGGCTGGTCACCTGGACATACAAGGAGATCAGGTTGGTCAGACAGGACCTGCCCCCCCTAAATCCACGCTGGCTGGCTCTGATCCCTCGGCCATCCTGGAGGTGTCCTGTGATGGCACTCAAGGTGATCTGTTCCATCACCTCACCAGGCACCCAGGTCAGGCTGACAGGCCTGGAGTTCCCCAGATCCTCCTTCCAGCCCTTCTTGGGATGGGGTCACATTGGCACCTCCACTCCTCTGAGACCAACCTGGTGAGCCAGGAGTGATGATAAATGGTGGAGAGCACCTTGGGGAGCTCATCCAGCAGCTCCCTCATCCCTCTAAGATGGATCCCATCTGCTCCCAGACACACCTGTGAGCATGTGAGTGGCTCAGCAGGTTCCCAGCTGCTTCCTCCTGGATTACAGGGGTCTGTTCTCCTCCCTGGCCCATCTCCCAGCCCAGGGGACACTTGTCCTGAGCATGACCACTCTTACTGTTGAAAAGTGACCCAAACAAGGTGTTCAAGTACCTCTGCCTTTTTCCCATCTTTGCCTACCTAATTCCCTCCCACATCCAATAAAGAACCCAGGTTGTCCTTGCCCATCCTCTTCCCTTCATGTATTTATAAAAATATTTTTATCATCCTTCACAGCAGCCACCAGCAAGTTCTAACTGGGCTTTTGCCTCTCTAATTTCATCACTCATCCCTCACAGTGAAGGAACTGAGCACAACACCACCAGAGCTCCTGCCCCATCAACCACGAGACCCAGAGCCTTGAAGTCCTTTTTAACTACCCAGGTGCTCTTCTTTTCAACCTCATCACTGCCAGCCTGGACAGCCTTGTCTCTGCCCCACACAGTCCTGAACTTGGGGATGCTTTTAATTAATGTGTGTGTCCTCAGATGGAGAACCTGCTGTCTTCATTGTGCAAGCCTTGAATCCCACACTCTGCACTGTGAAGTTGGAGGAAAGGAGCCAGAGAATGAAACAAGCCACCAAAGTGTTCTCGCTGGAACACTGGTTTGAAAAACTACACATTAAATACTAAACATGAGCTGCTGTGCATTCACCTTAAAGCTGTGCTTGTCTTGGCACTTGTTTGGTCCCAGTGCAGAATGGAAATGACCCCTCAGCCAAATGGAAGCTGTGGGGTTGTCTAATCCAGTGCTTTCATCTCTCTTCACCCAGTCAGCTGGAATGGCCTGAGGATCACACAGAATACACAGGTATAAACACCTTTCTGCAGGAGACCAGACAGGCTGTGCAAGGGCATCTCAAATAGCCCTAGAAAACCAATATTGAATACTGGAAGAGCCCTCCTTGTACCAGTGAAGTCCAGCCATCAGATGAAAGATAAGTAGCATCATGCTGTGTAGATTTCTTATAGCTGAAGACAAAGGTTATTTGGGAAGAAAAAGAAGTTTTAATTATGTACATATAGATTTAGTTAATCTCCTCTCCTATCTTTGCCCTAAGCTTTTTCTCTACACTGTATTTCAGAAGCCTGAGAAACTCTTCATGAGAAAAAGACATAGTCCTTCTTCCTGTAGGTCAAAGACAGGAGATAGCAGGAGGGAATTTCAGTTCTTCTTCTAAACCACACAACCTCATTCCTTGTCCATAGCAATGGAAGTTTGAAACATTACAAATGGGTATTGCCAGAATGAAGGAAATCCAAAATGGACAGGAAGGTCCAAGCCTTCAGGAGGTGTGACAGGACAGTGACCTTCCTGATCATTTGCTCACTCTCATGTCATAATAATCTTCTGAGTAAAGCCAGAACTTTAGCTCAGATTAAGCGTTCTGCAGAGTGTGAGTTAAATGAGTATTACTTGAATGAAATTAAAAAGGGAAAAATCCCAAAAGTCATGGCCTGTAATTTAGTGCTGAGAAAGGTGATGCTGAGCTGTCCAGGAATTCCTCCAGTGTGAGTGCATGGCTCCGTTGTCCACAAAGTGTGTCAGCTTGGCTCACTCTTCCATGGGGTGCAGTCCTTGAAGGCCAGGCTGCTCCAAGCTGGGTCCCCCACACGGTGACAAGTGCCATCAGGAAAGCTGGTGCAGCGTGGAGTCCTCTGTGCAGGGCTCCTGGTGGAGCTGTCCGGGGCCATGGCAGGGCAGGCAGGTCCATGGCACGCTTGGCTTGTCCCGCAGCTGGAGCAGAGTCAGCGTGGCAGGGCTGTGGTGCATGGAGAGCTGGGGGAGTGGGGAATACAGCAGCAAGGTGGGAGTGACAGCAGAGACAGGACATTGGGGAACATGGCAGTAAAGAGGGAATGAGAGCAGAGACAGGCCACAGGGAAACATGGCAGTAATGCAGGGACACAGCCAGAGGTGGCACCACAGCCATCACCACCCACACGGAGATATTCCAAGTGTCCTGAGTGTTTGGCTCACTGGCTGCAGGTTCAAGACTCAGCTCAGCCTGCTGGGAACCTGCTCGTGGCTCAGCTCCTTCCTTGGTCACAAACTGTGCCCATCAATATCCAGTGGTTGTCAGCCATCTGCTCACCTCTCATCTGCCATTTGGGGAGACACAAAAAAATCTCCCTTGTCCTTACAATTCATTTTGCTCTTGCACTAACCCACTCCATTCCTTTCACCCTCCGATTTCCTTTTCTCCCTTTTCCTCCACTCTGCACTCACACCTCCAACCTCACACAAACCTTCTGACTCACAAGTAAACCACTACTTCCTTTTTACCAACGTCATCTTTCAACACTGAAAAACCTCTCTTATTTACACTTCTCTTGCCCTCCCTACCACAAGCATTCCCAATCATTGCTCTTACCCTTTTTATTTTGTTCTTTTTTCACTTTTATTTCCCTCCATGAGAAATAAACCTACACAAATACCTGGGACAGGGCATAACAACACACAAAGCATAATGTACAAGCCATACAAACCACTCCATCTTTTCAAATGCCAAAATCATCCTCTGTCTACAACAAACTGCTCTTCTTTTTCTTCCACCAAATAATTCCATGTGCCTTTCATAATCAATGCTTTTTACTCTAGACTCTTTAGGAAGATTTATGCTAAAATATTTGCCACTCAACTCCTTAAACTCTCCCCACAGCAGCTAACATTAACAGCAAGCTGCAAATTGCTGAAGCTCAACTGCACTTGGATTGAAAATTCCATCTAAAATATTTTGCCTCTTACAGTTCGAGCTTTCTTCTCCCCATCTGCCTCCTCCACATTTCTCACTGGACTTTTCCCACCTCTTGTATCCCAGCACTGAAGTCCACAGTGGCCTTTGCATTTCCTGAGGCTGCAGCAGTTCTGTAGATGAAGTGGTCCTTGCAGAGACACCAGAGCTATCAGTGCTGTTCTAAAACACCTCCCGTGGCCCTGGTGAACATCTGCCCTCTCTTGCCATCACTCTCTTTCCCCCTCTGTCCCTCTCAAGCTGTTGTCTTTTGTGAAGCTGCATCTGTTACTGCAAGACTTGAATGGTTGTGCAGATGCCACCTCATACCCTCAAAACAGAAGAGCTGAGCTGGGCTTTATCCTGTGCTAGTGCAGAACCTGTAGAATAAAGTGGCCATGCATTCTGTCTAAAGCTCAGAACTGGCTACTGTAGAGAATGTTATGTCTGCCCCATTGTTAAGTTTTGTAGGGTTTCCTGAATAATTTCCTGTGAGAACAAAGCTCTGAAGGACTTTTTCATGGTCATCCCGGAGGTCTGTTTTTGCTTTTTAAAGATCTCCTGGTGAAGAGTGTCCAAGTTCTGCTTTTCTACAGGACAGAGAAAAGAGACTTCCATTGTGTCCACATGGTCTGCAACAAACAACCAAGCTGACTACCTGAGGTGAGTGAAATAACAATTAAGCCTTGGCACTGGCAGTGGGGTGCCATGTGAAGCTGTTTACAGTATTGAAAGGATGATTTGGAGAAGGTTTAGCTGTATCTCCCAGGCTAAGAGCTGAGATGGACCCCGAGGTGGGTTTGTCCCGGACGGGCCCTCCCTTCCTGCAGTGCAGTTGCACAGGGTCAGCTGCAGCTCTGGTGCTGCATCCCCCCTGGGATTTGCAGAGCAGGAGGGCAGGGAGAAGTGTCTGTGTGTGTGTGTGTGTGTGTGTGTGTGTGTGTGTGTGTGTGTGTGGTATGAAAGGCTGGGAATGGCTCAGAGCTTCTGTCAGAGCACTGATGGTGGCAAGGGCAGTCAGGCCTCCTGCAGCCCTTGGGCTCTGGGGCAGCTGTGGCCTTTGGAGCAGGCGCGGCAGGGCCCTGGCTCACATTGGATACAGCCAGGGATGCTCCGTGGCAAGGCTCAGGGCAAGGCTGGCCCTGCAGGGGAGCAGCTGAGGGAGGCCTGTGCTAGGGCTCTTGCTAGGAAATGGCTCTGGGCACATGGCACAAGTCCAGGCTTTTCTTTCTCTGGTACCTGCCAAAACCTGCAAAGATGTCTGTACTTTCCAGAACACACCAGCACACCAGGCAGCTGCATCTGGCCTGGGACACATCCCTGGCACAAGCTGTTTTCTCTCTTGGTACTGAATTTGGACTTGTTCAATATTTACTGTTTACAAGAATTAATCTCAGGAGGCTTTGAGGGATTCATTTCCATGTGGAAGGATTTTTTGTCCTCCAAGACAAGCAGGTGTTCAGGCCCAGAGGAGCAGATGCATTGGTGTGTCAGTATTGGGAACTGGTGTCTATCATTCCCATTGCCACTTCATCTTGGGTTCGTATCATGACCCTCTCATCAGAGGCTTTCCAACACACCCCCAAAACTTCTCTCTGCCCACCCTTTGGGGTGAGGCTCTGTGCCAGCCTGGCAGCTGATAGCCTTGTGGCTGTTGTCTCCTCCCCAGAGGTGCTAAGCTTGTGCTTGGTGAATGTCCCCAGTTCCTGAGTTTTATCTTATCTTCACTGTGCAACAATCCAGGGCCTCACTCCAAAGGATAAGGTGATATTCTGTGCAGCTATTGTAATACAGTTCTACAAGTCCTTCAAGAAAATGTTTCCGTCTAAAATTCGGATATTTCAGTCTCTGACACACGGTGATCTAGAAAGGAATCGTCCAGGTGAGTTGACGTTTCAGAAAATATCATTATTTACAATGCTACTCTATAATTCTTCTCTACAATCATACTCTGCAATCCTACTCTGCAGTCCTACTCTACAGTCCTACTCTAAAACGGTAAACTGCCTGGGGAGCAAACAATCCAGATGTGATTATGACAGTCTCTTCTCCACCATTCTCTTCTTCACAGAAACAATCAGTGGCAGCAGGCAGGAAGTAGGCTTGACCGAAGCCACAAATGGATGCTGGCCACAAGAAAAAAAAAGAACCAAAACAAAGCAAATAACAACAAACAACAGAAAACCAATGAACCATGAGTTTTCAAGGTCAGTGCTTCACAAGGTCAATCAGGATTCCTCTGGTTCATAGAAAGACGCAGCAAGAGGACCAGTGGGGTCATCTGCACCTCAACCTTCATGTGCAGGACCTTGCCATCACAAGCAAACCTGGCCCAGAATCCCACTCATCTCTTAATTCTGGTGTCTTCACCTCGCTGGGATTTTTCTCCTGCCAGGGCTCTGGAAATGGTGCTTTCGGTCTCTGAGGTTTCTTCCTTTCAGAAAACTCCAAAGACTCACGTAGGTGCCTCTCTTTGAAGACAGGCATCATGCTAATTTCCACATGGAGACAGAGCAGTGTTTGCATGCCATGTGCCTCCCTGTGCTGGATGCCTTCCTTCCTTCCTGCAATCCTTCCTTCCTGCAATCCTTCCTGCAATCCTTCCTTCCTGGAATCCTTCCTGCAATCCTTCCTTCCTGGAATCCTCCCTCCCTCTCTCCCTCCCTTCCTTCCTTCCTAGCAGGGACAGCCGAGTGGCACTGGGTCCTGCAGTTCCCTCTCTGCCCCACAGCCTGGCAGAAACCCTGGGGCAGTTCCTGTCTGCTTGACCAGGCCAGGCAGCAGATGGGGCTGGGACAAGTCCCTCTCAGCTGTCCCTGTTTGCCTGGTAGAAACCTCTAAGAGTGGGGTGGGGGGCACAGAGCACGGCCCCTCAGAGGCTCACTCTGAGCCCACCACAGCCCCTCCTTCCCGCAGCCAAATCTCGGACTGCTCAGTCAGGTCTGGCTTCCTTGGCTTCTTCCAACGCTGTTTCATGCCTCTGCACCCAGCATTGCTCTACTTAACCACCACCAAATTACAAAAGAGGGCAACAGAAACAGTCAGAGGACAGAGCACCTCTCTCCTGAGGACAGACTGAGAGACCTAGAGTTATTCAACCTGAAGAATAGGCCCCAGGGAGACTTTAGTGCCACTTTCCAAAACTTCCGTGTGGTTTCTGAGGGAGTGGGGGACACCTCCTTTAAAATGTCCACTTACAATACAATGTAATACTGCTGGGTTACCATTTGGAAACAAAAAGGGGATCAAGTCCCAGTAGGCCTAAGGAAGAAGTTGTTTACTGGGAGCATGCAGCAACACTGGCACAAGTTGCCTCAAGAGCTGGGAGGTGCCCCATCCCTGGAACCATCCCAGCTCAGGTGGGAAAAGGCTCTGAGCAACCTGACCTCCTGAAAGTTGTCCCTGCTCATTGCAGGCCACTTGGACCAGATGACCTTTACAGCTCCCTGCCAGCCCAGCCCAGTCTAGGGATTCCCTGCCCTTTTCCTTTCAACAGCACCAAGACTAGAGGTGGGGAGGAGGGGGGCTCATCTGATGCCTTGGAATTCAGTGGAGGAGGAGGAACCCATCCCTGGCACACTGTTTCACCTGCAGCCCCTTCACATTTTACCTGCAGGAGCTCCTTGGCAGACCAGCACTGTGCCTCGTCTCTCTGCAGGCAGCAGCTCAGGAGGTGCCGCAGCAAAGGAGAGAAGAGGTCGGGCTGCTGCAGCTTTGGTCTCCCTGCGGTGGCTATCAGGAGCTGAGGCTGCAGAAAAAGGAAACAGGAGGCTCCACCTGCTTCTTTCACATCTGTAACTGCTCTCCCAGATGCCCTTGTTTAACCTCCACTCAGCAGTGGCAGTTTCTGCCCTGGCAGAGAGGCAGAGATGACTTTCCTACACCACCAAAACACCCAAACCCCAAAGCAGCCACAGCTTTTCCAACATTCAAGGGATCCTGCCTTGGCAGCTGATTTCAGTGACTGACCTACTTAGTGGCAGCTACATCAGCAAAAGCATATTTCATTTCTCTGAGGATTCACACCAGCTTGACAAGCTGTTTGGAAGGGCAGTGTGCTCTAGCTATACTATTTCCAAGCATTATGGCACGAAAGGAATCTCTGCAGTGCTTGGTCCCTTTAGCACAGCTCCCACTAAACAAAAATCAAGTTTTTTGTTCTCTTCTAGAAAAAAAAATGCAGATGCAGAATCTATCTCAACTAGAGAGAAATAACAATGGGAAGAGGCCTAGGACTCTCCATGAAAATGCCCGCTGCAATAGTAACAGCTGGGTGCTGGTGGCACTGAAACAGATGGGGACCAGAGACTTTGTTACTTTCCTTTTCAAGCCAGAGGAAAATTTCCTTCACTTCACCCACACCCCCAGAGATCACAAAGGGGCTTTGATCCCGTCCTTCTGCAGCTGAGCTCAGCCACTGGACATGGTGGGGAGCTGAAATGCTCACTGTCATTGGAACTGTGCAAGTCAGGGATGGCCCTGCTCCTGCAGTAAAGGAACACACCACCGGTATCAACCACAGCCCTTGGATCCCAGCCACACACCTGACTGCAGCCCATCTACTGTTAAAGTACCAAGAAACACCCAAGGCTTTGGTGGGCAATTCTAACTGCAGTCAGAGAAAAACACATCCTAAACTTAGCCGGGTCACCCAGGGACATGACACAACAATGTACAGATGATTTGAAAGCCTGAAAGATTTGAAGACACACAGGATTTGGAAAAGATGGTACAGTATGCAGGAAAATTGATGTGCTTTGGTTAATGAAGGAAAAAGCAAGCACAACTGCTTGAGGATTTCTTTGGTGGTTACTTATTTTCTTCTCATTTTCATTTTCTTATTGTTATTGTTTTTTGTTTTTCTTCTTCTATTTCTTGTTCTACTTCTATTTCTTCTTCTTGTCTTTGTTCTTATTCTGTTTCTTTCGCTATTTCTTCATATTTTTCTTTTTCTACTCCATTTTCTTCTTCTTTTTCTCCTTATTTTTCTTCATTTTCTCTTTTCTTTCCTTTATTTTTTCTATTCCTTTTACGTTTTGTCTTGTTTTTCTTCTTGTTTTTGTTCTTTTTCTTCTTCTTCTTCAACAGAACTGCAAATTGCTCTGAATTCCATAATCCACCCTGACTACTGTCAGGAAACAACATTCTCTCTGCAAAACTGGGCTTTCAGTTTCTTAAGAGATCTGAAATGCAGCATTAGGAAATAGCCAGCGATGCCTTTGCTGTTGCTGCTGCAGACATGGAAATGGATTTTCTTTCAGTCTACTCAGCTGGCCCTCAACTGCCACAGGTCAAGTTCACAGCTTGCTGCACAATTCCAAAACACCAGGAACAACAAATGTTCCTTTCTCACTCACCTCTCAATATCTGCCTCAGGTGACCTGCAGTGGGCAAGGGAAAATGAACCAGATTCCTTGAGAAATCTGGGCTGCTGAATCCCTCAGAACAGCTCAAGCCAAACAGAGGGCATTTCCATTTCACAACATCCCTCCAGGAGACACAGCTCTTTCACACAGCCAGAAAGAGAATAGGACAATATCTTTGGTCCTGCCTACACTTTGGTCTGTTTTGACAGTAAATGAATGCTAACTTAGGAAGAGAACACAATTGGTTTTTTAACTCTCAATGCTCATGTCCACCAGATAAAGCACCTTTTGTTCTCTTCTCAAATCCTTTCTTGACACAATTCACAATAAAAGCAGCTTTTGCTCAGTGCTGGGGAGAACCACAAAGTCTTTAGAAGGGCTTCTGAGAAGGTCTTCCAGTCTGCATTTTCAAAGTTGTCCTGCTTGACCCAGCAAACTGAGGAAATGGCAGACTCTGCTGCCACAGACTCTCCCGGGGAGGGAATGCAACCCCTGCAGGTTCCCTTGCAAATGCTGCCCGCAGCCCCCTGGCTACAGACACCCCGTGTTTAGGGGAACAGGTTGAAAGGAGCTTTACCAAACCAGTGGCATCCTAATGCTCTTTCTGTTTCAAAATCAACCCAGTCACTAAGAAAGAGCAGGAAGACATCTAAAAGACAAATTAGGTTATACCCACGGAAAATCTCTACTTACATGCCTCGTTAGTCAGGTAATATCCTGAACAACCACTGCCATAAACTGTGCAAACTGCAGCAATGACTTGCTCAATCTTTGTAGCGCTCCTGTGCAGTTTGCAGACAGTTCAGAAACACCAGAAAAAACAAGGCTCCTGTTACTGTGCTCAGCTGCCCACTGACAAACTCGAGGTTGCTGCTGCGCTGGGCACACCCAAGAGCTGCTCTGGCACTGAGGTCTTGGGTGCATCAAAACAACTTTCTGATGTCACCACAACTATTTGGCAACCATGCCTTGACATAACAAAAAAAAATGCTCCATGTTGGTCTGGACTCTATGCCAAAAGCTTTTAGCAGGGACTTGAACCCTTGGGACCCTTTCCTTTTTGAGACCCATGTGCCTTTCCAACAAACAACTTTATAGCAACTACGAACAGCTCAGCTCTTTTGAACAGCTCAGCTCTTTTGAAGATTAAACCCACAACCCCAACAGAGTCCATGAAATGTCCAGGTCCCCCATACTTCCCTTGGCATGAGCTGCAAGATGCAGATGGTCAAGCTGATACTCCTGGACAAGAACAGTGAGATGTATCTTGCAGGAGGGCACACCTGAATCCCAGGAGCCCTGCAGAATTTGTCTGCCTCTCTCAGTTTGCGTGTCCCTGATAAACACACAGGGTCACAGCCACCCATCTGGATGAGGAGTACTCCATACCATTTCAAGACCAAGGGCAGTATTCCACAACCAATTCTGAACTACCTTAGGGCAGTGATTAAACTACCTGTGACAGCAGCCAGAACAAGATGCGATTATTACTTGAAAAATCCCCTGAAAAATCCCACTTTTGCTCCTTTGCCACAGCCCTCACCACAACATCTCATCCTGACCTTCAGTCCTCCAGGAGCTACTCAGGCAACAAATGCCACTCCCCCCTGGCAGAGTCACAGCCAGCCTGAATGGGCACACATGAAGAGAATTTCTTCCACTTGAGCTCCCTGGGCTCTTCAATGTCCCTGACACGCTTCCACTAGCTCAGCTCACTTGAGGGAGGATAAGGATCCTGGCAGACCTAAGCAGCATGTCCAGCAGGCAGGGGGACTCAAACCAAAGCATCCCAGCTTCAGGTTTAACAAGACTTGTGCAGTCATCACACAAAACACTTCATGGAGATATTCAGCTGAGACTGGGGAATGTACAGTGACATTTGAGTCAGGCGGGAGCGGCACTACAACAACCTGAAGTGGTGTTTGCAGACAAAACAAACCCAAGTGAGGAAGCAGAGAAAGAGGCAGAAGTTGCTGGTGAAGTTCAACAAAGAACCATTTCATGCCAAGTTTGTTCCAAAACTGAGATGCATTTTCAAGGCATTTACCACAACTTTTTGCTTTGCAGTCTTATTTTTGGTATAACAGGCCTGATGTTCTCTCTCCCTACACTCTCAAGTCCAGAGACTAAGGTGGCCCCCTAAGTGTTCGTTTCAGGTGTTTTGAATTCACTAGACTGAAGAGTATGGCTACTCTGTTGTGAGTGAATGGACAGATGGGGAACATCTCCTGAAGCCAGTTTCATTGAGTATACAAGGTGTTTATATGGGGTTTACCTTGTAGGGCAATCACAGAGGGCTCTAATTTTGGCAACAATTTCCCACTGGTTACACATTCTTCATGACATCACATTACCTGGTAACATTATCTTATCACAAAATTTCACCACATGTTTCTCAGTCACTTCTTGCCCATGGAGCACTTACCTTGTGTCCACCTCTCCCGTGGTTTCTGCTCTGTAAGGCCTAGAGATACCAGACCCCTTCATCACTTTTATCTGTCTCTTCCATTCACCATACTCTGTACCTGCTGTTGCAGTAACATTGCCCCTTTCTCTGATGGGATTCTATCTCCTATGCAAATATTTTCAGTTCTGCATAGGTAAAATTTGAAGCCTAAATCTTCCCATCCATGGTAAAGAGCACACCTGTGAAAAGGAAGAAAACGATGAACATTCTCTTTCCCATTCTGTAGCCCAGAAATCTATGAAATACATGCTAAATTCAATGACTCATCACTTGCTTTCCAGGAATCAGCTTGCCAAGAGTTCTCCCTTTCATCAGCAATGGAAGCCCCAGATACAGACTCCAGCTAAAGTGGTCAGAAAAAGACACACTATTTTCTTCAGCTTTTCCTATTCACGGTGCTGTGGTTGGACCAAGTAACCTAAAAACACAGGCAGGAACACCCTTTGCCACAAGTCTAGTGTAGAAATCAACAGGAAAGGATTCATTCAGGGACCAAGAGTTAGCTCCCAGAAAATCAGGAACACTTTGGATCCTGCATGCCTACCACGCCTCCATCACCTCAAGGAATACAGCTGGCACATGTGTTGGAGGGAAAACTATCTAAGCATTGGAGATGAAAAGGTCAAGGCAGTGACAGAGCTGTGTGCAAATCAGAAAGGGAGAGCTGTGTCTTCCTACACTGCAAAGAGATCTCACCTGCTAGCATTAGGGCACACAGGAGAGTTCCAGCTGAAACACACACCAGTGTATCACAGATATATTGAAAAGATCAATCATTTCTGACAACTTCTCAATAATAATTTCTTTATGAGTTTCAGCATCCTTGAAACACAGCTAAAGGTTAACTTCTCATTCTTAGCCACAGAGTACTGTGGAAAAGTCCATGTAACCACAACTATACTACAGGTGGGACTAAACACTCCAATGGACAATGCACTTTTCAACTACCTGCTTCCTCATCTCCAGCAGGCCACAGGGCCACTATTCCTGTGGGTCTCATGACTCACAGAGATTACAGAGGAGGCCTTAAAAAAGAGGCTTTGCTTGATGCAGCAGCACATAGATGGACATGTGGGAAATAAGGGCCATGCAACATCAAGACAGATGTCCCCTCTTTTCTGAACTCCCCTCTTCTCCTGCTGGCCTATTCATCAGGAATTTTGTTCTAATTCAGTTGCTGGCTTACTTTCTGGCAGGTTTCTTACACTGCGTTGAAAAAAAGACCAACACCATCCAGCCAAGGTGCAACATTTGTAATTCACGTTCTGTTTGAAGCTATTTAACATGAAACGGGAAGAGATTTTCTAGGCAGCGCATTTCAATTTTTCTGAGAAAGCCAGCACACAGAGGAAAAGATGACAGGGCATCTTGGAAACACTCACTCCAAAAGACTGCTCCAGAATGTGATGGGACCAACAATCCTTGTGTCAGCATGTCACCCACAGGGCAGTGGCTGAAGTGACAGGGCTGGGCTCCTCACAGAGGGACCTGGAAGGAGGGCAAGAGAAGGCAGTGTCGGCCAGAACTCCAGGCAAGGTGGACGTAAGGAAAATACCCACTGTGTGTGGGGGGTGAGCTTCTGCCATTCCACCCAATATACTCACGTGAGGCCTCATGCTGAAATGATGGAAAGACATAAAAAAGGGGGCATGAACTAAAAGAGATGGGAGAAATAGGTCTATATTTCCCTGCTCTGAAAAATGTTTCCATTTCAAGAGAGCGTTTAAAATAAAAAGAAGAAGTGACACTAAGCAGATCATTGCTAGATCACCTTTGCTGGTTTACATTGAAGAGACTTGGTGGTGGGAGGGATTTTACATTGTAACTCTCCCCTGATTGTGGGGAAAAAAAAGAGAAGAAAGCATTTCTGAGGAAAGAAGAATGCAAAACCTCTTGGTGAAGACAGCAGCATGAGTTCACTGTCACTGTAAGCAATGAATGCCTCGGCTAAAGCAACATCCTTCCAGGCGGCAGGACTCTAGGTCTGATGAAAATGCTGACAAAATTGCTGCCCCTTCCTGCTGCTGCTTCTATCTCCATAGTGAGAAATGTGCCAAATCTGCTGAGGACAGGCAGAGACAGCGAGAAAGAAGCAATCAGCTGGCTGGAAAAAGGGGCAAAAAGAACGTCTTCCATTCTCTCTTTCCGTTTCCCCTTCTCGCACTTGACCTCCAAAGGGTTTGCAGCTCACCCCGCCCCGCCCCGCCCCGGCCCGCCCTGCGGTGCCCGGCCAGCCCCGGGAGCCGCCCCGCCCGCGCTGGTCCCGCAGCCCCGGCTCTGCGGCGCTCGTCCCCGCCAAGTCCGGCCCGCGCGGGGGCCGCGAGCGGGGCCGAGCGCAGCGCCCCCCTCAGGCCGCGCGCCGCCGTTGCAGCCGCGGCCGTTGCGCCGCGGGCGTTGTGGCGACAGTCGGCGATGGGCGAGATGGCGGAGCTGCCGCTGCCCGCCGGGCTCAACGCCGACACCTTCCCCGCCAAGCTGTGGCGCCTGGTGAACAGCCCCCGCGTCGTGTCCGTGCGCTGGGACGGCCGGGCCCAGGGGCTGCTCGTCGACCGCTGCCTGTTCGAGCGGGAGCTGCTCAGC
The DNA here is from genome assembly GCF_963662255.1 of Cinclus cinclus. NCBI lineage: Eukaryota > Metazoa > Chordata > Aves > Passeriformes > Cinclidae > Cinclus > Cinclus cinclus. The sequence goes on from NC_085084.1 coordinate 6,518,672, forward strand.
CCGGGCGGCGCCCACGGAGCGGGCGCCCAAGGGGCGGGGCCGGCCCCGGACTCCTTCCAAGCCACGCACTTCGGCAGCTTCGTGCGCCAGCTCAACCTCTACGGCTTCCACAAGGTGCCGGGCGATGTCGGGGGCTGCCTGCACTTCAGCAATCCCAACTTTCGCCGCGATCGCCCCGACCTCCTCCTCCGCATCAAGCGCCTGACCAGGGCCAACAGGCAGCGGCTGGCGGCGGGGCTGGAGGTGCGCAGCCGCCAGCCCAGCCGCTTGCAGCAGCTCCACACGCAGCGGCCGCTGCTCGCCTTCTCTGCCGGGCAGCCCCCCAGAGCCGGTGAGACGGGGTGGGAGCTGCGGGCGCTGTGGCCGCTGCTGCTCCGTGCCCGGCCCGGGGATGCTTGGGGAGCTCTCCGTGAGTGCGTGTGAGCCGAGGGGCTCGGTCGTGGTCAGACCCAGCCGGAGGGAGCCTCCTGCTCCTCTGGGGCGCAGGGGAAGACACCTGGCAGTTGGGTTCCTGGCAGTTGCTTCCTGCCAGGGAATGGCAGCAGGACCCTTTTCCCAGGCAGTTGAATGAACAGGGGAGAGCTAAGTAGGCAAGGAACTGGGTATTGAATAGCCCCAGAATATTTTTTTTCCTTTTTGCTTCTTCTTTTTTCTCACCTTATTTGGCAGGGGGGGAGCTTTTTGTCTTCCCTGACAGAAGTACACTTGCTGCCAAGGGAAACACACGCAAAGACCAAAAGTGACCCAGGCTTTCCTTTGCTTCCTTTCTTCTCTCACTGCTGCATAGCTCCATCATGCCAGAACTTTGCTGCTGCCTCAGCTGAGGATGCAGAGCTGCTTCCAGGCTCTTCCAGGGGACGTGCAGGTGCTCAGGAGTCTGAGGCTTCCCCACCACCTGCCAAGAAAGTCTGTGCCTCCTCTGGACTTTCTGGCGCTTTAGCAGTGGAAACATCAAGGGAGCTCCTGCGCAGATTTAATCTCCACCAGCTCACCATTCCGCTGGTTCACATCGAGCCTGAAGCTGCCTGCAGGGCCCTTGGAGAGAGCAGCAGCTGCACCTCTTCAGGGCAGCACATCCCAGCCAACAGTGCTGCCTCACCTGAGGATGCAGAGGTGCCTCCAGGCACCTCCAGGACAAGTGCAGGTGCTCAAAAGCATCAGGCTTCCCCAGCAACTCCTGAGAAAGTGTTTGTCACCTCTGGACTTCTTGGCGAGTCCAGATCAGTGGAGGCAGGCACGTACAGATTTCAACTCCAGCCAGAGCTTATTATTCCACCAGTTCCTGTGCACCATCAAAACACTTTGGTGACAGTTCCGGAGCGGAGCAGCTGCACATCTCCTGGGCAGCGCTTGCCAACCTACTGCCCATCAGGTAGGGAAATAGTTTCTACCCTTGCTTTTCAGAATGGTCATGAAAATTAAGCTTAAAATATTTCCCTGCACTGCTCTGTCATGGGTAGATCTCAAGTGATAATGAGGAGGAAAGGGGCAGGTGTTCTAGGAAGTGGAACCATGAAAACAGAACCCATCTCTGTCTGCTTTTCCTGTCCTTGCTGCAGATTTGGAGGGGGTTCTGGGCATTTTCCAGACAGCCAATCTGTAGGGGTGCAAGGGCAAGGAACAAAAACCCTTTGTCTACAACTGGTCAGTGCAAGGTAAATGGCCATCTTTCTCGGAATGAAGCCAAACTAAGAGCCCGATAGGGTATTGCAGTGTTTCTAGGTTGTCTCTCCTTCAAATAATGCTATTAAAATTCAGTGAGCTCTGTGTGTTCCCAGAAGAGCTGCAGCGGCAGAATACAGCCTCACCCACAAGGCTGCTTTTTAGAATAAACTCACACTTTAATTTCAGCATGTGTGTCTGCAGATCTGGGCTCTTCCTGGGTGAATCCACTTTCTGTGGTTTGTTGTGATGAGAAACTGTGAGAAGCTACCAAATCCAAAAGCTAATGGGGAGATAGAAAAGGCAGTGATTGTCAAGTGGTTTTTTGTATGTGTAGATCAATTTTAGAATCCATCCTTTAATATACATACACGTCCTTTAGAAGAAAGACTTCTCAAGAGCTAGAACTCACTCTTCCTATTTCCTGGGAAATTTGAACACATGTCTGGAAGTGAGGTTGCTGTGTGCTTCTTGTGATGTTTCATCCAAGGCAGCATAGAGCTCAGTGTCCCAAAGCCGCATTCTGGAGCCTGACCCATGCGTTTGAATTGTTGCAGCCAATCCAGGCACTTCAGCCCCCAGTGCTCCAGCTGGCTGTGCTGCTTATGCACCATGGAGAGCCCCCAGCTGGCTCTGGAATACTCCTGGGGAAGAAGAGTTGCCACCCCCAGATCTGGACATGGTGCTTGAGACACTGGAGGAGATGCTTTCATCCTCCCCACGTGAAAGGTCTCACTGTGCTCAGGTAAGTGCACTGAAGAGGGATGAAAGGGACTGGATGGAGAGCTTTGGAAAGTTGTTACATGGCTGAGAAGCAAAGGCTTCTTGAATTCAGTTGTGAATGGACAGGGAAGGATTTGCTTGCTGAAGGAAGGTTTCTAAGGGAAGGGGAATGAAAAAGTGTGTGCCCTTGGTGAGGATGAGAGGTGTCAGCCTGTGCTGGCCAAGTTTGGGTGCTCCTTTTCCCTGGCAGAATGCCTTCTGCAGGGGCATTAGCGGTGAGGAAGTGGAAGCTTTGTGCATTCAACCAGGCTTTGTTTGATGGGAAAGAAGAGAGGAGTGTTTGGAGAATGCTACAGAAGGCCAAGTGTCCCTTGCAGGGAGGGGCATGCGAGAGGTGCCTCTGCTGCAGCAGCAGATGTGGGCTCTGCCTCTTTGGTGTTGGAAGGCCAAGGGAGAGCAAGGGCTGGGCTGGAGCTGCTGCAGCTGCTGTGTGAGCCCTGCTGTGTGTGTAGGTGCTCCCAGAGCTGCGTTTGGGGATGGGCTGGAGCTGCAGCTCTCTTGCCCTCTCAGTAACCTGGTGCCTGCAGTCCAATTTCTGTCTGGGAAATCCTCCACTGGGCAAACTGGCCAGTCTTGCTCTCCATGTCCCAGAGCTCGGTCACCTTGCTGTTGGGCATGTGTGTGGGAAGAGATGTGTGTTGCCACGCAGTCCCTGCAAAGCTGCAGCCTGGGTGAGACTGTTCTGCAGAGGGCTGTGGAGGGAGGAGCACATCCCTGTGCCAGGAGCTGGCAGGACTCCTTCCTCAGCAGCCAATCTATGTGTTCAGTGTCACCCCCACACTCAGCACTGTCAGCTTTGACAGCTTTTGGATCATGTTGGAGAAGTCAAATCTCTCTGGCTTTTCAAGGTTTTTGGGGTCCACATTTCTTGTTAGGAACAAGAGATGAAGTATGTGAGCCACAGAGTTGTTGGACCAGATGTCTTGTGTAACTGGTAGGAAGGGTTTATTTCTTTGTGTTTCTCTTTCAAGGGGAATATTAATGCTGCCCCTGAGTCTTCAGGAGGGGAGCCTGTGACCAAGGCTGCAGCAGAGGGAGCTTTGCCTGGTGCCGCGAGCTGTGGGAACAGTTCCCAGGAGCACGAGGAGCTTGGTAAGGACAGAGCCCACATTGGTTTAGGGAGGTGTGGGACAGCTGCTCTGAGCCTGCGTGTGGCAGGAAGGGAGATGAGAAGAGTTGAGTTCTTGTCTGCAGTGTTGGTGCTTCTGGGAGCCTTTAGTTCCAATTCTGCAGTGACACAACCTCCCTGAGCCCTGCCCTCCACGCTTCTCCAAAGGCTCTGACATTGAGTCTTCTGCTGTGGCAAGAGAGCCAGGAGTAAACCTGACCTTGTGGGAGTTGTGTCAGCCCCAAGCTGGGTGTCCCCATTTGGTTTCCTAACTCAGCTCCCGGCAGCCTTCAGCTTCAGCCATTTCAGAGAGGACTGATGTCTCTGTCAGCACAGACAAAGAGCAAGGCTGGGTTTCTTTGTGGGAGCTGAGACTGTCTGTGTTTCAAGGTCTGGATTTGGGTGCGATTTGAGCTGTGAGTGTTGAGACTTTATCGAGATACTGCAGTGCTATCCACAGGTTTGAACACTTGGATGGATCCCTGCTCTTTAAAGAGCAGGCTTCCAATTCCCAAGTGAGAGTCTGCCTTTCAGGCCATCTTTTACACTCTTTGATAGAAGGACAGTTACTTCCAAAGGAACAGATGGACACAGGCCTATATGAACTCAGTGTTTCCTTTGCTTCCCAGATATCCACCTGATCTACCTTGCCAGGAGGGCTGCCCTGCGTGCAAAGGAGGGAGCAAGGGAGAGCCAGTGATCATTGGGCAGGTGGAATCCCTCTTTTTATATGTAGATGTATAGGTGTCTATATAGTTATATTTATACATGCTTATATTTACATTTATAGATTTATGGAGTTATGTTTATGCATGCATATATATTTATAGACCTATATAGTTAAATATATATATCGAGTTATAGATGAGATAGAATCATGTCTATGCAATTATATTTATAGATTTGCAGAGTGCATTTATATATGCGTAGCAAAATATTTAAACATAGACGTAATATTTATAAGTACCGTAAACATAAGTAAGTATGTAAACTTGCAAGTAATAAGAAGTAATATTTATGAAGTTGCATTGTTGCATAGTTAAAGTTATATGGATATTTAGGTGGATAGATGGATATTTGTGCAGGCTTAGGCTGCATTTTTACTTTCTTTTTCACCTGCCGGATGCCTTTCTTATCTCTTGTTTTTCCCCTCTGTCCCCTCCTCCTGTACTGGGTCCGAGCTGGCGGCCGGGCCGGGCGGAGCAGCAGTTCCAGCCCCGGGTGTCCCTGGAGAGGTGGGAGCTGCCGGTGGCCCCAGGCACTGTCCCCTGAGGAGCTGCTGAGGGACGGTGAGACTGAGGGGACTGAGGGGGCTGAGGAGGCGGTGACACTGAAGGGACGGTGACCTGGAGGTGCTGCTGGGGCTGAGGCTGTGGGGCAGCAGAGGGCAATGGTGGCACTGAGGTGACAGGGAAGTGGCACAGGCTGAGGGGGGTGGTGGCGGGTCTAAGGGGATGGGATGGGTCAGGAGGGACTGAGGGGGGTGAGGGGACTGCGGGGCTCAGAAGAACCTGAAGGGGACTCGGGGTTTGCCGAGAGCATGGCGGGGCTGAGGGGATGGAGGGGGCCAGCAGGGAGCACAGAGGGCTGAGGGACTGCAGCTCTGGCAGCCCTTGGAAGCCATTGCTGAGCCTCCACTTGTGCCACAGCTGCAGTTGAAGACCTGGAAGACAGCAGGAGCACTGACAGGAGGCAGCAGGGAGGAGCTGAAGGGCAGGAGCAAGAGGAGCGAGCAGGGAGCTGCTGCTGCCCCGCGAGAGCCTGGGTGAGGGCACAGGGCCGGGGAGGCAGGGTGGGGGTGAGGGTGCCGTGGGCTGTGGCCGTGGGCACTGCCCGGCGGGGCAGGAGCGGGCCCTGCCCGTGCTGGGGCTGCTCAGCGCAGCTGCCCCGGCCGGCACAGGGGCTGTCCTTGGGCAAGGCAGCTGTGCCGGCAGGGCCCGGGAGCTGTGCCGGCTGTGCCGGGCTGCCGGGGGCTGTGGGACAGTCCCGCCGCGGCTGCGCTCACCACAGCCTGGCCCGCTGGGCCTGCTTTTTCTTCCAACCTTCCTGGGGAGGTGCTGAGGTTTTCTCTTCGCTTCCCCGATGGAAGGGCAGGCGCTGCCAAGGGAAAGGGCCTGATCCTGACTCCGTGTTCCCTTTGCTTCCCAGATGTGCCATGTGCTGTCCCTGTCCAGGAGAGCTGCTCTGCACGGGACGAGGAGACCGAGGGAGAGGCTTTGGAGCTGGGGCTGCTGGAATCCCTCGGCGTCCTTGTTCAAGATAGATGGACTTGCACATAGGCAGCAGTAATTATATGGAAATATACATATGTGGATTGCTATTTGTATAGAATTATATTTATATGTCTGTTGTTATATTAATGGATCTATGCTATCCATATATGTATGCATACACATACATATTTGTTTGTAGTTACAGATATGTGTATATATGTGTCTAAGTAGATGTGTATATTATGCTATCTACTTCTAGTTCTGTTTCCTATGTATACGTTTTTCTGTACATATGTATCTATTTGTTTTGATGCAATTATAGGTAGATGGCGTTTTAAATAGGTATATTGTTATTTGTATAGGTCTATATGTTTTATTTTTAGATGTGTAATAATCAATTTCTAGATGTCATTCTATTCACATTTGTATCCAATTGAATAGCTCTGTATTTGTACAGGTGCAGTTATATGCACATTTAGCTTGGCACAGGGATATTTTTAAATTTATAGATAGGGTTTTTTATATATTTGTTTACCTATATTGTATTTAATATGTAATATTTAATCTATCTTTACATCTGTGTATAGTTATATGTTTATATGTATTTATATATATGTATATATGTATTAATTGAGTTCTATTTCAACGTGTATGGAGTTGTAGTATGGCATAGTTTTATCTATTTAGAGAGGGAATGCATATATTTGTACTTCTATATGGACTGTACACTTGTAGTAGTATGTAATAAATTAGGTTGTTAAACACTTAATTGATATTTGTGTATAGTGAGTTGTTGTAGATGTTGGCAATAAATTAATCCTTTTGTTAACTGGAGTTAGTATTTGTATATATTTCCATAGCATTGTTGTCCTAATGTAATAAATTCCTTTTTTTAACCTTAACAGAGATTGGTGTCGTTCTGTATTGTCAGCACGGGTGTCACAATTTGTAACAAACTCTATTTTTCAGCTGAAATCAATATTCTTGTGTGTTTGTCGATCAGCAGTGTGGCTGTAGCAATGTGCAAGAAATGACATTTGTCGGCTGAGATGGGTGTTGTGTGATTTGTGCTGTCCAAAGCAATGAGCAGGTGTAAAGGCGATGGCGCTGGGGGATTTTGATTGTGAAAATCTCCAGCCATGCCCAGCACATGTCCCACGTGCACTCAGGGTGGGCAAGGAAAGGGCAGATTTGGGATGGCAGCAGAGGCACACGTTCAACCAAGAACTCCCTGCAAAGCCTGCTGAGGAAACTCCAGGACTCCACTGGGCACAGAACTTGTGCTCTGTGGATCTTCAGATCATTCCATTGATGTTTGGTTCTTTATATGCCAACATCCATATATACAAATATATATATATATATATGTATATGTATATGTATATACATGTAGGAAGTACTCAGTGAGCTTGAACACAGGAAGGAAAAGGATAGCTTTTCTTTAGTCATGCAGTGTGGAATAAAATGGTGTAGGAATAGCCACCAACTAAGCTGTGGGAACAGCTCATTCTTGGTCTTGACAGGACATTGGGTACAAGAAAACACCAGAATCGTAATGATTCACCTCCTGACTAAAACCAAAATGGTTCATGGTGTAAAACTACCTGGTGATGGAAATAACCAATGTCCCTGGGCTGGGGCAGAAGCCTGGGAGTCAGACGCTTGGAAAAAGAGACCTGGCAAAGCCAGCCCAAGGTGCAGGCACGTGTTTGGCTCAAGGCAAGAGGGAGCTTGGACTGCCAGCACTGGAAGGCACTCCAGGCTAAGGAGCTGGCCGGTGGCTGGGAGCAGCTCCTGCTGGCACTGCAAGGGAAGGACTGGCAGCACGCAGGAGGAGCGGGCACATTGCTGATGGACAAGGGAGCTGTTCCTGAGCTGCTAACGGGACCCCTCCTGGAACTGCAGTTACAGATCAGTTGCCCATCCTGCAGGCTCTGCTTGGCTTTTGGAGCTCAAATCCACTGCCGAGAGCAGACCTGATTATAAATGGGATCAATGATAAGACTTCAGCGCTTGTTGCCCCACTGTTAATACTGATTTTTTACTTTCTAGGCTATCTCTGCATTACGTACCCTGGGTGTTTCAAAAGGTAGTGCTCAGGATTTAGAACCATGTATTCTCTCCTTTAGCAGATTTCTAGAACACTCATGCTTCTCTGTGAAGAAAGGGCAAATTTAAGAAAGGTTTTACAACAGCATAGTTCCATAGAACTTTAGTTCAACTTATTTTCTAAGGAACCTCTAGTATCAAGACACTTTGCTAAAGCAGTTAAGGGTGAGAATTGCAGGGCTGGTTTAGAATTGAATCCAAATTCTCTTTCAATCTTTGCAATATTTCCATTAAATCCGATTAATGTCCAGGAATCAAAATCTCGATTTCCCTTTTGTTCTCTTTCTTCCTAGTAAACAAGGCGTGTGTATATTTTTGATTTTGATTTTAATGCCAGTAACCCACTGAACTAATTGATACCATGCAACTTCTTTATCATTTACAATTACCCATGGTTCTCAGGAACACAACTGTTAAAGGAAGGGAAGAGAACAAATCCTTTAAAGCAATGACCTGATAGGTATTTTGCATCAGTTTGTAAGCCCTTAGGTAAATACACTATAATCTAAATACAATGTATATATGTACAGGTATGAAGTATCAGCTGAAGAAATGCTCTACATAAACAAGATCTCATCTACAGTTTTTGCTAGCTTCGTGTTTTGTTCTTTCTTAGTAAAATCAGGAAGAGAAATACTACTGTCCTTTCCAAAATTAATTGGTTAAAAAATTGACAAGTTTGATGAAGTTTGATTTAGGATAGTTCAAATAATAATTTTAATTCTCTCTTGCTGAAGAGAAACAAAATTGACACTTTGTGAATGGTAAACAATAGACATTATTAACAGGAGCGTTGCACAAAGTATCTTTGGGATATTGTAGAGCAGTTAATATGAAGATCTCATAAATGACGGAGATAAGAGACCTCGGTGCCGAAGATGAAAACATCATTTGATAACAATAAAAAGAGCTTATCTAGCTCATCTTAATTATACTTAAAATGTGCTTTATATGGATTAGATGTATAGTGATTGAAAACTCATCACTTCTTTTATGTTGCCGAATAATTCATGCTGATCATTTTAGTCTCAGCCCACAGATTTAAAAAATAAACTCATTGCTGCAGCTTGCAGTATTGAAGCAGTGTCACTTGATTTGGCACTGAAGGGTCAGAAAGCGTTGTGAATGACAGAGATTGCCAGTGTCAGGTATTCCCAGGAGCTCTTGAACATTGCAGGAAAACATAGGTCTGATTTGCTGTCTGCGAGCAGATTTGCTGAGAGCAAAACAAATCTCAGAAATAGCCATGGCTATAAAGCAGAAGATGGGCCAGTAGAAGAAAACTTGGTTGACAGATATTGTAAGAAATCATAAAATGACAATTAAACCACATGATGCAGAATTATAAACACAAGTGACCAGTATCATTGTATCCTGTTTTGAAAGGCAGAAAAAGTCAGTTTCCGACCTAGTTGATTATTGTACTCATTCATCTGGCAGTTGCTGAGGCAGCAGCAATGTAATTCAATCTTAAAGACTGGTTCTTGTTTAGACCACATTATAAAATTTCTTGATTATCCATGTGCGGCATGATTTATTCTATCAGCTAATATTTGTGCTTTTCGTAAAAGGACAGTGCAGCTGTGGATTGTAAGAGAAATTTTAGATCCCAGAATTTATGCTTTCCATCTAGGAAAAGTAATAATAAAAAAGCTTTCATCTTCTTCCCCTCTTATTATTTTAAGCCATCTAAACCCAGAATCACTTTGACTTCCATTTTTGTCTTTGCTCTTCTGGGCTCCTCCACGGTTGTATATGAAGGCTTGTCAAACCTGTGATAACCAGATATCTAGAATTTAATTCCATGGTTTCAGCACAGCCCTCTGGAACCGTTTTAAATACAAAATGTCCATAAAGGACCTACGGATATGACACAAAAGCTGTGGAACACAAAAGCCCTTTTGGATAGGCAAATAAAAAATGGCATCTACCTTTCAAAATGCTATCAAACACTCTCAGACAGCTCCACAAAGTTTCTCTAGTAGGACTGCATGTTCTTTGCATTCCTTATATCCCCAGGGAAAATTGAGGTGTACTACAGTTAGATAGTTCATCATTCAGGGTTGTCCTTTAGTTTCCCACGTACCTGTGCCTCCAGGTGAGCTAGGTGTCCAAACTGCCTTTAGGGCTGGTGGAGATCTCATCCTTGCTTCAGGTGCCTTAAAGTGGGCCTTTTGATCCACTGAATCTTCCCTGTGGGATCTGTTGTGCCTCATTTGCTGCTCCAGAAGGAAATGGGTCTCCCATACACACCTGCACCCCTAAGACATGGAGTGCAGGACAAGTGTCTTGGGTACAGGAGATGAGCTGATGAGGTTGAGATGAGCTGCTCATATTCTTTCTGTAGAAATAGATATGGAAATAGAAATAGAAAGAGAAATAGAGAAATAAATATAGAAATCAATTCATATAAAATATGTATATAAATAAATCTAGCTCAGCACTGAGGCATAAGGGGCTGCAGGAGATGTTTGGAGCTGCAGAGGTGCTCCGCTGGCACATCTGCTGTTAACTCCCAGGAGAAATCCAAGAAGCTTTGTTGAGGTCTCCATTGGTGAGAAGACAGCTTCTTGAAGGGCACTGACTTTGGAAATAAAGTAATCCCTTTGCTGAATCACTGTGATATTTATGAATGATGATAGCAAAACTCACATTAGGAGAAGTTCACATATGTATGTGATGTAGCAATAGAAAACCACAAAATAACACATGCATATTTGCTTTTTGACTCTTTACTCTGAGCTTTCAACCCTTGTTGTCCCTACTTGTGTGACTACTAGAAGAATAGCAAATTGCTTTCCAGAAAGCCAATTTAATTCCAAGAGCCACCTGGAATACCAAACTAAGACTTAAAGAGAACAGAAGAATGGTTGTGATTTATGAGTATGTATCTCATTTAGACTGGAGAAAACAGAGACTGAATACAAAGGATATGCTGATCACTTCAATCTTTTCTCTGTGATCTTCTCTCAAAGTATGCGGTTTCCAACCCACTGCAGTCAGCAAGAATCCTTTCACTCACCTCAACTGAACAAACTTTTGATCATAATATAAGGCACTTCTACATGGATATTTATTAAAGATGTGATAGCCAGTCTGCTGCATGACTGAGAGATGGGACTGCAAAGGAGGGGTACAAAAAGTAATCCAAGCAAGAAGCCAAAGTCCAAGCAGAAAGAAGTCAGATTTGAAGTTGAAATCAGAGTTGAAATCAGAATTGAAGACATTGAAGTCATTGAAGTTACTGAGGTTCTTGAAGTCACTGCAGTCACTGAAGTAATGTATTGTTCTCTCAGGTCAGCCTTCTAGACTGTTGCAGCCCCAAGCAGTCACATCCCCAGGCCAGAATGTCCCCCCAGTTACAGAATCAGCCTATTGTTCGCATTACTTGGCAGCCTTACAAAAACACATAGTTCCAAAAAACCTGACAGCTGCACATGAAGCTCTTTGCTTCACACCTGTGCTTTCTTATTCCATGGTCTGTACCTGACCAAAGCCAGAATGTCTCGACCAACTGGGCTCTCTGTTCCACACCCTACTTGTTCTCCTATACCAGCCCTGTCTTTTCTACACTTATTCTGGTTTTTTGATACTATTCCTTTCAGTCAGTGACTTCTCAGCAGACTTCAGATTGCTTCAGAAAATACTTGACATAGTTTGACAGTATTTGATTCTGCCTGTATTTAACATCCTGCTTTAGTCAGCATTAAGTGTACTTCATGTTTTTCCTGACATTATTTGTACAGTCCCACTTAAAAGTAAATGTGAAAAAAAATGCATGAAAACTTGTCCACGTTGAATTAAAAGATACTGAGTTGTAGCCCTTAGGTGTATAAAATGGGTTAATATTTGAAACATGTGTTTCTGTGTTATTATTCTCAATTTTAAGCTAAATTTCTTTTTGATCTGTCTATTGCTTCATTGCCTTCCCTGAAGGGCAACCTTCTCAGGCAGGTCTAGGGAATACCTCAATGTAAACATCCTTTTTGTCTTTTGAAAACTGACTTTTCTCTTACCTGGAAATCACAGATCACATCAGGAGAGGATGTTTTTTCCAGTATCCTTTACCTGCTTTATCCAACACTAATCTGAGTCTATGTGGATTACCAGGTACCACATGAAATGCAAGTTTGTCCATTCAGGCTTTACTCCTTCTGCAGTTCTTGAGGTTTAGAGAGGGATTATCCATCAGTTCCCTGGGAAAGCAGCTCTTGAGCATACCAGACCAAACAGCATCATCTCAAATCATGTTCTCCTGTGTGTTTGGTACATCTGCTTGCCCTGCAAGACACAAAATCCAAACTTCTGAGGTTTAAGTTATGATAGAATGGAAGAGTTTTTTGTATTGTTTAATGCCACTTTTGCCCATCCATTCAGGATGATAAGAGGAAGGACTCAGAGTCGCTGGGAGCATTCAGCTGTTTATTGTAACTTGAAGACTGAGACACGAGGTAAGAGAGCTACAGAGACAGGTACAACAGGCCTTTGCTGCAGTTGGTTACCTAAGAACTCTGCCTACAATGATTTCCTGTTACACATGTTTGTAGGCTGTGTTTAATGCAACCTGCAAAGAAAACATGAATTATTGATTGTGTTGTAACATTACCTGTAAGGTGTTTCTAAAGACAGCTGTGCTAGTTTGTGAGGAATTTGTCTCCCCCACAATTCTCATGATAATATTAATTTGGGATATATGAACGTTATGTAATTTAATTGCTTTAAATGCTCCCACTAATTTCTTTTATTTAAAAACCATAAAAATATTGATTGATTGATTGATTGATTGATTGATCGATTGAAACCCTTGAAAGGCTTATCAGACTGGCTGAGAATTCACAAGCACACTTTTCTGCAATGCTTCTACCAACACAGATACTGAGGCTGCTGTGGATGTGCAGGAGCTTTTCACAGATGTTGCACTCTTCCTGCTGGGCACAGGCATTAGCACAGAGGAATTAGCGAATGCATGTTTTGACACCACCCTGTTTGCAGTAGTCTAGGAACTGTGATTAACCCTGGTGCCACTGACAGGTCCCTGGCATGTGCTGATGCCTCCAGGTGGGGAGAAGAGACATCAGGCTCCTTGGCAGCATTCCCAAAAAGGCCACGGGACAAATGGGAAGATCACTCACACCCAGTTGGACTTTGCTGCGGGCTCTGAATTTGGGGATTGCAGGGATCAATCCAACAGATCACCCACAGTTCTGCAAAGCCTGCAGCAGAGCTTTGCTGAGAATGCAGCACTGCCCACAGTGCCCGGGGCTGACGCTGAGCGAGCCCTGCATGGGCTGCTGCCCCAGCACCATCCGAGGCTGCCTGGTGACACAGCAGGAGCTGGTCCCCACTGGCGGGGGTTTATCCTGTCCCTGGAGGAGCTCTCAGGAGCCCAGAGAGGAGCACAGGGCATAGAGCACGGGACGCTGAACTTCCATGCCCTTGTTGGTGACACTCTGGGACAGGCTCGGATCAACGGGCCGGAATGATCTGAGCAGCTCAGACGCTGGTTGTATCCACACCTGGGGCAAACAGGGCTGTAGGAAATGTATCACGGGCAGCTATTCTTTGTTTGGCCATTTTCATGGTGAAGAAAGCATTTGTATCTGAGTTTGGCTTTATTGGACTGTGTACTTTCTGGGAGCACAAAACATATTTTTCTCAAACATAAGAAAATTGATTGTTACCTTATGTGCATATGATGCTACATGTAAACCATCCTTATTTTAGATACCAGTGGCCTGCCTTAAAGAACCTATGACTTTGCATGTATTATTGCCATAATTTGGTATCTTTTGGAGGAAGCAGAACGGTTCATTTGAACTAAGGCCTTCCTTACAGTTAAGAGAAACAACAAGTTGTGTGAGAACTCTGGTGGCTGTGAATGCATGAAGTGAAGAATGTTACTGCTATGGAAAGTGCACACTCTTGAAGTACACTCCAGAGAAAACAGCTAGTATATATGCTCATTTATGAAGGTAAGTACCAAAATTTGAATTTATCCTGCGTTATATTGAATCCCCAATACATTTCATGATTGCATTTTTCTCTGTATTCTTACATGCTGACTTCCCTGGCAGTGACATATTCTGTGCTAAGTGCTGAATTGGATAGCTTGGTTTGGGGAGATGCCTTTAGTTTATGGCACACAAGGGTCTAAAGAGGGTGTCTGGGTGTCCCTGTGCTCTGGCACCAGCTGAGGTGTGGAGCACTTCTAGGGCTGCCCCCAGGTGTGATGAGCTGAAGTTAAAGCAGAGACTTCTGCTGAGCAGCTGCTACCACCTGACAATGGACAACAGGGCCTAATATAAGAAACAGAGGCTTCTTCATTTCTTACTGAGGCCCAGAGTCTGATAAAATGGGTTCTTCATCCTGCTGTGATCAGTGAATCTCAGGATGAACTTCCACAAATTTCCCACCCTGTTTCCTTTATACCTGCCAGCCACATGTGCCATGATATCCTGCTGCTCAACTTCCTTGAGAAAAGCTGTCATCTCTTTGGGACAGGCTTCTTCACTAATAGTTTGACTCAAAATTGGCTCACTGATGTCTCTCTAATTCCCAAGTTATTGCAGAGCTACAGCTGCCTTCTAGGGATGTACCCTACTGCTCCTTTGATTCCTGTGGGGTCTTCTTTGCCTACCTTTTTCAGGAATGAGCTAGAACAAGCCATTAAATGTTCAAGGGAAGGATTTGTGTTTCCTACTTCATACAGGGTCATTTAATTTGAAAAGTTTTAGACTCTGATTTTTATTTAACGGGGGGCCAGACTTGAAATTCACACCACTCTTTGGGCCAGACTTTAAATTCTCTCAGCACACTCCTGTTTTCCACATCAAAGTTTTTACACTCCAAAATAGTATGTTTCACTGAATTTTAGTAAAATATTAAATGGATGAAGAGCCCTCCACTTAGTATTGTTGCTTAATGGAGATTCCATAGTGATCCAGAATGAAGTGCTTGATTTGCAAACTCCTGAAAACTCCATGCCTTCCTTCTCCCCATCCAGCCTTCAATGTAAGGAATACCAAAATTTCTTACATCATGCTATTTGTTGCCAATGTGTTTGAATATCATGCATTTAGTAATGTTGTGTTAAAGTCATCTGATACAGAATCACTTCCCAACTTCAAAACCCACGCACTTAATGTTTGACTCCAACTGCACCACACATAGACATTTTTTTAACCTACTTTCTCTGCTATAATTGAGCAGTCCTTTCTCTCTTGGATCACTAATTTGCTCAAATAAGACTAAAATGTAATCATCCTTTGTCACATGATGCTCTAGTCAGTATATTTCATTTATTCCTATTTACTAGGTATCAAGACTTAATTCTCACATGTAATAAGTACATTCTTTCAGCTTTAAGAGGCAGAGGACATGAATTCCATTGAGACTGGCTCAATACTTTTATCTTCAGAGTCACTCATGAACTGTTTCAAGTTTGCATAAACAATTAATGCAGCAGTGCCTCTAAGAGACAGGGAAAAGATGATTAGGAGCAAGCAAATCATGGCTTGCTTTGGCATGCAGAAGTCTTCACTTTAAAAAGAGAATTTCATTACATTTTGTATGTTTTGAAAAGGCAACAGGAGAAAAAAATATCTTTAAATGTTGGCAAGTTTCAGAGATAATTATGCAAATGTTAATGTGAGAATCTACAGAGTATCCTTCTTAATGACACATGTAGCTGTGCAGGTTTTTCATTCCTACATGGACATATTTGTGAAATAACTATCCATAAAGGATTTTTTTCTAAGAGTTTGCAGGAATGTTTTTATCTGATGTATCTTCCTGCTCTAAACTCTGTGTGCTGTGGAAAGAACACTGATACCTAGATAGCCTGGTTTCCTTTTGCAAAACTCTTCCTTCCAACTAATTTAAAACTTGTTCCCTGTTCTGCTTGGGTCAGCAGAGCAGTTCTAGTCTGTCTCCAGCTGGAAGCTGTCTTTCCCTTTCTTCTTCCTGGTCCAGAATCTCCTTTAATTCCTGCCTCCCACAGCTCTGCCCACTGACAAGTAAGTGCAGCACCAGTTCGTGGTCTGGATCCCTGTGCGTTGTTTGATGCCATTCTGCAGAACCTAGTGGAGATGTGTGGGCTGTGCAACTATTTGTGGATTTCTGTGTTTTTACTCCTACATATTGTCACAGATTTAATGCCACTTCTGCCCCTGAAGTCTGTGTATGTCCATTTATCTACTGCTATTGCTCAGAGCATAGTGTACCTTGTGCTTTTCAGCTGGGGCAGAATTCTTTTAGCAAACATCATGTGAATTTTTGAGAAGATAGGGTGTAAGAGAATTGAAGAGAGCTGCATCATACAGAACAAGAACAGTGTGCAATATGAGGAGAATCTGAGGCAGAGGGTATGTAGTTCTTACACACTGGATAACAGCTAAAAATGCCCATTGTTACAGAACACCTTGCAGACTGCTCCTGTGCTTGCTTTGTGCTCAGCCTGAGTTGACACATGCTGGTCTCTGAGCTTGTGTATAGACAAGCAAATTCCCACAGAGGGCACCGTGCAGCCTCCAGAATGCACAAGAACTTTAGGACACATTTAAGCCTTACAGAAATATAAAAACCCCAAACCAAAATATATCACCATAACTAACTGAAAAAAAAAAAAGAAGTCTAATAAAAACCCCATGGAAATTTGTTTACAGGTTATAATAAATTGTCTCATGTCACCTCCTCTCTGTTAGTCAAACTACTGTCAATGTTAATACAGATGGTGAAAGAGAGGTTTCAGTAAGATTGACCAAGTTTTGGTTTGGCCCCTCCTGCAACTGGTTTGGGAAAAGAATGAAGTGGAAAAAAATCTGTTTATTTAACAGGCAAAGCAGTCCCCAGCACAAAAATGAAGAACACTAAACAACAAAACCTCTCTCTGTTCTGACAAATGAGATGACAAATTCAGCAGAGTCCCTTTTGTGGGGTGCAGCCTGGCTCACTCAGGCTGTTCTCAGTCCCTCCAGAGCTGGGAAATGCCACAGCCCAGGCCAGGCATTCTGTGCCACAGGTGCCAGATCCTGCTGCTCTTCTGAGTTTTCCAGTCCAGAGCAGCTTCCAACAATACTGAGAAAATGGAAATGAACCACAGACCAGGGAATTTCTCTGCCTCAGCTAGTCAAAAAGGAAGTAACAGCAAAGGAGAGCTCTCCCCTGCTGTCCACTGCAGACAACACAGTCTGTGTATAGGAATGTGGGGGAGCAAGTGCAGTCCCTGATAACAAACTGTGCACCTCTTCTCTCCCCCTTCACTCTTGGAACCGGTCTTCAAGTTGCAGAACTTAATAGCCAACCCAAAGAGAACAAACAACTGGGGATGCAAGCATCATAAAGTCAACCCAGGGCATTTGCTCATCACAGGGCTCATGAAGTCTGAATCTAGAGGCACAAAGTTTGCATGAGTTTCTGCACTCTTGTCAGAAGGAAAACCAATTCCATTCTAGAGGGGTTACTGGCACCAAGGCTCCAATAACCTGCACACAAAGCTCCTCATTAAAATGACAAGAGTGGGTTGGAAAGAGCCATGCACTTGTGAATTGCCCTTTGTCTCTTTTCAAAGGCTTCTGGGAAGCTCTGCACACATGAGCTCAAAGCTGTCTTTTCAAAGAAATGTTGAAGAATTATGAACATTAAAAGAGCTGGCATAAGGAAAAATCAGCTGCAACAGGAAGGAACACTGAGAGTCTGGATAATCTCTCTCTGCTTTCCATCTGGGGCTTTTTGTCAAGTTTCAAACCACAGGATGCTTTATAGTCTTTGTTAGTTTACATTGCCACTCTATACACACAGCTCAGAATGTCAGCAGGTGGAGATTGTCATTTCATAGCTGAAACTGGACAAAATCTGTACAGAACACTCCCAGTTCCATGGGACGTAACCTATGGAGGTCTTACCCCAGCAGCAAGATGAGAGAACAAATCAGAGTCTAAAAAGACACATGAATAAAATTTGCAAAGAAACCACTGGGATGTGGCCAAAAGCATTTTTCCTTGCACTATTGAGGATCAGAATTCAAGCGGCTTCTAAAGAAAAAAGGGAGCCCATATGAAATGCTCGGTGGAAGATCTTCTCAAGTTACAATCCTATCACAAATGTGATAGGAAATGATAATTTCAGTCTGTGTGTATCACCTTTGGGAAAAGTGCTCTCATCTTTGGGAAAACTACTCTCATCTTCAAACAGCTTTCTGGTGTGAGCATCCCTGATGACTCTGGAGGTCAGGTACATACCTCATCAACCTGGGGACTGTGTCTATGTCAGAAAGCAAAGCAACAAGGCACTTAAAGTGGAAATGAGCATTTCAAGTACTCCTAAGCACTGCTGCTGCAATAAAAGGGGATGGGATAAGTGCATTGGTAGAACTTCCACAAAGGAAGCCAGCCACAACATATGAAGATCTAGGTGGGAAAATAAAGACAAATGAGAATTTGAAACTTACACTTGTAAAAGCATGAACATATGATTCCTTTATGCTGTATAGAATTGGTTAGAAGAATTGCCATGTAAGGAGTGAGAAGTCATGAAGGGGTAACCATGAAAAATCCTCAGTCCCAGCTCACTCTTGACAGCAACACTCTTGCATGTGGTTCTAAACAGCAGCAGTCAGCAAGCCAAGGGCAGGCACACCAGCAGAATTCACCGCAAGGCCCCTGTGGCAGAATTCCTTGTGCTGTTGCACTCCGGAGGTGTAGGAGCAGCCCTGGCCCCAGGCAAAAAAGGATACAAATCTCAGGATTTAAGAGGTGACATTTTCTTGAACTTCACTGGAAGGAGAACAAAGGGCAGCAACAGCTCAGCTGTTCAATCACAAAATGCAGCAAGATATCTCAGTTATGGGGACTTAACTGTGTTGGCATGGAGGCAACTGCAGAAGTTCTAAAATACTCTCCAGGGAAGAAAGGGGCATTCACAGCCCCATTTGAGTCTTATCATATATTTTCTCCCCTCAGTCATTTTTTTATCCTTGCCCAAAAGAATGTTAATGGCATTGCTGGTCAAAACTCCACAGTGTCAGTTGAATACATTAACAACAGGAGAATTAGGAAAATGGATGGACTTCAGAGACCCCATAGGTCTGTGCAGGAAACAATAGCTGTGTTTCTCTGCAAAATCTAGTTGGGCCAGACATTTTTTGAAAGAACAATTGAACAGTGTCTCCATATTGACACATTCACCTGGTTTCTCTTTAAAACCTGCTGAAGTATCTTCTCTGCAACTCCTGCAAATTACTTTTACAAAATACTTGCCAAGATCTCCATATTCCTTGGCTCACTGACAAGGTCAAACCAAGGTCTACAAGGAGGAGGTGCTTCAACTGACATCTTGGTGCAGCCCATAGGAATTCCTGTGTAACCGTCCAAAATAAGGTGATTTGGGGAAGGGCTTTGCCCAGACTTCTATACCTTTGACAAAATAAGGTAAAGAGTTAAAATTAAAATACAGATCAAAAAACACCCCTATGCCTATCATAAAAAACTTCAGTTTACTACAATATCCTCTTAACATGTGCATAGCCTCATAGTAGAGGTACTGGGCGTCTACCCTCTACTGAAAAAGTTTATTTCCATGGATATACCTAAGGCTTGAAGCAAAGAATTGACCAGAAGAAAGCCACTCCAAATAATGTATAAAGAATGAGAGATAGAGTTATCAACAGTGAAATTTCTTTATTGTAAAAGTTCAAAACTAACTTCCTTCAACATCTAAAACTTCCTAAACTTCTTTGAACTAATCCTACATTTTTAACAAATAATCATCTGCTCAGTGCTATGTGCTAACTTAACTCTTCAGTGCTAACTTAAATAATCCTAAAAGCCTATTCTTCTATTTCAAATAAAAATCCAGAGGTCACTGATTTATGAGGCTGCAGCAGATGTCTGGTGCCAGGACTCCAATAATTGTTTGTCAAATTCAGATATTTGTCTGTGAATATGGGACAGCTTTTTGTGGAGGAATCGGCACCTGCTCTTCATTTCAGAGTAGCTGGGGCTACCCTGTGAAGGAGGAAGAAAATAAAATTAGGGAATGCAAGCATCTCTGCTGAGTTTAGAATCTGATGTCCTTTGCTTTAAAAAAGCCTTGAGCCAGACTCAGCAGTAACCATGGCCCTGCAGGTCTGGTCTCACACATACCTCTTGTAACTGCTTATAATCTGAGAGGATTTGATGAAGCAGCATCTTCCAGGAAAAAAAAAATAAAGAAAGTTTCGCTACCACCATAAAATGTAAACCTAGGTAAACTGTAAAAATACTCTCAGTTTGACTCTAGAGATTCTCTTCTCTGTGGGCCACCTCTCTTCTGGGACGCTTGCAAAAACAAGTCCCCAACTCCCAGCATCACCCAAAATCTATAATTAAGCCTCTCAATAGGGAGCACAAGGAGCACATGCTCTGAGGCTCTGCTTGGGACACATCTCACCTTCCTGTTTCTTCATAAGCACCTCAAACATGGTATTTTGGGCAGGGTCTTGCAAAAACTCAGACCCAGCCCAAGCAGTGGCTGAGCACATGTGCCAATTCTGCAGTTTCCATTTGTCCCAATGAGCAGCTCCAGGGAATCCAAAACAGTGCTGTGATGAAGCACAGCCTTCACAGTTTAATCCTTCTTTACCTGGTAGGCTTTGGAGCCTCGATTCAGAGACTTCCATTGTTCATGAAACCATCTGAAATTCCTGTTGATCCTGACAATCTGAGTATGTAAATCCTGGTATTCCTCATAGTCTGCATTAAAGTCATCCTTGTAGTGCTGGCGTTGCTCCAAGGAGACTATGGCTATGTATTTTCTAATGGAAAAAATTAGATCATTTTTCTATGAATGAACTCCAAGTGAATATTCTAATGTGTTCCTATTCCATAAAGTACACGTGTAGTTTTACACCATGCACGTGGCAAATGTCAAAACTGACCCCCAAGCTCCGAGTCAGTTGCTCGGGCCCTCACTGTTTCTACATGCAAGTTCATGTGCTTGAAGAGAATGTAGACAGGTGACTCTAGAAATCTGCCACATTTCTATGACACTTAATTACTAAGAGTTTACATAGGACAGGTATTCTTCATTAACAAGTGGAACACATTTAGAAAATACTGGCAATCATTTCAAATGTCAAAGGACCAACAATGACCACAGCCTCAGGAAGAGAAGAAACATTGCTAAATAATGTTCTCTTTCTATATAGGAAAAGCTTTTAAGTTTACATTTGCTTTTGAAAATCCATTTGTAATTCATTTTTGGCAGGGACTGCTTTTATGGATTTGGTTGCACAGAGCTGGACTTGTGAGCTACATTAATGTCTCCCTATCTAACAGCAAAGCAGAGCTAATAAAAATATTTGATTCTTCCAGTGGACAGCAGTTACAAAACTGAGCCTTGAACTGAGGCCCTTGTAATTCAGCCATTAAAAAAAACCTCACTCTAAACAAGTCTGAAATTACAACTACAAAATCCCAAATCACATCACCTGCTAAGGGGGGCAGAACTGATTAATGCTTAAAGATATTGCATGGAGAAAAATCTTCTTCATTCTCCTCCCCCTCCAATTAATATGAGTGATGTCTATAAAGCTCATGATATAAATCCAAGATGAATTGGCAATGAGAATGATAGACACCATTTCCCAGCACAGACGCACCAATGCTTCTGCTCCTCTGGGCGTGAACACCTGGTTGTCTTGGAGGACAAAAACTCCCTCCCCATGGAAATGAATCCTTCAAAGCCTCCTAAGATTAATTGTTGCAAGCAGTAAATACTTCACAGGCTGAAATTCAGTACCAAGAGAGAAAACAGCTTGCGCCAGGGATGTGTCCCAGGCCAGATGCAGCTGCCTGGTGTGCTGGTGTGTTCTGAAAAGGAAAGTACAGATGTCTTTGCAGGTTTTGGCAGGTACCAGAGAAAGAAAAGCCTGGACTTGTGCCATGTGCCCAGTGCCATTTCCTAGCAAGAGCCCTAGCACAGGCCTCCCTCAGCTGCTCCCCTGCAGGGCCAGCCTTGCCCTGAGCCTTGCCACGGAGCATCCCTGGCTGTATCCAATGTGAGCCAGGGCCCTGCCGCGCCTGCTCCAAAGGCCACAGCTGCCCCAGAGCCCAAGGGCTGCAGGAGGCCTGACTGCCCTTGCCACCATCAGTGCTCTGACAGAAGCTCTGAGCCATTCCCAGCCTTTCATACCACACACACACACACAGACACTTCTCCCTGCCCTCCTGCTCTGCAAATCCCAGGGGGGATGCAGCACCAGAGCTGCAGCTGACCCTGTGCAACTGCACTGCAGGAAGGGAGGGCCCGTCCAGGACAAACCCACCTCGGGGTCCATCTCAGCTCTTAGCCTGGGAGATACAGCAAAACCTTCTCCAAATCATCCTTTCAATACTGTGAACAGCTTCACATGGCACCCCACTGCCAGTGCCAAGGCTTAATTGTTATTTCACTCACCTCAGGTAGTCAGCTTGGTTGTTTGTTGCAGACCATGTGGACACAATGGAAGTCTCTTTTCTCTCTCCTGTAGAAAAGCAGAATTTGGACACTCTTCACCAGGAGATCTTTAAAAAGCAAAAAGAGACCTCCGGGATGGCCGTGAAAAAGCCCTTCAGAGCTTTGTTCTCACAGGAAATTATTCAGGAAACCCTACAAAACAAACCCTACAAAACTCAATAATGGGGCAGACATAACATTCTCTACAGTAGCCAGTTCTGAGCTTTAGACAGAATGCATGGCCACTTTATTCTACAGGTTTTGCACTAGCACAGTATAAAGCCCAGCCCAGCTCTTCTGTTTTGAGGGCATGAGGTGGCATCTGCACAACCATTCAAGTCTTGCAGCAACAGATACAACTTCACAAAAGACAACAGCTTGAGAGGGACAGAGGGGGAAAGAGACAGACCAACATGGAGGTTCTAACAAGAAATAGAGAAATATGATGGAGTTCTTCATATCCAATATTTTTACTGCCATTTCCTTGCCCATTCCAGTGACCTGAAGTTTGGATGAAACCAAGTGTGGATGCAAAGTTTCTGCACTTTTGTCTGCAGGAAAATCACAGTTTGTTCAATACAACTTGTAAGAGCAGCTTTGCGGAGAGCATTTCATTCCTGAAAGTGCATTTGCTCTCATGATTCAGTCTACACAAAAGCTTCAGCCCAAGCCCCAAATTGAAACACAATCCAGAATTTTCCCTTACCAGCTGCTCAGGGTTTTGTAATTGGCTCCTGAAGAACAATGCTCATGTGTTTATAGATTCAAGCAGGAGTCCTTCCAAAGTCATCCCAAGGTATGTTGGCATTGTGTGTATGTCCAGAAGAAATGTGGAAAGACCATCTCAAAGCACCTGTCCCTACAAGCACACCACCACTCTCAAGAGGCATCTGCACACTCTGAACATGCCTCCAGGCTAAACGCAACTAATGATTTGCAAATTCAACTTCCAAAAGAGACAACACACAGAGAAAGCAACTGAACTCTGCCCTACTGGGCGTGTCCCTGGGATCAGAAGTCAAGTGTTCTTTGTGCCTTTCAGTTTAGCTTTTCAATGTCATCTTCAGTCTTGTAAAGCTTTTGAAGAGAGAAATTCTGCAGCTAAGATACAGAGGAGCTCCTGGCAAAACCCAAACTACAACTTCAGGAACCCCAGCCCAGGGTTGGTAGCTTTTGGTGTTCCCATGAAAAGGCTGAGTTCAATGGAAAATAATGAAATCATTGAGATTTGATCTACATATTTCAGCAAACTAGTCTGCAATCAATGTGTAATGAGTTTCTGTCTTCAACATGCAGACTTGAAAACCTGCTGGTGGAAAAGCTGGTGCCTCAATCAACTGTTACTTTTACTGGAAATCAAACTAAAAGAAAACATCCATTCTCTGTGGCTTTCTAGTTCCTGGCTCCTCATTTTTAGCAGGTTTCCCCAACATTAATCCATGGGTCACATTTCTTTCTTCTTGATTGGTTTTGCAATACAGAGGGAGAAATTCTAAAATTTAATGATGTCTTAGATAAGGTTCCAGCAGCACAGATTCTGGGCTTTGCTCTTGCTTTTAAACAACAAGACTTACAATGTAATGCAAAGGCAGAAAACAAAGTCTTGATTTTTCAGGACGGTGCATGAGGGATAATGTAGAGCAGTAATAGAGAGCAGTGCCTTCATGTCTTCAGTCCCAGGTTTCCAAGCTCCTTTTTCACACAGTGCAAGAACACAATTCACTATTTCAGAGCACAGTCAAAGAAGGATGTTCCCATAAGATAAGCCATCAGAACAAGAATTTTAAAAAAGCACAGATGGCATGAAGAAATGCACTAAGCCTTGACCTAACAGAGGTGAAGACTTGGAATTAGGAGACCAGACAGAAATGCTGTTGGAGGGACTGTGGGAAAGGAAAGGACAGCTTACATCCCTTACAGGCCAAGATCTAAGAATATCTGTGACCATCTGTATCTGTGGCTACTCAAATCCTGGGCAGTATAAAGGTGGTACCTCCAGAGGGACTTGGGGACACCCATCACCGACAAGACCAAGGCTGAAGAAAGACTGGCTGGATGACAGAGAATCCATGTGGCGCTGATATCTTCATACTTATCATCTCTCTCTCTTCCCCAAGCCCCACCTCTCTTCTCTTATTCTTTTCTAGCTCCCTACTTTGCATTTACTCTTAATAACATCTGCACACTTGAAAAGGATCTCACTTGTGCTCTAATTTGGGCAGAAGCTTCTCTACATAACCAAATCCTTCCACCATAGTTCTCCAGAGAGGACTTAGGAGAAGCAACATATTAATACCTTCATCGAAATCCAAAGGATGGGACTGCTTCAGCCTTCCCAATTCATTTTTCTTCCCATGTGAACTGGGGACCTCCTTCTGCACCATGCCAAGCTCAGGGACACAAGAACTCTGGAAATTTTCTTCCTGGCACACCTCATGGGTGCAGGGGGAAATGGAGCCGACCCTTGGAGACATGTTCAAAGTAGAAAGGGATGTGGAAGGTAGCACCCAGGAAGAAGAGAGGCATGCAGCTGCTGGCTGGACGTGACTGGTGAATTGCTGGTGACCAATTCGCCTCTTCTTGCTCATCACAGGATCAGTAAAGTCAGAAGCCAGAGGGTGTTTCTGCAACAATAACAAAGTTATTTATTTATTTATTTATTCATTCATTCAGTCGTTCATTCAGTCGTTCATTCATTCATCTATGATCAGGATCAGCTCCAGTTGGCTTTGTCTAACTCCCAATTCCTCCTTGTACACACCAGGAAAAGACTCAGTTCTTGCTCGCTCACACCTACATGATGCACTAAAGACACCCTTGGCTGGTTTAGGGTTTTACCCATTAAAGACAAGATCAGTGCTTCACTCACCCAACCCAGGAGTACAGGCTGTGGTGGTTGGTTGTGAATTGTCATCAGGAGGAGCAAAGACATCAGTCACATGTCAGGAAATTCTTTAGGTGCTTTTAGGTAGAATTGCCTTGACTCAAGCAGCCACTCCACTCTTTAGACTCAAAAGCTGCTGGTTCAAAACTTCTTAGATTTGTACAGCAGACTTTCACAAGTGAGGGCCTTATGAGCCCTTCCTTTTCCCTCAGTGCCCTTCAATCATTTCTCACCACCTCCCAAGGACCTTCTCAGAGGTGCTGGCTCACAAGCCACAAAACACATGGCCACAAGCTCCCCACTCCCACAGCAAACTTGAGGGCTGAGGATGGAGTAGAACAGGACAGCCATGCTGTTCCCAGGCAGAGTGAGGGAGGAGAGAAATTAAGGCTGAGAAGGGAGTGAGGGAATACCACAGTTTTGTCATGCATGCAGAGCCAGCCCTTTGAGCCCTTCTCCAGGGAAAGAGTGGAAAGTGGCTGCTGAGCTCAAGTGTCCAGGCAGAGCAGAAAATTGGCTCAGGACAGTGCTGCTCCAGCCCTGCAGGACCCTCTCTTCTGATCACAACCTTCCTGTCCAAGAAGTCACAATGTCTGAGGCACAGCATATTTTGCCCCTGGTTTTGCACATTCCCATCACAGCTTTATCCCCATCAGCAGAGGTCTGAACATTAATACAAAACAAAGAATGTGCAAAAATGCCCCAAATACCTGAGCAGGTCTTGCTGGAGCATCTCTCTCAGAAGGCCCTGGAGATGTCACTTGGCTGGTGCTGGTGGGCTTCTGAGATGGAGCTGATTTGCTAGGAAGATGGTCAAACATTTCAGGTTACAAGGATTAAGTATCAACTGACATAGTTCTTTCCTTGCTGACAAAACAGACCTTCAGTGTCAGGACTCAAGGAAACTGCATGGGGCTGAGTTGAGAGAGCTTTCAGCTTTATATCAGGAAAACATTCTTGCCCCAGAGGGTGCTTGAGGACTAGAACAGGCTCTCCTGGCCAGTGGTCACCACAGCAGGGCTTCAAGAAGTGTTTGGACAACACTCTTGGGCACAGGCTGTGATTCTTGTGGTGTCCAGAGCAGGGCCAGGAGTTGGACTCCATGACCGTGATGGGTTGCTGCTGACTCAGCATATTCTAACAAGCTCGGCTTCATTTCCCAGGGTGCTTCCTCTGAAAAGCCTCTTTTCCTTCCTCTAAAGACTGAACTTACCTAGCTAGTATTAACTTCAAATTCTCCCTATCGATTTCAGTGTAGCCAGGCCAATCAGTCTGAAGGGTTGGAAATAGATGTTCCTTCAGACTGAAGGAATTATCCTTTAGGTTCAGGTTGGCTACCTACAGGCAGACATACAAGAAAAGAAACATCAATTATGGTTGTGTTATGCAAACTAGAGAAATCCAATTGGTCCTGACAGCTGTTTGTGAGCACCCAACTCAAACTAAACAATGTCCTTTGGTACAGAGATGAATTATTCCTCTATCACATGAGTTTCAAGCCATGTCAAACTTTCACCAACTTGAAACAACCAGGTATGTCTATTGATATCAGGCAAGTATTCCTTTGAAAACAACATCTAGTGCTGCAATGTGTAAGGAGAGGCTGTCAGGCCTAGTATCCCTCCCTCTTCATGTGGCAGAGCCAGGGTTCATTCCTGACAAGTCCTGTTGTGAGAAGGCAGTGCACATGGCTTGCTCTATTCCTTTGACAATAAATGAGGTTCATCCCTCCCTCCAGACAAATACAAAGTCTACTCAAGAAGCTAAAATGAGGTAGTAAAATTTCAAGACCAATGACATGAATAGTGCTGGTTTAGATTTTATCACCTGTCACCTGCTCAGAGATCCTGCTGAGATGAAGACAGGAAAAGTCTCTCTCCATTTACCCCGACAATACATTAAATACCTCATCAACACAGCACCACCATGCCTTCATATCTGGCCTTTCTCTTTCTTTGAAGACATTATAAACACTGATGTTCATCTGATGGTCTGTGTTGATGTCTCTGTCCCCCCAGCTTAAAAAAAATGTAGAAGTAACAAAGATACCAAAATTGAGGATTTCAGGTCTTAAAAGCAGAACTAAGGTTGTGTTGGAAGGGAAGTCAGTCTGTGAAGCCATTTGATAAGCAAGATTGAAGGAACAAATATAAATTAAGGACAAAAGAACAACGTGGTGGAAAAAATTGCTGGAACAAACTGCACAATCTCACCTGCTGGAGGATCTTTCCAAGGGTACCCTTGTCCTTTTGCATGACTCCATCTCTCTGCAAGCGGGCAAGTAACTCTGGCTTCTTGTACGTCCTCAGAGCAAGCAAATGAATCACCCTGTCCCTGTAGGGTCGGCGATAAACAGCAGTGCAAGGATTGCCTTCACTCTCTGCAGCCTTCATGGGCATTGTTTTCTTCTTCTCAGGTGCAAGATATGAAGTGTTTGGCTGGGCGCTTTCGTTTACCCAAAGGAAAAGACAACAGAAATGAAATGTCATTGGGACCAGGCAAGAGAGCTGATTTTAACTTATGATGGAATTCTTGGGCACAGAGCTGCACTTGCATAGCCTTGTGAATCCCTTCCAGCTAAGCGTATTCTCTCATTCTGTGACAAAGCCCAATCCCTAACTGGTACTGCATGGAGCATGTTGCAAGGGCACCCTGTACCCTACCAGCAACCACACCTGACTCACCTGAGTTTCTCAGTGCCAGCCCAAAGCAAAACCATCCAGACCAAGTTCCACAATTATCTCACTACTGCCTGTTTTCAATCTCAATTGCTGAAATGTTCAATATTCCCTTTGGATCTATGTAAACTATTAGCAAGTGTTACACAAATCATCATTCACATGATAAACAGAAGATCCATAAAAACAAATTTGGAGGTTTAGTTTCATTTCCCCAAAATACCCTGATGTTGCTGCCCTAAAATGCTCAGCACTCAGCTAAGGCAGAACAAGAGCTGCACTTTCAGTGGCAGGGATGTCCCTGCAGGCAGGTGACTGCAGCCACAGCCAGGTGAGAGCCTCTTTTTCTCAGGGCAGCTGGCTGTGCCTAATTCAGCTGTCTGCTACAGGCAGCACCACGGAGTGCCTGGAAGGGGAATATCCACCTCATGTCTGCCT
The DNA here is from genome assembly GCF_963662255.1 of Cinclus cinclus. Classification (NCBI taxonomy): domain Eukaryota; kingdom Metazoa; phylum Chordata; class Aves; order Passeriformes; family Cinclidae; genus Cinclus; species Cinclus cinclus. The sequence goes on from NC_085084.1 coordinate 6,547,019, forward strand.
GGAGCCAGGCTCCTTGGGGAAACACTACTCAGAACAGGTTAATAACAGATGGCACCACCAGAGCACACTGGGCTTTGTGCACAGTTATGGAATCTGTGGGGAAGATGACATCATTACTTGCCTTTCACTTTCTTTGAAAAGAACCCAAAACTGTATTGTGTCTACCGTTACTTCTTACTGACCATGACAAAGAATGAAATCAAGTAACATTTTCCACCTTGACCTTATGAAATTCTACATGGGACTTCCTCAATGTCATTTTTGGTCAATTTCCAAGGTTTAACACATAAACAGTGTGCCTAGCTACCCCAAAGTCCACTTGAAAAACAAAACATTAGTTACCAAGGCAGGTTACTTAAGAGCATTGGGTAGTCCCTACCTGGACCTCAATGCTCAAAATTCCAAACATTCCAAAATTCCAAAATTCCATCAAGCAGTATGGGGACAGGGAAGGACTGGCAGGCTTTCCAAGAGGAAAACAATGGCCAATGGCTGAATGTAGTGACAAGAGAATGCAAGGCAGACCTCAGGGCAAACCACCTATAGCTGAGAACTCTGAACACACCACCTGGCCCAAGAATATACTGCAAGAATAAATTACCAAGTTGAAAATCTTACAGACATTGAACAAAATATGCAAAGCAACCATACCTCCAAGTGGGTTATACAGTTTGACAACCTGCACACTTCCAATGTGCAATGCCTCACTGGAACTTGGCTAAAAGGCAAAAGAAATGCTCTGTAAAACTTCCAGCCAGCACTCCATTCCTGGTGATTCACCAGGCCCTTACTTTTAAATAAGAGCTCTAGTTGAAAAGTTTTGCTGTCCCATCACTAAAAACAGCTGCTGTGACACAATTCTCCCTCTGAAAGCAGCCGGCTACAAAACTGCCCTGAGACAGCGACTGTCACTTCACCTCCAATGCAGACAAGTGCTCAAGTAGCAAGTCATCCTGTCCCAGTTGCTGGAATTTATAGGCACGGGCTTCCCTTGAAATCAAGTGCCTGAGGACAACTGGGCTGGCCAGAGCTCAGCTGACAAACCAGGCGAGAGTGGTTCCCAAAAAGATCACAAAGTTGGGACAGCACCCAGCGCTGGCATTGATTTGGTACTAAGGAAGCACATGCTGCAGTGAACTCCAAGAAGAATTTCAACTGCAAATGGTGAATTTTGTCTGGAACAGGCACCAAAACCCTTTCTCTTCTCCGCAGCTCTAGGTGTATTTATTTGCATAGATGTGACATGGAAACAGTTTATCCCAGGTTAATGACATGTAACAAAATTTGGATTGCTTGGCTGAACTCATCATTTGTTACAGAATGTGCCACAGGGAGCTCAAAACTCACTAAAATGTCTGTAAACAAAACCATAGTTTTTAACAAAAACAGCCTACTGCCATGTAACTGCTTCATTCTAAAAGCAAAATGGGCTGAAAGTGAAGCTAAAATCTATTCATCTGGAATTTGCCTGGACTTTTATTTAAACAGGAATATCACTTGCAAATACCTGTGAAAGCAATATTCCACAGTCCTTTAGAAATCCCTCAATATTTTGCTTGTGACACTGTTCATCCTTCATCCATGGCACTGTCATTTGCACTAAGTATTGCCTCAAAACAATTCCACTGAGATTTCTGTTTCAATCATCAGCACTGGCAGAGCTTAGGATAGGGACTGGACATGAAGGGGAGCAGGGAGTCACCTGAACTTCACATCCTTTTATGTCAGCTGAACGAATAAGTTTGCTCTAAGACCACCCGTCCATTTTACAGAAGAATGGGAACAATTATAAGAAGGGGCTGATGGGTTTCCACCAGCTTGGATTATTTATGGAGCATTTCATTACTTGTTTAGCCTATATTTTCTCCTGCTTAATGTACTTAATTAACTTTGTAATTGCTTCTTAAATTAATCATAAACACTATGGTAATCATATACACTGCTTTCCTCCTAAGCAGGAGAAGCAAGAGGATCGTTACCCAAGAACAGACAGAATATTAATTATGAACAGAACTCGGGAACTTGCAGCCAATGAACACAAAGAGCTTTGCTGGTTCAAATGTATGAATACTAAAATGTTCTGGGGCTTATGGTGCAGGCTTTGTGAATTTGCCACTGAGCCCCCCCTTTCTGCCCAGAACTGTAAATATTTACCTCCACTCAGTGTGTGGATCAGCCTCTTGACCAACGGGTGTGAGATCCAACCAAGCTGGAAGAGCACTCGCTGAGCGCTCGGACACCTCCGCTCTCGCTGCAGCCACGGAAGGGTCTGACCGGTCCTGCCCTGTGCTGCTGACAATGGCCTCGTGTCCTTGGAAACGGGCAGCTCCATGTTCCAGGCTGGGTGGGCTGTCACTGAGGAGCTGGATGGGACACACCCAGGGCAGAGGGAATTCCCACTAGGCACACATAGGAATGCCCTGCCCAGTTCCACAAGGGACTCAGCTCATTTCCAAGAGCAGGAAGGGGTGCTCCGGTCACCCCAGTTGCTGCAGCTGTGCAAAGCAGGGCTAATTAAGTGTTTCTGCACAAAAGTGCTGTACTTGGCTGTCTCCTGGGTGAAGGTGCAGCTGAACACCTCTCACTAGGGCAGCAAGGTGCAGCCCTGCCAGCACTGCTCGATCCTGCCATGGGCCGGTCAGTCTGTGAGGCTTCCAGCACGTACATGTTCACTCAAATATCATCTCTTTGACAAAAGCCCCTGGAGCTTTCCTCATCCTCCTCTCCTAAAAGGATACAAGCCAGCAGCATGCACAGGCCCCCATGGGCTCTGCAGGAGGAGCTGACATGGAAGAGCCAGTGCCGACCCTGTACACAATCACAGGCTGATAGTTGTGCTGACTGCAGGTGGCCATTGAAGTTATATTGACACATCTGGAAAAATAGTTTATAGTCAGTTTATGATCCTTTTACTTCCAGCTTCTCCTTAGCCACTCTTACTCCTGATTTCAGTCAACTGGCAGCAATAATACTCTCTTGCAGTCATTACAGGGAGAGGGAATAAAGCGTGTCATTGAAAATGCGTTGAATATTTCCATCCAAGCTCCTTTTCCATATCACAAAATCTTGTCTTTGTCTTCAAGACCATGTCCATATCTGCCCATGTCTGGTGTCCTGGCTGCCACGCTCACAAGGGCAGTGTAGTTTGGGGAACAGTAAGGAAGGAAGTAGTTTGTCAAACACTAGAGCCCAGATCTATAAGACAACTATGTCCCTGCTTGGGAATGCCTGGATGGTGGGAATTATGGATCCCCAGTTATGGACTATTGCAAAAGCCTTTGTATGAACCACCAAAGGAATCCAAGGAGGTAATTCACTGGATTATGGAATGTCCATCAACCATTCAATACCTTAACAAGACATTGCTGACCACACCTGCTCAGGAGTTACCACATTTGACTCAAACCTTTGCACTGTTCATCCCTGAGTGCCTTTGCCTTGCACAGCAGCTCCATATTTAGCTCCAAGACTGGGAATGAAGGAATGAAGGAACCCAGTAGAAAGAGCATATTTCTCAAAAGAACCCTAAACTAGTTACTCAAGGGATGGCCAGTTCACCTCAGAGTTGGAGCCACCATGGTCCTCATTGATAGAACAGACTTGAAAATGAATGGGGAAAAAATGACAGCTTCTGTGCCACACAGGTTATCCCTGAGCAGAATCTTAAAGTAACAGGTGGTATTGCAAGATCAAAAGACATGGTGCTAAAGACAGCTCCTACCTTGAACCCTGCTAAGTTCCTCAATCCTTCTACAAGCAATCATGACCTCCAAGCAAGTATGGACAGTTCTGGGAGTGCCCAGTTCTCTGCTAAAGCAGCAATAATGCACTGCAAAGCTCACCAGTACACACAAACACCCGGCAACATCCAAAACCCAGTAGCAGACAAAACTGCTAGAGAGGGGGCAGGACAAAGCATCTTGTTGCCAGTTCTATCCAAAGTTGTCAACCTTTCCAAATCAGTCCCAGAACACCAGGATGAAAACAATCCATTAGCAAAATCCCTACATGTCGGATTTAGTGGGGAAGGGTGGTGGCTGACAACAAATCAACAAATTAGTGTCTCAAGCAATAATGACACAAGCTATAGAAGACAAACATAGAGAAACCCATTAGGGTAGTGAGGATTCAGAGGACAATTTGGAAAAGCTGCTACTTAGTGTTAGGCTGACAAGGAATGGGACAAGTGCAATGTAGAGTCTGCTTACAGAACAATGCACAGTTTTACAAAACACTGCCATTAGAGATCACAAAAAAAAAAAAAGAAAAATAAAAAAAAGAAATAATGCAGGAGATGACTGCCAAAGAGTTTTCCAAGTTACCTCAACACAAAAGAATATAAGTATATATTAGGTTTAGTAGACCCACTTTCTGTGGCCAGAGGCTTTTCCTTTTCATACACACAAAGCTAGAGAAGTACCTCAAATAATAATAAGAGAAATAATACTCAGGTTGGGGATCCAATTGGGAATGTCATCAAATAGAGGTTCTCGTTTTGTACCTGAAACTGTACAAAATCTATGCAAAACACTCCCAGTTACATGGGACCTACTTTGCTAATGGAGGTCGTATTGCAGTGGCAAGGCTGAAAGAACAAATCAGAGTCAAAGAAGACAAAAGAATTGACCCAGCTCCCCAGAGGGAAGCCAGCCCCAAGGCATGAGGAACTAGATGGGAAATTAGATTCAACTTAAGACTATGAAGCTTACATTTCTAAAATCATGAAAATATGACTTCTTTCTGCTGTGTAGAATTAGTTAGAAGAATGGCCAGGCAAGGAAAGATAAGTCATGAAAGGGTAACCATGAGAAGTCCTCCGTCTCAGTCCGTTCTTGACTGCAACACTATTGCACACTCTGCCAAGCAGCAGCAGCAGTAACCAGGCCAAGGGCAGGCACCCCAGCAGAATTTACCCATTCATGCTCCCCACAGCAGAGTTCCTTGTGCTAAGGCACTCCAGATGTGTAGGATTACCCCTGCTCCAGGCACAAAAGGACACAGATCTCAGGGTTTAAGAGGTGACATTTTCTTCAACTTCACTTGAAGGAGAAATGAAGGCCAGCAACAGCTCAGGTGTTCAAGCACAAAACACCCCAAGATGTCTCAGGTATGGGGGCTTATCATCCTTAGCATGGAGAGAACTGAGGAAATTCCAAAATATTCTCCAGGGAAGAAAGGGGCATTCATTGCTCCCTTTGAGTGTACCCAAATATTGTCCTCCCTCAGTCATTTTTCTATCCTTCCCCAAAAAGAAGGTTATGGCATTGCTGGCCACACTTCTACCCTGTCAGCTCAATGTATTAACAACAGGAAACTTAGGAAAAAGATTGGACTTCAGTGTTCCCATAGGTCTGTGCATGAATCAACTTTTGAGGCTGTCTACAAAGACTGGGTGTGACAGATTATTTTGGAGACAACTACAAAACAGTGTTTCCATTAGGGATACATTCACCCAATTTCTCTTTCAAACCTGCTGAAATACCTTGCCTCCAGGCCACTGGTATCTAAAATAAGGATGGTTTACATGTAGCATCATATGCACATAAGGTAAGAATCAATTTTCTTATGTTTGAGAAAAATATGTTTTGTGCTCCCAGAAAGTACACAGACAAATAAAGCCAAACTCAGATACAAATGTTTTCCTCACCATGAAAATGGCCAAACAAAGAATAGCTGCCAATGATACATTTCCTACGGCCCTGTTTGCCCCAGGTGTGGATACAACCAGCGTCTGAGCTGGTTGATCATTCCGGCCCGTTGATCCGAGCCTGTCCCAGAGTGTCACCAACAAGGGCATGGAAGTTCAGCGTCCCGTGCTCTATGCCCTGTGCTCCTCTCTGGGCTCCTGAGAGCTCCTCCAGGGACAGGATAAACCCCCGCCAGTGGGGACCAGCTCCTGCTGTGTCACCAGGCAGCCTCGGATGGTGCTGGGGCAGCAGCCCATGCAGGGCTCGCTCAGCGTCAGCCCCGGGCACTGTGGGCAGTGCTGCATTCTCAGCAAAGCTCTGCTGCAGGCTTTGCAGAAGTGTGGGTGATCTGTTGGATTGATCCGTGCAATCCCCAAATTCAGAGCCCGCAGCAAAGTCCAGCTGGCTGTGAGTGATCTTCCCATTTGTCCCGTGGCCTTTTTGGGAATGCTGCCAAGGAGCCTGATGTCTCTTCTCCCCACCTGGAGGCATCAGCACATGCCAGGGACCTGTCAGTGGCACCAGGGTTAATCACAGTTCCTAGACTACTGCAAACAGGGTGGTGTCAAAACATGCATTCGCTAATTCCTCTGTGCTAATGCCTGTGCCCAGCAGGAAGAGTGCAACATCTGTGAAAAGCTCCTGCACATCCACAGCAGCCTCAGTATCTGTGTTGGTAGAAGCATTGCAGAAAAGTGTGCTTGTGAATTCTCAGCCAGTCTGATAAGCCTTTCAAGGGTTTCAATCGATCAATCAATTGATCAATCAATCAATATTTTTATGGTTTTTAAAAAAAAACAATTATTGGGAGCATTTAAAGCAATTAAATTACATAACTTTCATATATCCCAAATTAATATTATCATGAGAATTGTGGGGGAGACAAATTCCTCACACACTGCACAGCTGTCTTTAGAAACACCTTACAGGTAATGTTACAACACAACCAATAATTCATGTTTTCTTTGCAGGTTGCATTAAACACAGCCTACAAACATGTGTAACAGGAAATCATTGTAGGCAGAGTTCTTAGGTAACCAACTGCAGCAAAGGCCTGTTGTACCTGTCTCTGTAGCTCTCTTACCTCGTGTCTCAGTCTTCAAGTTGCAATAAACAACTGAATGATCCCAGCAACTCTGAGTCCTTCCTCTTATCATCCTGAATGGATGGGCAAAAGTAGCATTAAACAATACAAAAAACTCTTCCATTCTATCATAACTTAAACCTCAGAAGTTTGGATTTTGTGTCTTGCAGGGCAAGCAGATGTACCAAACACACAGGAGAACATGATTTGAGATGATGCTGTTTGGTCTGGTATGCTCAAGAGCTGCTTTCCCAGGGAACTGATGGATAATCCCTCTCTAAACCTCAAGAACTGCAGAAGGAGTAAAGCCTGAATGGACAAACTTGCATTTCACGTGGTACCTGGTAATCCACATAGACTCAGATTAGTGTTGGATAAAGCAGGTAAAGGATACTGGAAAAAACATCCTCTCCTGATGTGATCTGTGATTTCCAGGTAAGAAAAAAGTCAGTTTTCAAAAGACAAAAAGGCTGTTTACATTGAGGAATTCCCTAGACCTGCCTGAGAAGGTTGCCCTTCAGGGAAGGCAATGAAGCAATAGACAGATCAAAAAGAAACTTAGCTTAAAATTGAGAATACTAACACAGAAACACATGTTTCAAATATTAACCCATTTTATACACCTAACGGCTACAACTCAGTATCTTTTAATTCAACTTGTACAAGTTTTCATGCATTTTTTTCACATTTACTTTTAAGTAGGACTGCACAAATAATGTAAGGAAAAACATGAAGTACACTTAATGCTGACTAAAGCAGGATGTTAAATACAGGCAGAATCAAATACTGTCAAACTATGTCAAGTATTTTCTGAAGCAATCTGAAGTCCGCTGAGAAGTCACTGACTGAAAGGAAGAGTAGCAAAAACCAGAATAAGTGTCGAAAAGACAGGGCTGGTATAGGAGAACAAGTGGGGTGTGGAACAGAGAGCCCAGTTGGTCGAGACATTCTGGCTTTGGTCAGGTACAGACCATGGAATAAGAAAGCACAGGTGTGAAGCAAAGAGCTTCATGTGCAGATATCAGGTTTTTTGGAACTATGTGTTTTTGTAAGGCTGCCAAGTAATGCGAACAATAGGCTGATTCTGTAACTGGGGGGACATTCTGGCCTGGGGATGTGACTGCTTGGGGCTGCAACAGTCTAGAAGGCTGACCTGAGAGAACAATACATTACTTCAGTGACTGCAGTGACTTCAAGAACTTCAGTAACTTCAATGACTTCAATGTCTTCAATTCTGACTTCAACTCTGATTTCAACTTCAAATCTGACTTCTTTCTGCTTGGACTTTGGCTTCTTGCTTGGATTACTTTTTGTACCCCGCCTTTGAAGTCCCGTCTCTCAGTAGCGTGGCAGACTGGCTATCACATCTTTAATAAATATCCATGCAGCAGTGTCTGATATTATGATCAAAAGTTTGTTCATTTCAGGTGAGTGAAAGGACTCTTGCTGACTGCAGTGGATTGGATACTGCATGCTTTGGGAAAAGATCACAGAGAAAACATTCAAGTGATCAGCATATCCTTTGTATTCAGTCTCTGTTTCCTCCAGTCTAAATGAGATACATGCTTATAAATCACAACCATTCTTCTGCTCTCTTTAAGTCTTAGTTTGGTATTCCAGATGGCTCTTGGAATTAAATTGGCTTTCTGGAAAGCAATTTTCTATTCTTCTAGTAGTCACACAAGTAAGGACAAAGGGTCTTGGTAGCTCACAGTAGAATCAGAAAGTGCATTTGACGGGTTGTGTGTTTTTGTATTGCTACGTCTCATACATATGTGAACCTCTCCTAATGTAAGTTCCACTTTCATCATTCATAAATATCACAGTGATTCAGCAAAGGGATTAATTTATTTCCAAAATCAGACTCCTAAAGTGAGTGCCCTTTGTGAAGACGAGTTCCCACCAGTGGAGATCTCAATGGAAATTCTTGGATTTATCCTGGGAGTTAAGAGCAGATGTACCAGCTGAGCACCTCTGCAGTTCCAAACATCTCCTGCAGCCCATTATGCCTCCGCACGAAGCTACATTTATTTAAATACATATTTTATATGTATTGATTTCTATATTTATTTCTATTTCTATTTCTATTTCTATTTCTATTTCTATTTCTATTTCTATTTCTATTTCTAAACAAGATGAGCAGTGTATCTCATCCTCCACTTCAGAAGCTCATCTCCTGTACCCAAGACACTTGCCCTGCACCCCATGTCTGTAGGGGTGCAGGTGTGTATGGGAGACCCATTTCCTTCTGGAGCAGCAAATGAGGCACAACAGATCCCACAGGGAAGATTCAATGGATCAAAAGGCCCACTTTAAGGCAACTGAAGCAAGGATGAGATCTCTACCAGCCCTACAGGCCGTTTGGACACCCAGCTCCCCTAGAAGAACAGGTACGTGGGAAATTCAAGGACAGCCCTGAATGATGAACTATCTAACTCTAGTACACCTCAATTTTCCCTGGGGAAATAAGGAATGCAAAGAACATGCAGTCCTACTAGAGAAACTTTGTGGAGCTGTCTGAGAGTGTTTGATAGCATTTTGAAAGGTAGATGCCATTTTTTATTTGCCTATCCAGAAGGGCTTGTGTGTTCCACAGCTTTTGTGTCATATCCGTAAGTCCTTTATGGACATTTTGTATTTAAAACGGTTCTAGAGGGCTGTGCTGAGACCATGGAATTAAATTCTAGATATTTGGTTATCACAGGTTTGACAAGCCTTCATATACAACCGTGGAGGAGCCCAGAAGAGTAAAGACAAAAATGGAAGTCAAAGTGATTCTGGGTTTAGATGGCTTAAAATAATAAGAGGGGGAGAAGATGAAAGCTTCTTTATTATTACTTTTCCTAGATGGAAAGCATAATTTCTGGGATCTAAAATTTCTCTTACAATCCACAGCTGCACTGTCCTATTACCAAGAGCACAAATACTAGCTGATAGAATAAATCATGCCGCACATGGATAATCAAGACATTTTATAATGTGGTTCTAAACAAGAACCAATCTTTATGATTGAATTACATTGCTGCTGCCTCAGCAACTGCCAGATGAATGAGTACAATAATCAACTAGGTCGGAAACTGCCTTTTTCTGCCTTTCAAAACAGGATACAGTGATACCCGGCCACTTGTGTTTATAATTCTGCATCATGTGGTTTAATTGTCATTTTATGATTTCTTACAATATCTGTCAATCAGGTTTTCTTCTACTGGCCCATTTTCTGCTTTATAGCCATGGCTATTTCTGAGATTTGTTTTGCTCTCAGCAAATCTGCTGGCAGACAGCAAATCAGACCTATGTTTACTTGCAATGTTCAAGAGCTCCTGAGAATACCTGACACTGGCAATGTCTGTCATTCACAACGCTTTCTGACCCTTCAGTGCCAAATCAAGTGACACTGCTTCAATACTGCAAGCTACAGCAATGAGTTTATCTTTTAAATCTGTGGGCTGAGACTAAAATGATCAGCATGAATTATTCGGCAACATAAAAGAAGTGATGAGTTTTCAATCACTATACATCTAATCCATATAAAGCACATTTTAAGTATAATTAAGATGAGCTAGATAAGCTCTTTTTATTGTTATCAAATGAAGTTTTCATCTTCGGCACCGAGGTCTCTTATCTCCGTCATTTATGAGATCTTCATATTAACTGCTCTACAATATCCCAAAGATACTTTGTGCAATGCTCCTGTTAATAATGTCTATTGTTTAACATTCACAAAGTGTCAATTTTGTTTCTCTTCAGCAAGAGAGAATTAAAATTATTATTTGAACTATCCTAAATCAAACTTCATCAAACTTGTCAATTTTTTAACCAATTAATTTTGGAAAGGACAGTAGTATTTCTCTTCCTGATTTTACTAAGAAAGAACAAAACACGAAGCTAGCAAAAACTGTAGATGAGATCTTGTTTATGTAGAGCATTTCTTCAGCTGATACTTCATACCTGTACATATATACATTGTATTTAGATTATAGTGTATTTACCTAAGGGCTTACAAACTGATGTAAAATACCTATCAGGTCATTGCTTTAAAAGATTTGCTCACTTCCCTTCTTTTAACAGCTTTGTTCCTGAGAACCATGGGTAATTGTAAATGATAAAGAAGTTGCATGGTATCAATTAGTTCAGTGGGTTACTGGTATTAAAATCAAAATCAAAAATATACACACGCCTTGTTTACTAGGAAGAAAGAGAACAAAAGGGAAATCGAGATTTTGATTCCTGGACATTAATCGGATTTAATGGAAATATTGCAAAGATTGAAAGAGAATTTGGATTCAATTCTAAACCAGCCCTGCAATTCTCACCCTTAACTGCTTTAGCAAAGTGTCTTGATACTAGAGGTTCCTTAGAAAATAAGTTGAACTAAAGTTCTATGGAACCATGCTGTTGTAAAACCTTTCTTAAATTTGCCCTTTCTTCACAGAGAAGCATGAGTGTTCTAGAAATCTGCTAAAGGAGAGAAGACATGGTTCTAAATCCTGAGCACTCCCTTTTGAAACACCCAGGGTACGTAATGCAGAGATAGCCTAGAAAGTAAAAAATCAGTATTAACAGTGGGGCAACAAGCGCTGAAGTCTTATCATTGATCCCATTTATAATCAGGTCTGCTCTCGGCAGTGGATTTGAGCTCCAAAAGCCAAGCAGAGCCTGCAGGATGGGCAACTGATCTGTAACTGCAGTTCCAGGAGGGGTCCCGTTAGCAGCTCAGGAACAGCTCCCTTGTCCATCAGCAATGTGCCCGCTCCTCCTGCGTGCTGCCAGTCCTTCCCTTGCAGTGACAGCAGGAGCTGCTCCCTGCCACCGGCCAGCTCCTTAGCCTGGAGTGCCTTCCAGTGCTGGCAGTCCAAGCTCCCTCTTGCCTTGAGCCAAACACGTGCCTGCACCTTGGGCTGGCTTTGCCAGGTCTCTTTTTCCAAGCGTCTGACTCCCAGGCTTCTGCCCCAGCCCAGGGACATTGGTTATTTCCATCACCAGGTAGTTTTACACCATGAACCATTTTGGTTTTAGTCAGGAGGTGAATCATTACGATTCTGGTGTTTTCTTGTACCCAATGTCCTGTTAAGACCAAGAATGAGCTGTTCCCACAGCTTAGTTGGTGGCTATTCCTACACCATTTTATTCCACACTGCATGACTAAAGAAAAGCTATCCTTTTCCTTCCTGTGTTCCAGCTCACTGAGTACTTCCTACATGTATATACATATACATATACATATATATATTTGTATATATGGATGTTGGCATATAAAGAACCAAACATCAATGGAATGATCTGAAGATCCACAGAGCACAAGTTCTGTGCCCAGTGGAGTCCTGGAGTTTCCTCAGCAGGCTTTGCAGGGAGTTCTTGGTGAACGTGTGCCTCTGCTGCCATCCCAAATCTGCCCTTTCCTTGCCCAGCCTGAGTGCACGTGGGACTTGTGCTGGGCATGGCTGGAGATTTTCACAATCAAAATCCTCCAGCGCCATCGCCTTTATACCTGCTCATTGCTTTGGACAGCACAAATCACACAACACCCATCTCAGCCGACAAATGTCATTTCTTGCACATTGCTACAGCCACACTGCTGATCGACAAACACACAAGAATATTGATTTCAGCTGAAAAATGGAGTTTGTTACAAATTGTGACACCCGTGCTGACAATACAGAACGACACCAATCTCTGTTAAGGTCAAAAAAAGGAATTTATTACATTAGGACAACAATGCTATGGAAATATATACAAATACTAACTCCAGTTAACAAAAAGATTAATTTATTGCCAACATCTACAACAACTCACTATACACAAATATCAATTAAGTGTTTAACAACCTAATTTATTACATACTACTGCAAGTGTACAGTCCATATAGAAGTACAAATATATGCATTCCCTCTCTAAATAGATAAAACTATACCATTCTACAACTCCATACACGTTGAAATAGAACTCAATTAATACATATATACATATATATAAATACATATAAACATATAACTATACACAGATGTAAAGATAGATTAAATATTACATATTAAATACAATATAGGTAAACAAATATATAAAAAACCCTATCTATAAATTTAAAAATATCTCTGTGCCAAGCTAAATGTCCATATAACTGCACCAGTACAGAGCTATTCAATTGGATACAAATGTGAATAGAATGACATCTAGAAATTGATTATTACACATCTAAAATAAAACATATAGACCTATGCAAATAACAATATACCTATTTAAAACGCCATCTACCTATAATTGCATCAAAACAAATAGATACATATGTACAGAAAAACGTATACATAGGAAACAGAACTAAAAGTAGATAGCATAATATACACATCTACTTAGACACATATCTGTAACTACAAACAAATAAGTATGTGTATGCATACATATATGCATAGCATAGGTCCATTAATATAACAACAGACGTATAAATATAATTCTATACAAATAGCAATCCACATATGTTTATTTCCATATAATTACTGCTGCCTATGTGCAAGTCCATCTATCTTGAACAAGGACGCTGAGGGATTCCAGCAGCCCCAGCTCCAAAGCCTCTCCCTCGGTCTCCTCGTCCCGTGCAGAGCAGCTCTCCTGGACAGGGACAGCACATGGCACATCTGGGAAGCAAAGGGAACACGGAGTCAGGATCAGGCCCTTTCCCTTGGCAGCGCCTGCCCTTCCATCGGGGAAGCGAAGAGAAAACCTCAGCACCTCCCCAGGAAGGTTGGAAGAAAAAGCAGGCCCAGCGGGCCAGGCTGTGGTGAGCGCAGCCGCGGCGGGACTGTCCCACAGCCCCCGGCAGCCCGGCACAGCCGGCACAGCTCCTGGGCCCTGCCGGCACAGCTGCCTTGCCCAAGGACAGCCCCTGTGCCGGCCGGGGCAGCTGCGCTGAGCAGCCCCAGCACGGGCAGGGCCCGCTCCTGCCCCGCCGGGCAGTGCCCACGGCCACAGCCCACGGCACCCTCACCCCCACCCTGCCTCCCCGGCCCTGTGCCCTCACCCAGGCTCTCGGGGACAGCAGCAGCTCCCTGCTCGCTCCTCTTGCTCCTGCCCTTCAGCTCCTCCCTGCTGCCTCCTGTCAGTGCTCCTGCTGTCTTCCAGGTCTTCAACTGCAGCTGTGGCACAAGTGGAGGCTCAGCAATGGTTTCCAAGGCCTGCCAGAGCTGCAGTCCCTCAGCCCTCTGTGCTCCCTGCTGGCCCCCTCCATCCCCTCAGCCCCGCCATGCTCTCGGCAAACCCCGAGTCCCCTTCAGGTTCTTCTGAGCCCCGCAGTCCCCTCACCCCCCTCAGTCCCTTCTGACCCATCCCATCCCCTTAGACCCGCCACCACCCCCCTCAGCCTGTGCCACTTCCCTGTCACCTCAGTGCCACCATTGCCCTCTGCTGCCCCACAGCCTCAGCCCCAGCAGCACCTCCAGGTCACCGTCCCTTCAGTGTCACCGCCTCCTCAGCCCCCTCAGTCCCCTCAGTCTCACCGTCCCTCAGCAGCTCCTCAGGGGACAGTGCCTGGGGCCACCGGCAGCTCCCACCTCTCCAGGGACACCCGGGGCTGGAACTGCTGCTCCGCCCGGCCCGGCCGCCAGCTCGGACCCAGCACAGGAGGAGGGGACAGAGGGGAAAAACAAGAGATGAGAAAGGCATCCGACAGGGAAAAAAGAAAGTAAAAATTCAGCCTAAGCCTGCACAAATATCCATCTATCCACCTAAATATCCATATAACTTTAACTATGCAACAATGCAACTTCATAAATATTACTTCTTATTACTTGCAAGTTTACATACTTACTTATGTTTAAGGTACTTATAAATATTACGTCTATGTTTAAATATTTTGCTACGCATATATAAATGCACTCTGCAAATCTATAAATATAATTGCATAGACATGATTCTATCTCATCTATACCTCGATATATATATTTAACTATATAGGTCTATAAATATATATACATGCATAAACATAACTCCATAAATCTATAAATGTAAATATAAGCATGTATAAATATAACTATATAGACACCTATACATCTACATATAAAAAGAGGGATTCCACCTGCCCAATGATCACTGGCTCTCCCTTGCTCCCTCCTTTGCACGCAGGGCAGCCCTCCTGGCAAGGTAGATCAGGTGGATATCTGGGAAGCAAAGGAAACACTGAGTTCATATAGGCCTGTGTCCATCTGTTCCTTTGGAATTAACTGTCCTTCTATCAAAGAGTGTAAAAGATGGCCTGAAAGGCAGACTCTCACTTGGGAATTGGAAGCCTGCTCTTTAAAGAGCAGGGATCCATCCAAGTGTTCAAACCTGTGGATAGCACTGCAGTATCTCGATAAAGTCTCAACACTCACAGCGCAAATCGCACCCAAATCCAGACCTTGAAACACAGTCTCAGCTCCCACAAAGAAACCCAGCCTTGCTCTTTGTCTGTGCTGACAGAGACATCAGTCCTCTCTGAAATGGCTGAAGCTGAAGGCTGCCGGGAGCTGAGTTAGGAAACCAAATGGGGACACCTGGCTTGGGGCTGACACAACTCCCACAAGGTCAGGTTTACTCCTGGCTCTCTTGCCACAGCAGAGGACTCAGTGTCAGAGCCTCTGGAGAAGCGTGGAGGGCAGGGCTCAGGGAGGTTGTGTCACTGCAGAATTGGAACTAAAGGCTCCCAGAAGCACCAACACTGCAGACAAGAACTCAACTCTTCCCATCGCCCTTCCTGCCACACGCAGGCTCAGAGCAGCTGTCCCACACCTCCCTAAACCAATGTGGGCTCTGTCCTTACCAAGCTCCTCGTGCTCCTGGGAACTATTCCCACAGCTCGCGGCGCTAGGCAAAGCTCCCTCTGCTGCAGCCTTGGTCACAGGCTCCCCTCCTGAAGACTCAGGTGCAACATTAATATTCCCCTTGAAAGAGAAACACAAAGAAATAAACCCTTCTTACCAGTTACACAAGACATCTGGTCCAACAACTCTGTGGCTCACATACTTCATCTCTTGTTCCTAACAAGAAATGTGGACCCCAAAAACCTTGAAAAGCCAGAGAGATTTGATTTCTCTAACATGGTCCAAAAGCTGTCAAAGCTGACAGTGTTGAGTGTGGCGGTGACACTGAACACATAGATTGGCTGCTGAGGAAGGAGTCCTGCCAGCTCCTGGCACAGGGATGTGCTCCTCCCTCCACAGCCCTCTGCAGAACAGTCTCACCCAGGCTGCAGCTTTGCAGGGAGTGCGTGGCAACACACATCTCTTCCCACACACATGCCCAACAGCAAGGTGACCGAGCTCTGGGACATGGAGAGCAAGACTGGCCAGTTTGCCCAGTGGAGGATTTCCCAGACAGAAACTGGACTGCAGGCACCGGGTTACTGAGAGGGCAAGAGAGCTGCAGCTCCAGCCCATCCCCAAATGCAGCTCTGGGAGCACCTACACGCACAGCAGGGCTCACACAGCAGCTGCAGCAGCTCCAGCCCAGCCCTTGCTCTCCCTTGGCCTTCCAACACCAAAGAGGCAGAGCCCACATCTGCTGCTGCAGCAGAGGCACCTCTCGCATGCCCCTCCCTGCAAGGGACACTTGGCCTTCAGTAGCATTCTCCAAACACTCCTCTCTTCTTTCCCATCAAACAAAGCCTGGTTGAATGCACAAAGCTTCCACTTCCTCACCACTAATGCCCCTGCAGAAGGCATTCTGCCAGGGAAAAGGAGCACCCAAACTTGGCCAACACAGGCTGACACCTCTCATCCTCACCAAGGGCACACACTTTTTCATTCCCCTTCCCTTGGAAACCTTCCTTCAGCAAGCAAATCCTTCCCTGTCCATTCACAACTGAATTCAAGAAGCCTTTGCTTCTCAGCCATGTAAAAACTTTCCAAAGCTCTCCGTCCAGTCCCTTTCATCCCTCTTCAGTGCACTTACCTGAGCACAGCGAGACCTTTCACGTGGGGAGGACGAAAGCATCTCTTCCAGTGTCTCAAGCACCATGTCCAGATCCGGCGGTGGCAACTCTTCTTCCCCAGGAGTATTCCAGAGCCAGCTGGGGGCTCTCCATGGTGCATAAGCAGCACAGCCAGCTGGAGCACTGGGGGCTGAAGTGCCTGGATTGGCTGCAACAATTCAAACACATGGGTCAGGCTCCAGGATGCGGCTTTGGGACACTGAGCTCTATGCTGCCTTGGATGAAATATCACAAGAAGCACACAGCAACCTCACTTCCAGACCTGTGTTCAAATTTCCCAGGAAATAGGAAGAGTGAGTTCTAGCTCTTGAGAAGTCTTTCTTCTAAAGGACGTGTATGTATATTAAAGGATGGATTCTAAAATTGATCTACACATACAAAAAAACACTTGACAATCACTGCCTTTTCTATCTCCCCATTAGCTTTTGGATTTGGTAGCTTCTCACAGTTTCTCATCACAACAAACCACAGAAAGTGGATTCACCCAGGAGGAGCCCAGATCTGCAGACACACATGCTGAAATTAAAGTGTCAGTTTATTCTAAAAAGCAGCCTTGTGGGTGAGGCTGTATTCTGCCGCTGCAGCTGTTCTGGGAACACACAGAGCTCACTGAATTTTAATAGCATTATTTGAAGGAGAGACAACCTAGAACACTGCAATACCCTATCGGGCTCTTAGTTTGGCTTCATTCCGAGAAAGATGGCCATTTACCTTGCACTGACCAGTTGTAGACAAAGGGGTTTTTTTCCTTGCCCTTGCACCCCTACAGATTGGCTGTCTGGAAAATGCCCAGAACCCCCCCCCCAAATCTGCAGCAAGTACAGGAAAAGGAGACAGAGATGGGTTCTGTTTTCATGGTTCCACTTCCTAGAATACCTGCCCCTTTCCTCCTCATTATCACTTGAGATCTACCCATGACAGAGCAGTGCAGGGAAATATTTTAAGCTTAATTTTCATGACCATTCTGAAAAGCAAGGGTAGAAACTATTTCCCTACCTGATGGGCAGTAGGTTGGCAAGCGCTGCCCAGGAGATGCGCAGCTGCTCCGCTCCCGAACTGTCACCAAAGTGCTTTGCTGGTGCACAGGAACCGGTGGAACAATAAGCTCAGGCCGGAGTTGAAATCTGTACGTGCCTGCCTCCACTGATCTGGACTCGCCAAGAAGTCCAGAGGTGACAAACACTTTCTCAGGAGTTGCTGGGGAAGCCTGATTCTTTTGAGCACCTGCACGTGTCCTGGAGGTGCCTGGAGGCACCTCTGCATCCTCAGGTGAGGCAGCACTGTTGGCTGGGATGTGCTGCCCTGAAGAGGTGCAGCTGCTGCTCTCTCCAAGGGCCCTGCAGGCAGCTTCAGGCTCGATGTGAACCAGCGGAATGGTGAGCTGGTGGAGATTAAATCTGCGCAGGAGCTCCCTTGATGTTTCCACTGCTAAAGCGCCAGAAAGTCCAGAGGAGGCACAGACTTTCTTGGCAGGTGGTGGGGAAGCCTCAGACTCCTGAGCACCTGCACGTCCCCTGGAAGAGCCTGGAAGCAGCTCTGCGTCCTCAGCTGAGGCAGCAGCAAAGTTCTGGCATGACGGAGCTATGCAGCAGTGAGGGAAGAAGAAAGGAAGCAAAGGAAAGCCTGGGTCACTAGTGGTCTTTGCGTGTGTTTCCCTTGGCAGCAAGTGTACTTCTGTCAGGGAAGACAAAAGCTCCCCCCCTGCCAAATAAGGTGAGAAAAAAGAAGCAAAAAGGAAAAAAAATATTCTGGGGCTATTCAATACCCAGTTCCTTGGCTACTTAGCTCTCCCCTGTTCATTCAACTGCCTGGGAAAAGTGTCCTGCTGCCATTCCCTGGCAGGAAGCAACTGCCAGGAACCCAACTGCCAGGTGTCTTCCCCTGCGCCCCAGAGGAGCAGGAGGCTCCCTCCGGCTGGGCCTGACCACGACCGAGCCCCTCGGCTCACACGCACTCACGGAGAGCTCCCCAAGCATCCCCGGGCCGGGCACGGAGCAGCAGCGGCCACAGCGCCCGCAGCTCCCACCCCGTCTCACCGGCTCTGGGGGGCTGCCCGGCAGAGAAGGCGAGCAGCGGCCGCTGCGTGTGGAGCTGCTGCAAGCGGCTGGGCTGGCGGCTGCGCACCTCCAGCCCCGCCGCCAGCCGCTGCCTGTTGGCCCTGGTCAGGCGCTTGATGCGGAGGAGGAGGTCGGGGCGATCGCGGCGAAAGTTGGGATTGCTGAAGTGCAGGCAGCCCCCGACATCGCCCGGCACCTTGTGGAAGCCGTAGAGGTTGAGCTGGCGCACGAAGCTGCCGAAGTGCGTGGCTTGGAAGGAGTCCGGGGCCGGCCCCGCCCCTTGGGCGCCCGCTCCGTGGGCGCCGCCCGGGCTGAGCAGCTCCCGCTCGAACAGGCAGCGGTCGACGAGCAGCCCCTGGGCCCGGCCGTCCCAGCGCACGGACACGACGCGGGGGCTGTTCACCAGGCGCCACAGCTTGGCGGGGAAGGTGTCGGCGTTGAGCCCGGCGGGCAGCGGCAGCTCCGCCATCTCGCCCATCGCCGACTGTCGCCACAACGCCCGCGGCGCAACGGCCGCGGCTGCAACGGCGGCGCGCGGCCTGAGGGGGGCGCTGCGCTCGGCCCCGCTCGCGGCCCCCGCGCGGGCCGGACTTGGCGGGGACGAGCGCCGCAGAGCCGGGGCTGCGGGACCAGCGCGGGCGGGGCGGCTCCCGGGGCTGGCCGGGCACCGCAGGGCGGGCCGGGGCGGGGCGGGGCAGGGTGAGCTGCAAACCCTTTGGAGGTCAAGTGGGAGAAGGGGAAACGGAAAGAGAGAATGGAAGACGTTCTTTTTGCCTCTTTTCCCAGCCAGCTGGCTGCTTCTTTCTCACTGTCTCTGCCTGTCCTCAGCAGATTTGGCACATTTCTCACTCTCTGGAGATAGAAGCAGCAGCAGCAGGAAGGGGCAGCAATTTTGTCAGCATTTTCATCAGACCTAGAGTCCTGCTGCCTGGAAGGATGTTGCTTTAGCCGAGGCATTCATTGCTTACAGTGACAGTGAACTCATGCTGCTGTCTTCACCAAGAGGTTTTGCATTCTTTTTTCCTCAGAAATGTTTTCTTCTCTTTTTTTTCCCCACAATCAGGGGAGAGTTACAATGTAAAATCCCTCCCACCACCATGTCTCTTCAACGTAAACTGGCAAAGGTGATCTAGCAATGATCTGCTTAGTGTCACTTCTTCTTTTTATTTTAAACGCTCTCTTGAAATGGAAACATTTTTCAGAGCAGGGAAATATAGACCTATTTCTCCCATCTCTTTTAGTTCATGCCCCTTTTTTTATGTCTTTCCATCATTTCACCATGAGGTCTCACGTGAGTAAATTGGGTAGAATGGCAGAAGCTCACCCCCCACACACAGTGGGTATTTTCCTTACGTCCAGCTTGCCTGGAGTTCTGGCTGACACTGCCTTCTCTTGCCCTCCTTCCAGGTCCCTCTGTGAGGAGCCCAGCCCTGTCACTTCAGCCACTGCCCTGTGGGTGACATGCTGACACAAGGATTGTTGGTCTCATCACATTCTGGAGCAGTCTTTTGGAGTGAGTGTTTCCAAGATGCCCTGTCATCTTTTCCTCTGTGTGCTGGCTTTCTCAGAAAAATTGAAATGCACTGCCTAGAAAATCTCTTCCCGTTTCATCTTAAATAGCTTCAAACAGAACGTGAATTACAAATGTTGCACCTTGGCTGGATGGTGTTGGTCTTTTTTTCAACGCAGTGTAAGAAACCTGCCAGAAAGTAAGCCAGCAACTGAATTACAACAAAATTCCTGATGAATAGGCCAGCAGGAGAAGAGGGGAGTTCAGAAAAGAGGGGACATCTGTCTTGATGTTGCATGGCCCTTATTTCCCACATGTCCCTCTATGTGCTGCTGCATCAAGCAAAGCCTCTTTTTTAAGGCCTCCTCTGTAATCTCTGTGAGTCATGAGACCCACAGGAATAGTGGTCCTGTGGCCTGCTGGAGATGAGGAAGCAGGTGGTTGAAAAGTGCATTGTCCATTGGAGTGTTTAGTCCCACCTGTAGTATAGTTGTGGTTACATGGACTTTTGCACAGTACTCTGTGGCTAAGAATGAGAAGTTACCTTTAGCTGTGTTTCAAGGATGCTGAAACTCATAAAGAAATTATTATTGAGAAATTGTCAGAGATGATTGATCTTTTCAATATATCTGTGATACACTGGTGTGTGTTTCAGCTGGAGCTCTCCTGTGTGCCCTAGTGCTAGCAGGTGAGATCTCTTTGCAGTGTAGGAAGACACAGCTTTCCCTTTCTGATTTGCACACAGCTCTGTCACTGCCTTCACCTTTTCATCTCCAATGCTTAGATAGTTTTCCCTCCAACACCTGTGCCATTTTAGAGACATTTTTACATCCATCCTGCCTTCACTGAGTAGCTTTCTTGTAAGCACTCTGCTTACAAGTTTTCTTTGTTTTCTATCTCCAAGTTACTCTAGGATCCCTTGAACAACAGGTTTTGTCCCACCAGGGGAGTTTGTGCTGCTTTGTGACAGAGGAGAATGTCCCAGGTGATTTTGTGTTTGCGGTAGGGAGGGTTGGGCTGCTTTGCATAAATTCACAGACCAATGCAGAACGTTTGCTTTGTGATGTCAGGGCACGGTTGCCACGTTGCTGTGGTGACATCAGAAGGTTGCTTTGCTGCACCCAAGGCCTCAGTGGCAGAGCAGCTCTTGCCTGTGCTCAGTGCAGGAGCATCCTCCTGTTTGTCAGTGGGCAGCTGCACACTGTGACAGGAGCCTTGTTTTTTCTAGTGTTTCAGAAGAGTCTGCAAACTTGCACAGCAGTGCTACCATGATTGAGCAACTCGTTGCTGCAGTTTGCACTGTTTATGGCATTGGTTATTCAGGATATTATCTGACTAGCCTGGGACGTAAGTAGAGATTTTCCCTGGGTGTAACCTAATCTGGCTTTTAGATGTCTTCCTGCTCTGTTGTAGTGACCCGGTTGATTTTGGAACAGAAAGAGCATGAGGATGCCACTGGTTTGGTACAGCTCCTGTCAACCTGTTCCGCTACAGACGGGGTGTCTGTAGCCAGGGAGCTGTGGGCAGCATTTGCAAGGAAGCTGCAGGGGTTTCAGTCCCTCCCCGGGAGAGTCTGTGGCAGCAGAGTCTGCCATTTCCTCAGTTTGCTGGGTCAAGCAGGACAACTTTGAAAACGCAGACAGGGAGATGTTCTCAGAAGGATTTCTAAAAACATTACGGCTCTCTCCAGTTTTCTCAAATAATTTATTTCATTTTCCCTGCCCTCTACAGGACACCTGAGACGTGTATTCAGAGGTGCAGATACTGAGGTGAGTGAGAAAGGAACCTTGGATGTTCCTGACGTTTAAAAATTGTGAAGGAATCTGTGAGCTTGGCCTGTGGTAGTAGGGTGTAGATGGCCAGCTGGGTAGGTTAAAAGAAAATCCATTCCCATACCTGAATCAGCAATTGCAAAGGCATCACTGGCTGTTTCCTAATTTTCCATTTCAGAGCTTTAAAGCACTCAAAGCTCAGTTTTCAGAGGGAACCTTGCCTGCTGATAGTAAGCACGAGGGAATATTGAATTCAGAGCCATATGAAATTCTGCTGAATCAGCCCATTTTAATTTTGTTGGAGTGACTTAGAATCACATTGCAATGGCAGTTTATCATTTGTCCTTAGTCGAGCAGGTTGTAGAGCTGAATAGGAGTAAGGTTATAAATGATAGGTAACTGCCTGTCCCTCATGCTGCTGTCTGTTCACAGAGCCCTGAACCCACAGCAGACTCTCCACTGACTCTCTCAGTTCCTGGAGATGTGGCCAAAGAGGAGCTGAATGACTGCAATCCTCCAGCTGTGCTCACAGCACGACCTGAATATTCCGAGCCGGTAAGTGCCAGTTCTGGCTGGTGCTGTCTTCAGTGCAAGACAGAGCTGGAAGATGCTGAGCAGCCAGCACTTGCTGTTGGTGGCTGAGGATGCTGAGAGCTGGAGACCTGCTGGGACATAGCAATTCTCCCCCAGCTAGTGAGAGCTGGAAACTGGGCTTTGGTCTGTCATGTTGAGGTACCAAAAATCTGGTGCCTCTGGGTGAGCATCAGGATCCTTGGCTCAGTGATGCTCTGTCTCTTGGTGTAATGGTTTAAGGTTTGCCAATTGTAATATATTTACCTTTTGTTGTGAAATAGGATTAGGAGTAAAAGTGAAGCAACCCTAAAACTTAAAAAAGGCAATAAAGAAAAAAAATTATTAACAACACAAAGAATGAAAATAGTAAATTCAGAACAGATTTTCAGGCCAGTTCCTCCTTCCCCTGTTGTTACAGAAGAACAACATACAGGGACACTTCAGTCAATTCCCTACTTAAATAATGTTCTTCAGTTTATTTTAGGGAGAGGAGTTTCTTTTGGTTTAGCTATAAGGATCTTTTACCAAGAGAGGAAATCCCCACTGCTCTCTGGAATCCACTTTTTCATGATTGACTGGCACCTGGGACCTGCTATCATGAATTTCCTCCCACTATACAGTCTTTTCAGAACTGAGTTGCGGGCCATGTTAAATAGTCATCAGGTATTACTTTTAAGGTTGAGCTACTCCAAGGCAAAAGTTCTCTTTTGCTCACTTCTCTCTGTTTATAGTTCATTCCCAGGAAGAGAGATTCCCCTCCTTTTCCTCAGGGCAAAGGATTCTTCAAACACTTTACACCTTGCTCCACCTCCCATGTCTTTCTTTTTCTCCATAGTTTAAAGGAATTTTATTCGTGAAGTACAGTCCATGCCTACAACTTGCAAAAAGATATTTCAGACAACCTTCATGTCATTTCATCATTCTCCTTCCATTTAGAAACTTAGCTTTTATTTCACTGATTTTAGTGTATCCTTTCTGTTCTTCTCCCTCTCACTCAAGGAAAGACAAAAGTCTGTAAGTGATATCTGAACATTACGAAAAAAAATTAAAATCTCACACGGAAGTTGCAGGAGTTGGGCCAGGCCATGCTGGAGCTGTGTCAGGATCTCAGGCCGCCCAGGCCACGCTGGAGGGGCAGAATGAAAACTACCTAGTCCAGTCAGAGGAGAAATGGGTGACAAGCCTTTGGCTCCATGGCTTTCTTCCCGCACTGACTGCATTCAGTTCCAGCCGCGGGCCGGGGGTTCTCCCTCTGCCCTGCCCAGCACACAAAGCCGTGGGGGGCTCTCCCAAACCGGGCCCAGCTGCCTCCCCCCAGGCCGTGAGGGCGGCTGGGCAGGGCCCCGCCGAGCACGGCCACACCGGGAAAAGGCGAGAATCCCAGCAATGGGCTCTCCCTCCCCTTGGCCGCTGGGACCCCTGGTTAAAACGAGGCCCAGCAGCCTCCGGAGCCCGCTCCCGCCTGGCCCTGGCCGCATTGGAAGCGGGCCCGGGCCAGGTCAGTGTTACCTTGTGAAAGGCCGGCAATGCAAGAGAGCTTTCCCGGGGTTTACTTGCTTCAAATGGGATTCACGGAGCGAAATGACTTTTCCAATTGGTTTCTCAGGCTGTCAACATCTAAACCAGCCTCCAAGTGGTCCCATCAATCCACAGAGGAAATTCTCATGCAGAAAAAACTTCCTAGTGTGCCCTTCCCCCAGGGTAAAACCAGCACACTTGGCTTCTGCAGTGCTATGGCCAAAGGGCACATGTGGTAGCGCTGCAGATCACAGGGCTTTGTTTGTTTTCCCTTTCTGAAATGCTGTGTTTGGAGCTTGTGGAATTCCTCTGCCATTTCCTTGAGGAATTCTTCACATCCGCAGACTGGTTTTGCCCACCTGTCTTTTGGCTTTTGATAAGCTGCAATGAGATGATTGTGCTGTTCGTGAAGCTGTGGGGGACATTCTTGTCCCTTGTGGCAAAAGAAACCCAGGGCATAATTCTGAACCCTTCTTCTGAGGCACAAACCAGAAAGGGCAAGTTTCTGTTGATACATTTTGTGGTGTAGTCTGCAGATTTGAAAACTCCATTGGAGCCTGGAGTTTAGGTGAAGCTGCAAGTCCTTGACTGCTGTCTTGTGTTGATAACTACAGGAAAGACATCTTGGAATTCCCGATGCCGTATCTTAAGACAAACATGCAACTTGTTCAAAAGGACCCAGGGGTTGCAGTCAACAGCAGCTGAACATGAGGCAGCGTGTGCCCAGGTGGCCAAGAAAGCCAAGGCCATCGTGGCCAGTGTCAGCAATAGTGGGGCAGCAGGAGCAGGGCAGTGAGCTGTGCCCTGTGCTGGGCACTCCTGCGGCCACAGCTCGAGTGCTGTGTCCAGTTCTGGGCCCTTCTGAAACAGAAAGACATTGAGGGGCTGGAGCGAGTCCAGAGAAGGCCAAGGGAGCTGGCGAGAAGTGGGAGCACAAACCCAGTGAGGAGGTGCTTGAGGGAGCTTTAGCCTGGGGAAAGGGAGGCTCATGAGAGTCCTTCCAGGCACACTTCCATAAATGCCTACATGACAGTGCTCCTCACAAGGACCACTTCCATGACAAGAATCCCCTCACTGCACCCAGATGCTTTAGACACTGGACTAGGTGTCACTTTGATGGTTTGTTTGGTTGGGTTGTTGATTTGCTAGGAGGAGAAGATCTGGTTAGTTCCTTCCTCTGGCTAGCAAAGGCTCTTTATCACAACATTCTCCTGCACGAGAGGATGTAGTTTGGGGCAGGGACATTGGTGCAGAAGGAGCTGCTCTGATGCCAGGCCAGCCAGCACATCACTCTCGTGTTAACAGAACCCTTACCTTTTGGCAGCCTTGTGGTTCAGCAATTGTCAAATAATTCAATCAGGATTGTATTTGGGAATTTAGCAGGAAATCAAGTCCCTTTCATTCTGGCTGGTGCTCAGAGATCAGAGCAGCTGGGAGGGGCTGGGCTTCATTTCTGATTACAGCCACTTGAGCATTGTCAGTGTGGTTGTGAGCAAGAGAAGAACTTGCCCAAGCACTGATGCACAAGGAGTTCAGTTCCCAGAGCAGTAGTCTGGGTGTAATCTCATTCCATAAGGACCTACATGCTCCAGATTCCCCAGGGATGTGGTTTAATGAAGCAACAGGAGAGCAAGTTCAGGATTCCTGCTGCTGATGGGGGCACTGGCAACCACGTGCTATGGTGTGTCATAATAGAAAGTACAGTAAGACAAATTACACGAGATCTATTTATCTATCCATCTATCTATGTAACTATTCCATAACTGACTATTCCTGGCTCTGGCCAGAGGCAGCTGGAGGTGCAAAGCTCACCCAAAGGCATCCCTTCAGAAGAAGAGGAGAGACGTGTTCTATCAACAGATCCTGAGCAGGCTGAGATGTTGCCCCTCCAGAAATGGTTGTTCTTTCCCCTCAGAGTTGCAATCCTCCTCCAGCCTCTTCTGCCCTGAAGCCCCCAGTTCATTCTTTGCATTTCTCCCCGTCCTAGTGATGTGGAACAATTCCATGTTTTAGGTGGTGTTTGGTGAATCTGGTCATACATGCATTACATGCCACATGATTTTCATCCTTGGCATCCCTAAGGATGTGAAAGTTCATTTGTTGATGGGGCCTTAGGAGGGTCTCTCTTAGAGCTGGTCTGAATTCTCAGTTGACAAAGAGGAAGAATAAACACCTTGGCCCTCCTCCAGATACTGAGGGGGCTGTACAGGCTATCTGACCTTCATCAGAGGATCTGTGCATGCATCCTCATCTCCTGAATGAGCAGGATTTTGTGACAAGAGTGTAGATGTCAGAAAGGCAGGTATGGTGGGGCAGGTCTGAAAAGAACATGAACTCCAGAAGTGTCTCTCACAAGGAGTGAGCCCAGAGTGGGCAGGATGGAGCTGTGAGACAGGGATGAGTGTCAGTCACGATGGAAAGACAAAATGGACACGGCAGAAGTGGAGGGAGGCCCTCAGCAGACCCTTGAGAAATGCCACACCTTCCCTGTCAGCTGCCTGAGAGGCTGTTGGAGCTTCAGTCCCAGATGGACCCTGATTGTACTGCCAGTGTCACTTTGGAATCTGTGCCTCCCCATGGGCAGAGAACGAGCCAGGAGAGCAGCAGCAGCAGCACAGTGCTTTGGGAACGTGTGAAGCCATCAGTCTTCGAGACCTGGCTCACAAATGTTGTATGGGATGTTGAAAGCCTTCTTGTCTTGCTTTCTGTGCAGGTCCTTCTAGAGGAAGAGAACAAGCAGAGTGCTTTATCAGAGGTGCCACAGCAGACTCAGGGAGAGCTGTTCCCAGCCCAGGAGCAGGAGGAACAGCTCAGGCAGCAGGTGGAAGAGGTACAGGAGAATGGCCAGGTAAGCCTGGCTCCCCAGGTGACAGAATGAAGGAGAGGAGCAGAGGCATAAAACAGAGCTCTTGGGACCGAGGAGGCCAGGAGTGCCACAGGCACTGAAAGCACAGGGCCTTGTGATGTGCAGAGATCAGCGCTAGCACGGGAGGGTTACAATGGAAGCAGAGGTGGGTAGGGGAGCAGAAAGAAGTGGCTGAATGAATTTGGTTTTGAGGCTGAAAGAGGAAAAAGCTGAGCCTGGTGGCAGCTCCCTGTGACTTGCTCTGCATTTGTGTCTGCAGAACATCAAGGCAGAGCCACAAGCAGAGCTGCCCGAAGCTCCGATTGCCATCATGGCAGTAAGGAGAAGGCACAAGGAAGACATGAGAAGCATCCAAGAGGAGACGAATCTCCATCAGCAGACAGGCGATCAACAAAACCAGGTGAGTGCAAGAGTGGAAGACACTCCACTCGTGACAGATGTCTCTTGTTTTTCACAGAACCTCAAGGACAACCTGCATGCAGAGCTGCATGAAATTGAGGCTGGGATGAAGGCAAGAGAGAAGAGGCTGAGGGAAGAAATAAAACTTATCAGAGAGAAACATAATCCCCTGCTTCAGGCTGTACAAAAGCAAGTGAGTGGAACATCAATAGCCAGTGCAGTCACCCATCTGCTGGTCTCTGCCCTTCTTGCCTTTCCAGTGTAGAGTAGCAGTGGGTGGGGTGATGCCTCTGAGTGCCATCCTGCTGTAGGGTCCATCACAGCCACTCTGAAGGACTTCTCCTGGTGTGCCAAATCTCTGAAGCTGCCCTGCACAGTGAGGCTAGTCCTTTGGCCTTTTTGCTAGCACTCATACAAATGGATTTCTGCTGGGCTGTTCCTGCATTCCTTTTTTCTTGAGGTATTTTTACAGAGGGGCATGGTGACCCAGATGGAGGATTGGAACAAACAGTCTGTAACCCTAGTAAATCTGTTCTCTCCCTTTCCTCACAGTCAATGACTCTTGGCTCACAGGGACAACCTCTAGTCTCTGACTGCTTTGTTCTGTTTAACTTGAGGTGGAAATGTTCACTTCTCACGTGCCAGCCTGTGAAGACTTCCAGCAAATGACTGGAAACAAAAAGCCCCGTGGTCGACGAGAGACATGGGAGCTTTCCCAATCAGTGATGCTGCAGGTTGGGCATGTCCCGAAGATGGCGCAGGGAAAGAGAACTCAGTGGGAGGAGGTAGAGCATTTTAATAAGTGTGTCAGCAGCCCTTGGAAGGGGAAAGGAATCCTTGGGGAGGAAGTGGAATGGTCATTGTGGCAGACATCCTTCAGAAAATCCATGAGTTTGGAACATGAATGTGGTCATGAAGTCAAGTAAAAGCAGCCTTTGATATGGGCCCATCCAGTCTGAAAAGGGGACATCCAAATAATCCCTTTTAAGAGCCCTGCACGTGGCTGACAACATCTTCCTAAAATTTTGCATTTGAAAAGGGATCTCAGGATCATCTCTGACAGCCAAGGTTCTGACACAAACTCATTACTTGTCTCAGATCTACACAGGCACTGTCACTGAACCTGCAGCAGCAGCAGCAGCAGCAGCAGCAGCATTGTCTAAAGGAGCCTTTGTTCCCCAGCCTGAAAAGTCGAGCCTGGGCAGTGTGTTCATCACCAGCACTGACAGAGCTGCTGCTCAGCAAGAGGAGGCAGAGGAGAAGTACTTGCAGCTACTGAGTACGTCTGGTGTATTTCTTGTCTGAGGGACAGTGTGTTGTGTGCATGTGTCAGCATAGCTGTACCAAATGTTCCTCCTCAGTCTGGTGTCACAGGGACACTCAGGGATCCCCACATGAACTGCTGTAGAAAAATCCCTCTCTGTGCTGGCCATCTGTACTGCAGAGCTGTCTGCCTGGTTGTTGTTGTTCCCCAGCCAAGCACAAAGGGTTCAGAGACCCAGACAGTGGGGCTGCCTTTCTTATCATCTGGAAGCAGAGATCTTTGCTTTAAAGTGAGCATCTTGCATTTTGGTTTCTCTCAGGGAAAATAGTGAACATGGGAAACCCCATGATGAAGTACACTGAACTGGAAAATATTGGCAATGGGTGAGTCCAACCACAATTACTTCTACACAAGAATGAGGCAGGGGGTTTACTGATAGTACATCTATCAATTGTGGAGTCAGGCAAGCTGCACACATATTCAGAAACTGGAGTTAGATTGTCCCACTTCTCAGTACCGGCCAGAATTTGTGAGCGTGGTCAGAAGTCATTGTCAAAGAGATCTCCATGCTTCCAAGGCCTTGCCTGCAGCAAGGAAGAGGACCTGGAAGATTTCTTTCTTGTCTGTCAAGTGTGGGACAGCTCTGTGTTAATTGCCTTAGCATTTTTGAGTATCTTCACATCATACAGCCACAATAATGGAAGGAGAATAATCTTGCTTGCCTTAAAAAGCAACCTGCCCACTATGATAGCTGTGAGATAAGAGTTCTCAGGAACATTTCTTTCCAAGAGTTTGTTGAAGGAAATGCTCCATGGTCAGGATAAGAACTGTACAGTTTAGAAACTGCAGCCTGAGATGAAAGAATCAGCTCTCTTTTTGAGCTGAGGCAGTAAAGCCCATCACTCCAGGAACAGGTCCAGTGCCCATGCACTTGAGAGGAAAATGCATCAGCTGCCTTCTGGCAGATGCTTCCTGCATCCTGCAGGTTTTAGGCACTGCCAGCACAGATCTCCTGTCTGGGCTGGCTTTCACTCAGAGATCTAAACGGCTTCTCCTTTCTTTGCTTTGTTTTGTTTCTAGGACTTTTGGAGAGGTTTGTAGGGCACTCGACACTACCACAGGAGAAGAGGTAAATGTCAACAGCCCCTGCAGACTCTGCAGCTCTTGAGAGCTTTCCCCTCTGGTGTGAGCTGTGGCTGGAGCTTTGGGTAGAGCTGTGCTGCAAAGGCACAAGAAGCCCAGACTGGTGCCAGCCTGCAAATTGCATTAGGGACAGTGTTTGTCCTTCTCAGCTGCCAGAAGGAAGGCGAGGAGGGCAGCGGTTCCTTTCAGAGAAGGATGCGCTCACTCGCTCTCAGCTGCTGAAACAAAGCTGGTGCCTTAGAGCATCTCACTGCTCTTTGGGGCTACAGCTTCAGAGCTCTATTCTCATTTCTGGCTGCCAGCAAATATGTCTGAATGTTACTGGTAGTTCCTTAGCCACCTGCAGTGCTGCTCTTGGGAACTGCATGTAGGCAGAAATGTGCAAGGTGTCCCTAAAAGCCCTAAGCCCTGCTTATAGCCCGGGATGTATCAACAGAGGAGCAAAGCAAGGATTGCTTTTGAATCCTAGACAGAGCAGTAGAGAGTGTGGTCAGAGCTTTGTGGGTGATAGTAGAGCCATCTTTGTTCCCAAGTGGACAACACAAAATGTCAGTGGCCACATGTCCTGAAACTGGACTCCAATGGAGCCGAGAAATGGGCTGCTGGAATGTCAGTTCCTAATTACTCCAATGTCTAATCACAAGGCACTTCGGCTCAGCTTGGCTTTGTTACTGCAAAATCACTCACTCCACGTGCACTGTGGTCTCGTGCCACCAACGTCTGAAGTTATTGACTGTGAATGTCGTTTTAGGTGGCCATAAAGAAAATTAATCTCCACCAACTGAGGAAGAAGGAACTAAAAGTTGATGAACTTATGGTCATCAAGAAGAATAGGAATCCCAACCTGGTCAAATATTTAGACTGGTGAGTTGTTGTGCTTTTCTTCCATGACTGTTTGTTTATGTACTGGAAACACACAAGGTAAAAACCCACTTTGGTCCCTGGCAGAAAAGACAGCTGTTATTATTAGTAAATTGTTATTGTTCTGCTCACCCTCACTATGGATGGGAAGAGAGTGGATCTTGTCTGCATGAGTTTTCCCTGGTCCACGTAGTTTAAAAATTGTTCCAAAACCTGGATCAACCGTATCTTACTAAATCAATAGCCTGTAAATTCACTGCCACCCCATTGTTTTGGGGCTTGGTTGTTTCAAGTGTCTTCTTACATGCAGATAAACTAACAAGGATTTCCCTTGGATTGTGTTCCCTCTTCTCCATTACTGTGCATGCCAGGAACACTAGGCGCTTTTATTCCAGAAGCCCAGTGTGAGAGGTTCTTGATCTGTTAGTAAACTGCATTTTTCCCTTGCTGGTCATCTAACACATCTCTTTTTCCCAGATGTGTCAATTCTTCATGAGCCAGCAGAGGCTGCAAACACTACACAGCCTAGAGGGAATGTCTATTCCTTTTATTCTGTTCTCATCACAAAGAGACCCAGAAACAAAGAATCAACCCTTTTCCAAACAGCAACGTAGTCATGCATGTTCATATCCATGCCCTTGTTTCCTTCTTTCAGCTACCTTGTGGATAAGCAATTCTGGCTGGTGATGGAGTACATGGATGGAGGCACTCTGAGCAATGTCATCAGCTGGACCTTCCTGTCTGAAGATGAGATGGCAGCTGTCAGTCGGCAGGTCAGGGATCCCACCTGTGCTTCCAGGGCCTTGGGCAGGATTGTCTGGGAAAGTGGGGCTCAGACCTGGAGAGATTTCATGTGCCAAGCTTTGTTTCTGTGTTGCTAGAATGCTATGGGGAAGCTAGAGCATCTCAAGTCAATTGTCTACCAGTGCCCTAGAACTCACTGTACTCTGTTCCTGTACCCTTATCTCCTGCTCTTGTATCCTCACTCTGTCTCTTTGTATTTGCTGTTCTCTACCCAACTTCTCTAAATGTTTACCTCCAGCCTGTGTGCACTGCATTCCTTGCCTGGGAAAGCGAAGGTGCTGCTGGCAGGATTTGAAACAAACAGCAAAGAGAAAAGAGAGACTCTTTTCTCACAGTCCTCAGCTGAAGAGGATAATAGTGCACCCAAAGTGCTGTTGGATTCTGAGCACATCCACTGCAGGAGCAGGCATTCTGGCTGGTCTGCAGGGGACGGTCTACAACAGCAGTTGCTGTTGCTCTTTCAAAAGCTGACGTGCCTTTCCTTAGAGAGGTCCTGCTCTGCTAGTGTTGGAGCAGCATGCTCTTCCTCTCAATGGCACAGTGGTCTGCCATGACTCCCCATTCCCGTGGAAAGGGAGTCATTTGGAGTTGTTTCCTTTCTTGTGGGATGAGCTCCCATCACTAATTTTTGCCCTCCTCTTTCTGTTTCCCTTCCCAGTGCCTGCAAGGCCTGGATTTTCTTCACAAAATGTGCGTGATCCATCAAAATGTGAAGAGCCGCAACATCCTTCTCAGAAGCGATGGCTCTGTCAAGCTGGGTCAGTATATTCTTGGTCAGAGGCAGCATTCCAGTGATGTGGGGTTTTGAGCTGCTGTGAGTGACTTCCAGCTCCCCAAAAATGGTGCTGGTGGCAGTGCAGGGGCCCCTGCTCTGAGCTGAAGGCACAGTTGCAATGTGCACAGAGGTATGATAAGGAGCCACAAGCAGTCATGAGTGGCGTTGGTCTGTGTGTGTCTTTTCCAGAGGGAGGGAGATAGAATCTAAACCTTCAGGGGAATAAAGGCCACTGCTGTGAGCAGCATTTAAAAACCTAGGTTATTTTTGGAAGTGGACATTTCCCTACTCCCTTGGCTAAATCCCCACTGACAGTTCTCCAGGACATTCATCAACAGCACATTCTCAGAGTGAGAGTGGGGAATTCTTTTGCCTGGTTTGCTAATTTGAGCTGGCTTTCATGGTGTGTTGTTTTCTCCACAGCTGATTTTGGCCTCTTAGCTCAACTCACCCCTGAGCAGAGAAGACAGGACTCAGTGGCCAGCACTTCTGGGTGGATGGCACCTGAAGTCCTGACAGGTCAACAATATGGCCCTAAACTGGATATATGGTCTTTCGGAATTGTGGGCATTGAAATGGTGGAAGGAGAAGTTCCCTACTGGAATGAAACTGCTGTGTGGGTAAGGTGCAAAGACTTCCCGATGCCACTCTCTTTGTCACCTGTGCCATGTTGTGTGTGCCACTGGACAAAATCCCATTGCCATCTGCTGGCACCACTTCCACCATGGTCTCCCCTTGTAAAATGTCCCCATAGTTCAGCACATGTGCTGTAGTTTTGGTTGCACCAGAAGGGAAGTGGCAGGAATCCAGTTCAGCAACTTTGAGCTCCAGCTATGCCTGCTATTTCTGATTTGATTTTGGAGCCCTGTTGGAGCTCTGTTTCTGAAGGAAGGATTTTTTTCAGTGAAATGTTTAAATACATGACAAATATCCTTCACATTGGAGGTTGGATGATCCTAGTCTCAATTTTATAGTAAAAGTAAGAAAAAATGAAAAAAGAACAAGAAAAAAACAGAAGGGGAAAGGGAAAGGGAAAGGGAAAGGGAAAGGGAAAGGGTAAGGGAAAGGGAAAGGGAAAGGGAAAGGACAATCAGCAAAGCAATCTCCAAGCAGTTCTGCTATCTATTTTCTTTTTTAACCGAGTACAGGATAAAGAGCTTAATGAGCTTTAATTTATGGCCGCCATGCTTAAGGGACCAAGAAGCACTCAGAGATGCCTTTCATGTAATTACCCTTGGAAATAATAGTGTTAGATAATATAGCAAAATCCCCCTTCCAAAAAGCCTGTTCAGCTGGTGAGAATCCTCAGGGAAACACACTTGCTTTTGCAAGAGGTCAGTCAATGAAATCACCTGCCAAGGCAACAACCCCTGGATGTGGGAGAAGCTGTGGCTGCTTTGGGGTTTGGGTGTTTTGTTGGTATAGCAAAGTCATCTCTGCCTCTCTGCCAGGGCAGAAACTGCCACTGCAGAGTGGAGGTTAAACAAGGGCATCTGGGAGAACAGTTACAGATGTGAAAGAAGCAGGTGGAGCCTCGTGTTTCCTTTTTCTGCAGCCTCAGCTCCTGATAGCCACCGGAGGGAGACCAAAGCTGCAGCAGCCCGACCTCTTCTCTCCTTTGCTGCGGGACTTCCTGAGCTGCTGCCTGCAGACAGATGAGGCTCGGCGCTGGACTGCCAAGGAGCTCCTGCAGGTAAAATGTGAAGGGGCTGCAGGTGAAACAGTGTGCCAGGGATGGGCTCCTCCTCCACTCAAGTCCAAGGCATCAGATGAGCCCTCCACCTCCCCACATCTTCATCTTTCTATGAGCCAGAGGAATCCTGATTGAGCCTGTAAAGCACTGACCTTGGAAAGTCACGGTTCATTGTTTTTTGTTGTTTGTTGTTAATTTTTGGTTTTTTCCGCTGGGCAGCATCCATTTGTGGCATCAGTCGAGCCTACTTCCTGCCTGGTGCCACTGATCGTTTCTTTGAAGAAGAGGATGGTGGAGAAGAAACTGTGATAAGCACATCTGGACCATTTCCTCCACCAACCAGTGTATGATTTTAGCGTAGGATTGTAGAGTAGGACTGCAGAGTAGGATTGTAGACAAGGATTATAGAGTAGGATTTTGAATAAAGACATTTTCTGAAACCTCAACCCATCTGGAAGATTCCTTTCCTTCTCACCATGTGTCAGAGACTGAAATATTCTAATTTTAGACTGAAACATTTTCTTGAAGGATATTTAGAAGTGTATTACAGTAGCTGCATATAATACCACCATATCCTGAACAGGCCTTTGGAGTGAGGCCCTGGATTGTTCGACAGTGAAGGTAAGATAAAACTCGGGAACTGGGGACATTCACCAAGCACAAGCTTAGCACCTCTGGGGAGGAGACAACAGCCACAAGGCTATCAGCTGCCAGGCTGGCACAGAGCCTCACCCCAAAGGGTGGGCAGAGAGAGAAGCTTTGGGGGTGTGTTGGAAAGCCTCTGGTGAGAGGCTCAGGGACCACCCATCCTCCCATGTGCAGACCAGCCCCGCTGTGGGGTCCTTCACCCAGGGGAAAGCTCATCCACAGTAGAGGGGCTGACAAAGCCCGTGCCACCAGCTGACATGAAGTTGCTACATCAAATATATCCATTTCTTGCTTGCTTCCAACTTTTACTGTTAACAATCTGGAGTTGCTTTTTTACTTATTTTATTTGAATCTCAACATTTGACTCAAATTGGTCTGCAGTGATCTTGTCTTGATGTTTTAGGCTGGATTACATCTGAGTGAGTGCCATCAGAATTGAATTGTTCTTGTGAACAGTGGTGTGCAAATGCTTGGCTTCACCCAGCCCTGCAAAGGTGCAGAGCCTGCCT
Source organism: Cinclus cinclus (assembly GCF_963662255.1). Taxonomy (NCBI): domain Eukaryota; kingdom Metazoa; phylum Chordata; class Aves; order Passeriformes; family Cinclidae; genus Cinclus; species Cinclus cinclus. The sequence goes on from NC_085084.1 coordinate 6,582,137, forward strand.
GGCCAGGGTATTGGCTGTACTCAGGCTAGAAGGGCAAGAGAGATTTCCAGGCTTTGTTGTCCATCCTTACCTGTGTGTTCCCAGACACGCATCTAAATTTTCATTGGTATGGCAATGTGTCAGTATTAAAAATCAGCCACTGATGGGTTTTTTTCTGGTCAAACGCAAGCTCCCCAGATCCTTACAGGGTATTTTTTGCATAACTCATTCATTCCTTCCCCCCCGAAAAAAAGGAAAAAGTTATTACAAACCAGCATGTTAGTTTATGAGGGTCTGTTCAAGTGCCATCTCGTAACAATCCTGGTATAATATAATGCTGGTTTGCAGATGAATCCAGTACAAGCCATATTTGAGATGTCTTTCCAGAGATGCTCGTAAGCAGGAGATTTGTAGTGGGTACTTGGACAGGAACTGTAGGGTTTTTTGGGAAGTGGGTAAATGTGTTTTGCTGGTGAATCACAGGCATCCACTACAGACCTGCAGTGTGGCATGAGCATACTGGACCCACACCTGCCTCAGATGCAATGGGCATTTAATCATTGGCATTTTGCAGCACTTTTCCCTATGTCACATTCAACTATCTATGTAGAGGCTTGAGAGCTGGCCTGTAAGCCAAACTGAGTCAGTAGAAAAAACAGCAATTGATGAATTCCAAGCATATCTGTAGCAAAGAAGAAGACACAGCCATTAGCATGGAAACTGGTTGAAAAAGGTACATGAAGGATTTTTGTAGTTAGACTAGGTACATAAGGAAATGTGTATACCTGCCTTATTAAATTGGTGCAAAACTTTTGCCAAATATATTGACACTAACTGCTCTGCACCAATGAATATAATAAGCAATTGTGGTGTAGACAATGCCTTAGGATCATGCTTTGTTAAGAGTACATAAAGAGGAGAACACTCAGAATTAAGAGGACAAAGTCACCATTGCAACTCTGCTCAAGTGTATGAGTGTGTGAGTTTGTGTGTGTGTGTGTGTGTGTGTGTGTGTGTGTGTGTGTGTGTGTGTCACGTCCGACCTGATGGTGACAACTCCCCCACGTGGTTTTAACAGCTGAAGATAGGATACCTGCTTTTGGTTACTCCTGCTTTACAACCCAAGACACTTGTTAATTTACGATCTTTGCCTTGAGTGGTTGAAGGTGTAGAGGTTTGGACAATCCCATCCCCAAATCAGCTTGCACTGGAGGGTTACAGAGGAATGCATATGGGCTGCTCTGAGAGGTCAGCTGAAGCACCTCCCAGGACTGCTTGTAGATCTTGGTTTTCACCTTGTCAATGAGCCAAGGGATATCCAGATTTTTGCAAGTGTTTTGTAAAACACATTTACAAGTGTTGAAGGCAAGGTATTTCAGTGGGTTTGAAAGAGAAATTGGGTGAATGTATTCCTATGGAAACTCTGGTTTGTAGTTGTCTCCAAAGTAATCTGTCATAGTCTTTCTAGAGAGCCACAAAAGTTGATTCGTGCACAGACCTATGGGAACATGGAAGTCCAGTCTTTTTCCTAAGTTTCTGGTTGTTAATATGTTCAGCTGACAGGGTGGAGGTGTGGCCAGCAATGCCATAACCTTATTTTGGGGAAGGATATGAAATTAGTTGAGGGAGGACAATATTTGGGAGCACTCAAATAGGGCTGTGAATGCCCATTTCTTCCTTGGAGACTGTTTTAGAACTTCCTCAATTGTCTCCGTGACAACAACGTCAAGTCCCCATAACTGAGACATCTTGGTTCATTTGTTGCTTGAACACCTGAGCTGTTGCTGCCCTTTGTTCTCCTTCAAGGGAATTTCTAGAAAATATCACCTCCTTAACCCTGAGATGTGTGTCCATTTTTTCCTGGGGCAGGGGTGCTCATACACCTCTGGAATGCAACAGCACAAGGAACTCTGCCACAGGGGGCATGGGGTGAATTCTGCTGGGGAGCCTGCCCTTGGTTTACTGACTGCTGCTGCTTGGAACCACATGCAAGAGTGTTGCTGTCAAGAGTGGGCTGAAACAGAGGATTTTTCATGGTTACCCCTTCACGATTTCTCTCTCCTTACATGGCAATTCTCGTAATACGATACAGCGTAAAGAAGTCATATGTTCATGCTTTTAGAGGCTTCAAATTCTCAGTTGACCTTATTTTCCCATCTAGACCATCAAATGCTATAGCAGGCTCCTCTTGGGGAATTTCTACCAATGCACTTATCCCATCCCTTTTTATTGATGCAGGAGTGCTTAGGAGAACTTGAAATGGTCAAATCCACTTTTCTTTCAGTGCCTTCTTGCTTTGCTTTCTGACATAGACACAGTCCCCAGGTTGATGAGGTATGTACCTGTCATCCAAAGTCATCAAGGCTGCTCACACCAGAAATCTGTTCAAAGATGAGAGCACTTTTCCCAAAGGTGGTACACAGAGACTTAAATTATCATTTCCTATCACATTGATTATCTCTAGACAGGATTGGAACTTGGGAAGGTCTTCCACAGAGCATTTCATATGGGCTCACTTTTTTCTTTAGAAGCCACTTGAATTCTGATCCTTAATAGTGCAAGGGGGATATGCTTTTGGCCACTTCTGAGTGGTTCCCTGGAAATTTTTATTCATTTGTGTTTTTAGACGCTGATTTGTTTTCTCATCTTGCTGCAGGGGTGAGACCTCCATGGATTAAGTCGGTCCCATGGAACTGGGAGTGTTCTGTATCTATTTTGTCCAATTTCAGCTATGACATGACAATCTCCACCTGCTGACATTCCGAGCTGTGTGTATACAGTGGCAATGTAAGCTAACAAAGACTATAAAGGATAAACTTGCCACAAAACACCAGATGAAAAGCAAAGAGAGATTGCCAAGATCCTCAGTGTTCCTTCCTGTTGCAGCTGATTTTTTCCTTATGCCAGCTCATTTTATTTTCATAATTCTTCAACATTTCTCTGAAATGATGGCTTTGAGCTTATGTATGCAGAGCTTCCCTTTGAAAAGAGCCAAAGAGCAATTGACAAGTGCATGGCTTTTTCCAACCCAATCTTGTCATTTTAATGAGGAACACTCAACTTTGTGTGCAGGTTATTGGAGCCTTGGTGCCAGTAACCCCTCTAGAATGCAATTGGTTTTCCTTCTGACAAGAGTGCAGAAACTCATGCAAACTTTGTGCCCCTAGATTCAGACTTTATGAGCCCTGTGATGAGCAAGTGTCCTGGGTTGACTTTATGATGCTTGCATCCCCAGTTGTTTGTTCTCTTTGGGTTGGCTATTAAGTTCTGCAACTTGAAGACTGGTTCCAAGAGTGAAGGGGGAGAGAAGAGGTGCACAGTTTGTTATCAGGGACTGCACTTGCTCCCCCACATTCCTACACACAGACTGTGCTGTCTGTAGTGGACAGCAGGGGAGAGCTCTCCTTTGCTTTTACTTTGGTTTTGCCTAGCTGAGGCAGAGAAGTTCCCTAGACTGTATGTTATTTTCCTTTTTCTTGGAATTGTTGGAACCTGCTCTAGACTGGAAAACTCAGAAGAGCAGCAGGATCTGGCACCTGTGGCACAGAATGCCTGGCCTGGGCTGTGGCATTTCCCAGCTCTGGAGGGACTGAGAACAGCCTGAGTGAGCCGGGCTGCACCCCACAAAAGGGACTCTGCTGAATTTGTCATCTCATTTGTCAGAGCAGAGAGAGGTTTTGTTGTTTAGTGTTCTTCATTTTTGTGCTGGGGACTGCTTTGCCTGTTAAATAAACACCTCTTTTCCACTTCACTCCAAGGAAACCTTTGCCCAAACCAGTTGGAGGAGGGGCCGCTATGAGGGCAGTCTGTTTCCCAGAGGGAACCCATTCAGAGGTTTCCTTCCAAATGTTCCCTAATCCAGGACAGCAAGAAGCAGAGGATTGACCAGCAGCCTTCCAAGTCCTTCCAGCAGCTGCTTCCTTGGTTCTGCCTTCCAGATTCCCGTTCCACTTCATCCCTGTCCCCAAGTGTCGGCTCCATTTGCCCCTGCAAATATGAGGTGCCAAAACCGATAAATTTTGGAGCTCCAGAATCCCAGCGCCTGACATGTACTGAAGTAGAACCAAAAGTCCAATAGGAAGTAAAAACACTTGTTGAGGCTGAAGGAGTAGTGTCCTTTGGATGTTCATGAAAATATTGTTGGGCTGTGTTTCCTAGGTCCTGTGTGGATAACCATGGTGGAACGATTTGATTATTAAGAGAAGTCTCTGCCTGAATTAAGGTACAAGCAAGGCCATATTCCAGAATCAATAGTACAGACGTATTTAGTAGTAAATGTGATCAAGAGATAGAAAGGAATAGGAGGAGATGGGTGTGGTGGGAGGGAGAGCTGAGATGGACCCCGAGGTGGGTTTGTCCCGGACGGGCCCTCCCTTCCTGCAGTGCAGTTGCACAGGGTCAGCTGCAGCTCTGGTGCTGCATCCCCCCTGGGATTTGCAGAGCAGGAGGGCAGGGAGAAGTGTGTGTGTGTGTGTGTGTGTGTGTGTGTGTGTGTGTGTGTGTGTGTGTGTGTGTCTGTGTGTGTGTGTGTGTGTGGTATGAAAGGCTGGGAATGGCTCAGAGCTTCTGTCAGAGCACTGATGGTGGCAAGGGCAGTCAGGCCTCCTGCAGCCCTTGGGCTCTGGGGCAGCTGTGGCCTTTGGAGCAGGCGCGGCAGGGCCCTGGCTCACATTGGATACAGCCAGGGATGCTCCGTGGCAAGGCTCAGGGCAAGGCTGGCCCTGCAGGGGAGCAGCTGAGGGAGGCCTGTGCTAGGGCTCTTGCTAGGAAATGGCACTGGGCACATGGCACAAGTCCAGGCTATTTCTTCTGAGGCACCTGCCAAAACCTGCAAAGACATCTGTACTTTCCTTTTCAGAACACACCAGCACACCAGGCAGGTGCATCAGGCCTGGGACATATACCTGGCACAAGATGCTGTCTGTCTTGGTACCAAATTTCAGCATGTTAAATATTTACACCTTGCAAAAGTTAATCTCAGGATGCTTTGAAGGATTAATTTCCTTGTGGAGGGAGTTTTTGTCGTGCAAAAGAGCCAGGTGCTCAGGCTCAGAGGAGCAGAAGCATTGGTGTGTCAGTGTTGGGAACTGGTGTCTATCATTCCCATTTCCACTTCATCTTGGACTTGTATCATGAGCTCTATAAATTTTACTTTGGTTAACTTGAGGGAGAAAGGGTGTAGAATTTTTTCTCTCTGTCAGCAGCATTAATGTGTTTTGCCCTCCTTAGCAGCTGATGTGGTTTGGGATTTTGTTGTTGCAGTTTCAGAGATGTATAGAGTTTACTTAATGGCTGCATTACAAATGCCTCAGTTCAAGACTCAGTTTTGTAACAGCTGTCCACTAGAAGAATCAAATATTATCATTACCTCTGCTTTGCTGTTAGACAGGCAGATATAAATGTAGCTCAGAAGTCCAGCTCTGTGCAACCAAATCCATAAACGTAGTCCCTGCAAAAATGAATTACAAATGGATTTTCAAAAGCAAATGTAAACTTAAAAGCTTTCCCTATATTGAAAGAGAATATAATTCAGTAATGTTTCTTCTCTTCTTGAGGCTGTGGTCATTGCTGGTCCTTTGACATTTGAAATGAGTGCCAGTGTTTCCTAAATGTGCTCTACTGCCTAATGAAGACAACCTCTACTATGTAAAATCTTAGTAATTAAGTGTCATAGAAATGTGGCAGATTTCTAGAGTCACCTGTCTACATTCTCTTCAATCACTTGAACTTGCATGTAGAAACAGTGAGGGCCAGAGGAACTGACTTAGAGCTTGGGGGTCTGTGCTTGACATTTGCCACGTGCTTGGTGTAAAACTACACATGTGGTTTAATAGAATAGGAACACATTAGAATATTCACTTAGAGTTCATTCAGAGAAAAATGATCTAATTTTTTCCATTAGAAAATACATAACCATAGTCTCCTTGGAGCACTACAAGGATGACTTCAATTCAGAGTATGAGGAATACCAGGATTTACATACTCAGATTGACAAGATCAACAGGAATTTCAGATGGTTTCATGAATAGCAGAAGTCTCTGAATCGAGGCTCCAAAGTCTACCAGGTAAAGAAGGACAAAACTGTGAAGGCTGTGCTTCATCACAGCAGGGTTTTGGATCCCCTGGAGCTGCTCAGTGAGACAAATGGAAACTGCGTAACTGCCATATGTGCTCAGCCACTGCTTGGGCTGGGTCTGCTTAGGGCTGCAGCCCCAAACCCCCTGTTTGAGGTGTCTATGGACAAACAGGAAGGTGAGATGTGTCCCAAGCAGAGCCTCAGAGCATGTGCTCCTTGTGTTCCCTATTGAGAGACTTAATTGCTGATATTGGGTGATACTGAGAGTTGGAGATTTGTTTTTGCTAACCTCCCACAAGAGTGGTGGTTCACAGAGAAGAGGCACAGGAACAGAGTCAAGCAGAGGGGATTTTTAGTGTTTACCTAGGTTTGCATTTTATAGTGGTAGTGAAACATTCTTCATGGTTTTTTTCTTGAAGATGCTGCTTCATCGAATCCTAGCAGATTATCAGCAGTTACAAGAGTTATGTGTGAGACCAGACCTGCAGGGCCATGGTTACTGCTGAGACTGGCTCAAGGCTTTTTTTAAATCAAAAGACAACAGATTCTAAATTCTGCAGAGATGCTTGCATGCCCTCATTTTCTTTTTCTTCCTCCTTCACAGGGTAGCCCCAGCTACTCTGAAATGAAGGGCAGGTGCCAGTAGCTCCACAAAAAGCTGTCCCATATTCAGAGCCAAACATCTGAACTTGACAAGCAGGTAGTGGAGTCCTAGCACCACACTTATGCTTCAGCCTGATCAAATCTCTGGCCTTTGGATTTTTATTTCAATTAGAAGATTAGTCTTTGAGCCTTACTTAAGTTAGTAATGAACAGTTCTGTTAGCACACAGCACTAGCAGTTGAATATTTGTTCAAAATATAGGATTCGTTGAAATATGTTTAGAAAGTTGTAGAAGTTGATAGAAGTTAGTTTAGACCTTTAAAAATAAAGAAATGTTCCCTGTTGATAACTCTATCTCTCATTGTTTATACAGCCTTTGGAGTGGCTTTCTTCAGGTCAATTCTTTTCTTCAAGCCTTAGGTTTGTTCATTGAAATAAACTTTTTCAGTAGCGGGTGGAAGCCAAATACCTCTGCTATGAAGTTGTGCACATTTTAAGAAACTATTGCGGCAAATTGAAATACTTTATGATAAATACAGGGGTGTTTTGTAAACATTCTTATAGTTTAAGTGCTTTGCCTTATGCTGTCAAAAGTGTAGAAGTTCAGACAATTCCCCCCTAAATCACCTTGCCTTGGAGGGTTACAGAGGAATGTGTACAGGCTGCTCCAAGATGTCAGCTGAAACACCTCCCAGGACTATTTGTAGACCTTGGTTTCACCTTGTCAGTGAGCCAAGGAATATGCAGATTTTGGCAAGTGTTCTGTAAAACTCATAAAGAAATGTTGCAGGCAAGGTACTTCAGCAGATTTTCAAGAGCAATTGGTTGAATCTGTCCATATGCAAACTCTGGCAGTTTTGTAGTTTTCTCCAAAACATGCTCTTCCAACCACTCTTTCCAGAGTGACAGTCATTGATTTGTGCACAGACCTATGGGGTCTATGAAGTTTGGTGTCTAATCCTTTTCCTAAGTTTCTTGCTGTTGATTTATTCAGCTGACAGAGTAGAGGTGTGGCCAGCAATGCCATAACCTTCTTTTGGGAAAGTGTATGCAACTGACTGAGGGAGGACAATATTTGGGAACATTCAAAGGGTCTCTGAATGCCCTTTTCCCCTTAGGGAGTATTTTAGAACTTCCTCAATTGTCTCCATGCCAGTGATGTTGAAGAATTCTTGGAGCCTTTTGTGACTGAACATCTGTACCATTATCTAAGCCTAGTTCCATCAATGTGCTACTCATCATTTCAGTGAAAAGAGAAAGGAAGAGAGAAGACTGTGATAATCACACCAGGATCATTTACACGACAACAAGCTTAGAGCAGGATTGTTGAAAAGGATTGTAGAGGAGGAATGAGACCACAATTGTAAAGAAATAAAGTCTCTGGGACTTGAAGGTGCACTGTGATTTGACAAGTACTAGTCCCACCACAACAATTGATGCATTGCCTGGGAAATTTCAAAATGGCAAACTAAAAACACAATAAAAAACTGGTGTTTCAGCCCAGATTGACCTGAAACCACCCAAATTATAAAAGCATTTTCACACCACTGTTCACAAGAACAATTCTGATGGCACTCACTCAGATGTAATCCAGCCTAAAACATCAAGACAAGATCACTGCAGACCAATTTGAGTCAAATGTTGAGATTCAAATAAAATAAGTAAAAAAGCAACTCCAGATTGTTAACAGTAAAAGTTGGAAGCAAGCAAGAAATGGATATATTTGATGTAGCAACTTCATGTCAGCTGGTGACACGGGCTTTGTCAGCCCCTCTGCTGTGGATGAGCTTTCCCCTGGGTGAAGGACCCCACAGCGGGGCTGGTCTGCACATGGGAGGATGGGTGGTCCCTGAGCCTCTCACCAGAGGCTTTCCAACACAGCCCCAAAGCTTCTCTTTGCCCACCCTTTGGGGTGAGGCTCTGTGCGAGCCTGGCAGCTGATAGCCTTGTGGCTGTTGTCTCCTCCCCAGAGGTGCTAAGCTTGTGCTTGGTGAATGTCCCCAGTTCCTGAGTTTTATCTTACCTTCATTGTGGAACAGTCCAGGGCCTCACTCCAAAGGCCTGTTCAGGATATGGTGGTATTATGTGCAGCTATTGCAATTCAGTCCTACAAGTCCTTCAAGAAAATGTTTCAGTCAAAAATTAGAATATTTCAGTCTCTGACACACGGTGATCTAGAAAGGAATCCTCCAGATGAGTTGATGTTTCAGAGAATATCCTTATTTACAATGCTACTCTATAGTTCTTCTCTACAATCCTACTCTCTAATGCTACTCTGCATTCCTACTCTACAGTTCTACTCTAACATTATAAACTGGCTGTGGAGTAAATGGTCCAGATGTGATTTTGACAGTCTTTCTCAAGCACCCTCTTCCTCACAGGAATGATCAGTGGCACCAGGCAGGAAGTAGCGTTGACTGATGCCACAAATGGATGCTGCCTACAAGAAAGAAACAACTCAAACAAAAAACAATAAACAAATAAAGCAGCAAACAAAAAAAACAAGAAACCCCCATGAACTATGACTTTCCAAACTCAGCGCTTCACAGGCTCAGTGGGTATTCCTGTGGTCCATACAAAGATGCACCAAGAGGTGCAGCGGGGACATGTGCACCTCAACCTTCATGTGCAGGACCTTTCCATCGCAGGCAAACCCGTCCCAGAAGGGGTTTGCAGCTCACCCCGGGCCGCCCTGCGGTGCCCGGCCAGCCCCGGGAGCCGCCCCGCCCGCGCTGGTCCCGCAGCCCCGGCTCTGCGGCGCTCGTCCCCGCCAAGTCCGGCCCGCGCGGGGGCCGCGAGCGGGGCCGAGCGCAGCGCCCCCCTCAGGCCGCGCGCCGCCGTTGCAGCCGCGGCCGTTGCGCCGCGGGCGTTGTGGCGACAGTCGGCGATGGGCGAGATGGCGGAGCTGCCGCTGCCCGCCGGGCTCAACGCCGACACCTTCCCCGCCAAGCTGTGGCGCCTGGTGAACAGCCCCCGCGTCGTGTCCGTGCGCTGGGACGGCCGGGCCCAGGGGCTGCTCGTCGACCGCTGCCTGTTCGAGCGGGAGCTGCTCAGCCCGGCAGCCGCCCGGCCTCCGGCCCCGCGCACCTTCAGGGCCACGCGGTTCCGCAGCTTCGTGCGCCAGCTCTACCGCTACGGCTTCCGCAAGGTGCCGGGCTGGCTCGGCTCGGCTGTGCCGGGCGATGCCGGCGCCTGGCTCCACTACGCCAACCCCTGCTTTCGCCGCGACCGCCCCGACCTGCTGTTCCGCATGCGGCGCCGGAGCGCGGCCAACAGGCAGCGGCTGCCGGCGGGGCGGGAGGGGCGCAGGCGCCCGCCCCGCGGCTCCCAGCAGCTCCCCAGGGCGCGGCCGCTGCCGGACGGGCGGGAGCTGCGCAGCCCCCGGCCCGGCCGCTTCCAGCAGCCCCCCAGGGAGGGGCCGCTGCTCTTCCGGCGCCCGCCCTGCGGCTTCCACCTGCTGCACGGGGAGCGGCCGCTGCCGGCCCGGCGGGAGGGGCCGAGCCGCTTGCAGGAGCTCTACGGGGAGCGGCCGCTGCCCGCCGAGCGGGAGGTGCTCCGGCTGCCGCCCTGCCACTTCCTCGGGCTCCACGGGGAGCGACCGCTGCCGCTCGGCCGGGAGGGGGCCCCCCGCCGCTTGCCGGAGCTCTGCGGGGAGCAACTGCCTCCGGCCGAGCAGGAGGTGCTCAGGATCCAGCCCTGCAGCTTCCAGCAGCTCCACAGGGAGCAGCAGCTCCCTGCCTCCGGTGAGCCAGGTAGGAAAAGAATTGTAGCCTTGCTTTTCCAGAAGGTCATGAAAAGCGAGCGCTTGAAGTATTTTTCAGCGCTGCTCTGTCATTGTGAGACAGAAATTGTCAAGACTGTTAGGAAGGGGCACCTAGAAGGCCAAAAGATTCTCTGCCTGGTTTTCCTGTGTGCTTCCTGCGATGTTTGATCCAAGGCAGCCATAGAGCTCTGTGTCCCAGAGCCTCATTCTGGAACCTGACCAATGTTTTTGGATTCCTGCAGCCTCCCACCCAGGCACTTCAGCCCTCAGTGTTCCACCTGGTAGTGCTGGTTGTGCAGCATCGATGGCCTCCAGCTCAGCACGGAATGCACCTGCGGAAGAGCAGTCAGCAGCGGCAGATCTAGGCATTGAAATAGAAAAAATGATTCGGGAGATCAGGAGATCCTTGCCTCAACGGTCTCCCTCTGCTCAGGTAAGCCCATTGGATGGGAAGAAAAGGGGCTGGACTAGGAAGCAAAGGCTTCTTGAACTGAATTTGTTGTGTTATTGTATAGCTATCTAATTATTCTAAGTAAGGTAGGATTTCTAAAAGGAGAAGGATGAAAAAGTCTTCTCCCTTAGTGAGGATGAGAGGTGTGAGCCTGTGCTGGCCACATTTGGTTGCTCCTTTTCCTGGGAAGAATGCCTCGTGCAGAGGCAGTTGTGGTGATGCTTTGTAGGTTCTACCAGGCTTTGTTTGTTGGGAAAGAACAGAAGAGCGTTTGAAGAAGGGCACTGAAGGCCAAGTGTCCCTTGCAGGGAGGGGCACGTGAGAGGTGCCTCTGCTGCAGCAGCAGATGTGGGCTCTGCCTCTTTGGTGTTGGAAGGCCCAGGCAAAGCAAGGGCTGGGCTGGAGCTGCTGCAGCTGCTGTGTGAGCCCTGCTGTGCGTGTAGGTGCTCCCAGAGCTGCGTTTGGGGATGGGCTGTAGCTGCAGCCTTCTGACCTTTTGATTGCCAGATTCAGTCTTTGCATTAGGAATCCCATTTCTCTGAACTCTTCCCCAACTTGCCTGGAGTGTTACAAAAGCCTTTTCACAGCTATTCCACGTGTTGTCCAAAGAATGGCTCTCTTTCTCTTGATGTGCTGATCCCACTGGCTGCAGTACATCTATGACTGAGGAAGGGCAGACTCAGGGCAGGGAGCGGGATTTTTTTAGGTTTTTCTAATATTTAATTCTCCAGTGGGATGTCTTTTGTCTTCCATAAACTCAAACGTAGCACTTTTCAAAAGAATTTTATTCCGCACTAAAAGGAAACTTTGTAGGCTCCGAATCATCTTTAGAATCTTTAGGATTCTGATGGGCAGGCTATTGCAGAAGAGGTGGGTTGTTTCTTTTCTTTTACCCTCCAGATTTACAGCTCATGGGATAAGGCAGGGTCAGCACCTGAGGGCACGTCCCCTCACTTGGTGTCTTGTGTTTTTCTGTGTTCATGTTTTGCCTCAAAGGTCATTTTGTAAGAGCTTCAGTTTCACCTTGGCCCCCCAAATCCTGAATTGAAAATGCTTGTCATGTGAACCATGTGGGCAGTGTTCCCCCCTTGTTCTCCATGTCCCCTGGGAGTGGGGAAGGAGAGTTCCTGTATCCCTGATGTGATTCCAAGAAAATAGTGAATGATCTTTGGGTTGCTTTCTTTCTGTTTCTCTTTCAAGGGGAATATCAATGCTGCCCCTGAGTCATCAGGAGAGGACACTCTGAACAAGGCTGCAGCAGAGGAAGCTTCATCTGGCACCGAGAGCTGCGGGAACAGTTCCCCAGAGCGTGAGGAGCCTGGTAAGGAGAGAGCCCACATTGGATTAGGGAGGTGTGAGACAGCTGCTCTGAGCCTGCCTGTGACAGGAAGGGAGATGAGAAGAGCTGAGTTCTTGTCTACAGGGTTGGTGCTTCTGGGTGCCTTTAGATCAAATCCTGCAGTGACACAACCTCCCTGAGCCTTGCCCTCCACGCTTCTCCAGAGGCTCTGACACTGAGTCCTCTGCTGGGGCAAGAGAGCCAGGAGTAAACCTGACCTTGTGGGAGTTGTGTCGCCCACAGGCCAGGTGTCCCAATTTTGTGCTGAAGTCCATGGATAAGTTTGCTCTAGGATGACAGCGGAAGCCAGTCTGAGCCTGGCCCATGAAGGAACAGGGGCGGGAAAAAAGAGCAAAAAGTCAGGAGAGAAGTCCAGATCACTGACTAAATGTAGTACCAGTCTGCTGCTATCTTTCCTGAGACAGAAGAAAAAAAAAAAAAAGGAGCAAAAGATCAGAGGCCAATCAATTGAAAAATTGCAAATCCATTGACAAAAGGAAAAGCCTGAATGACCCCAAATTAGCAAGACCTGAGAGGACAGAGGGAACATTATAGATCCTATCTTTAGCAAGCTGGTACAGCCTGCAGTCCTGGTAGGGAGCTCTTTCCCTGCCAGCTCTTCCTGCTAGAGCTGATGGTCGAGTTGGAGCAGCTGTTGTTCAGTGCAGAGGGCAGTTGGCAGAACTCAGCTCATGGAGCTGGTTCCTAACCCAGCTCACAGCACCCTTCAGCTTCAGCCATTTCAGTGAGGACTGAGGTCTCTGTGTCAGCACAGAGAAAGAACAAGGCTGGGCTTCCTTGTGGGAGCTGAGACTGTGTTTCAAGGTCTCAGAGGTGCTATTTGCACTATGAGCTCTGAGACTTTATCAAGATAAATGATAAAGTTTTCAGTGCTTTCCACAGTTTTGAACACTTGGAAGGATCCGTGCTCTCTGAAGAGCAGGCTTTAAATTCCAAATGAGAGTCTGCCTTTCAGACTGTCTTGAACAGTCCCGGATAGAAGGACAATTGGTGCCCAAGGGAAGTGTGCACAAGGGCCAATATTAACTCAGTGTTCCCTTTGCTTCCCAGATCCCATCTGATCAGCCTCTCCAGGAGGGCTGCCCTGTGTGGCAGGAAGAGACAGAGGAAAGGCCTGTGACCATCGGGCAGGTGAAATCCCTCTGCCAGTAGACATGTTTGTTGATATTTAGAGTTACAATGTTATAGTTATACATTTATGTTTCTAGATCTATATAGGTGTATTTATATGTCTATATAGTTGTATTTATAGATCTGTATAGTTAAATTTATATATATAGTTGTAGATATATATCTTTTTATATGTGAATGTATAGTTCTAGATATGCCTAGATGCATTTATACATATCTAGAATAGCATTTACATATCTATAGCTATGTTTATAAATAGACATATTTATATTAACATTTGGGAGTTCATTTACAAAGATTGACATCTGTATAGGTGCAGGTCTTTTCGTAAGCTCTTTCCCCCCTGACATGCTGATTTTTCATCTCTTGTCTTTCCCCTGTGCCCCCTGTGTCCCCTTGTCCTGTGATGGGTCCGAGCTGGTGGCCGGGCCGGGCGGAGCAGCAGTTCCAGCCCCGGGTGTCCCTGGAGAGGTGGGAGCTGCCGGTGGCCCCAGGCACTGTCCCCTGAGGAGCTGCTGAGGGACGGTGAGACTGAGGGGACTGAGGGGGCTGAGGAGGCGGTGACACTGAAGGGACGGTGACCTGGAGGTGCTGCTGGGGCTGAGGCTGTGGGGCAGCAGAGGGCAATGGTGGCACTGAGGTGACAGGGAAGTGGCACAGGCTGAGGAGGGTGGTGGTGGGGCCAAGGGGACGGGATGGGTCAGAAGGGACTGAGGGGGGTGAGGGGACTGCGGGGCTCAGAAGAACCTGAAGGGGACTCGGGGTTTGCCGAGAGCATGGCGGGGCTGAGGGGATGGAGGGGGCCAGCAGGGAGCACAGAGGGCTGAGGGACTGCAGCTCTGGCAGGCCTTGGAAACCATTGCTGAGCCTCCACTTGTGCCACAGCTGCAGTGAAGGCCTGGAAGACAGCAGGAGCACTGACAGGAGGCAGCAGGGAGGAGCTGAAGGGCAGGAGCAAGAGGAGCAAGCAGGGAGCTGCTGCTGCCCCGCGAGAGCCTGGGTGAGGGCACAGGGCCGGGGAGGCAGGGTGGGGGTGAGGGTGCCGTGGGCTGTGGCCGTGGGCACTGCCCGGCGGGGCAGGAGCGGGCCCTGCCCGTGCTGGGGCTGCTCAGCGCAGCTGCCCCGGCCGGCACAGGGGCTGTCCTTGGGCAAGGCAGCTGTGCCGGCAGGGCCCGGGAGCTGTGCCGGCTGTGCCGGGCTGCCGGGGGCTGTGGGACAGTCCCGCCGTGGCTGCGCTCACCACAGCCTGGCCCGCTGGGCCTGCTTTTTCTTCCAACCCTCCTGGGGAGGTGCTGAGGTTTTCTCTTCGCTTCCCCGATGGAAGGGCAGGTGCTGCCAAGGGAAAGGGCCTGATCCTGACTCCGTGTTCCCTTTGCTTCCCAGATGTGCCATGTGCTGTCCCTGTCCAGGAGAGCTGCTCTGCACGGGACAAGGAGACCGAGGGAGAGGCTTTGGAGCTGGGCCTGCTGGAATCCTCTGCTCAGCGTCCTTGTTCAAGACAGATGGACTTGCACATAGGCAGTGATAATTATATGGAAATATGCATATATGGGTTTCTATTTGTATAGCATTGTATTTATACGTCTGTTGTTATATTGATGGACCTATGCTATGCATATATGTATGCATATACATACATATATGTTTGTAATTACATATAAGTGTATATATGTGTCTAAGTAGACATGTATGGTGTTCGGTCTACTTTTAGTTCTGTTTCCTTTGTATAGATTTTTCTGTACATATGTATCTGTTTGTTTTGATGCAATTATAGGTAGATGGCGTTTTAAATAGGTATATTGTTATTTGCATAGGTCTATATGTTTTATTTTTACATGTGTAATAATCAATTTCTAGATGTCATTCTATTCACATTTGTATCCAATTGAAGAGCTCTGTATTTGTACTGGTGCAGTTGTATGGCTATTTAGCTTGGCACAGGGATATTTTTAAATTTATAGATGGTGTGTTTTATATATATGTTTAACTATATTGTATTTAATATGTAATATTTAATCTATCTTTACATCTGTGTATCGTTATATGTTTATATGTATTTATATGTATGTATATATGTATTAATTGAGTTCTGTTTCAACGTGTATGGAGTTGTAGAATGGTAGAGTTTTATCTATTTAGAGAGGGAATGCATATATTTGTATTTCTATATGGCCTGTACACTTGTAGTAGTATGTAATAAATTAGGTTGTTCAACACTTAGTTGATCTTTGTGTATAGTGAGTTGTTGTAGATGTTGGCAATAAATTAATCTTTTTGTTAACTGGAGTTAGTATTTGTATGTATTTCCATAGCATTGTTGTACTAATGTAATAAATTCCTTTTTTTGACCTTAACAGAGATTGGTGTCATTCTGTATTGTCAGCATGGGTGTCACAATTTGTAACAAACTCTATTTTTCAGCTGAAATCAATATTCTTGTGTGATTGTCGATCAGCAGTGTGGCTGTAGCAATGTGCAAGAAATGACATTTGTCGGCTGAGATGGGTGTTGTGTGATTTGTGCTGTCCAAAGCAATGAGCAGGTGTAAAGGCGATGGCGCTGGAGGATTTTGATTGTGAAAATCTCCAGCCATGCCCAGCACATGTCCCACGTGCACTCAGGCTGGGCAAGGAAAGGGCAGATTTGGGATGGTAGCAGAGGCACATGTTCACCAAGAACTCCCTGCAAAGCCTGCTGAGGAAACTCCGGGACTCCACTGGCACAGAACTTGTGCTCTGTGGATTTTCAGGTCATTCCATTGATGTTTGGTTCTTTATACGCAGACATCCTTATATACAAATATATATATATATATATATATACATATATATATATATATATATATATATAGACATGTAGGAAGTACTTAGTGAACTGGAACATAGGAAGGAAAAGGATAGCTTTTCTTTAGTCATGCAGTCTGGAATAAAATGGTGTAGGAATAGCCACCAACTAAGCTGTGGGAACAGCTCATTCTTGGTCTTAACAGGACATTGGGTACAAGAAAACACCAGAATGATAATGATTCACCTCCTGACTAAAACCAAAATGGTTCATGGTGTAAAACTACCTGGTGATGGAAATAACCAATGTCCCTGGGCTGGGGCAGAAGCCTGGGAGTCAGCCGCTTGGAAAAAGAGACCTGGCAAAGCCAGCCCAAGGTGCAGGCACGTGTTTGGCTCAAGGCAAGAGGGAGCTTGGACTGCCAGCACTGGAAGGCACTCCAGGCTAAGGAGCTGGCCGGTGGCAGGGAGCAGCTCCTGCTGGCACTGCAAGGGAAGGACTGGCAGCACGCAGGAGGAACGGGCACATTGCTGATGGACAAGGGAGCTGTTCCTGAGCTGCTAACGGGACCCCTCCTGGAACTGCAGTTACAGATCAGTTGCCCATCCTGCAGGCTCTGCTTGGCGTTTGGAGCTCAAATCCACTGCCGAGAGCAGACCTGATTATAAATGGGATCAATGATAAGACTTCAGCACTTGTTGCCCCACTGTTAATATGGATTTTTTACTTTCTAGGCTATCTCTGCATTACGTACCCTGGGTGTTTCAAAAGGTAGTGCTCAGCATTTAGAACCATGTCTTCTCTCCTTTAGCAGATTTCTAGAACATTCATGCTTCTCTGTGAAGAAAGGGCAAATTTAAGAAAGGTTTTACAACAGCATGGTTCCATAGAACTTTAGTTCAACTTATTTTCTAAGGAACCTCTAGTATCAAGACACTTTGCTAAAGCAGTTAAGGGTGAGAATTGCAGGGCTGGTTTAGAATTGAATCCAAATTCTCTTTCAATCTGTGCAATATTTCCTTTAAATCCGATTAATATCCAGGTATCAAAATCTCGATTTCCCTTTTGTTCTCTTTCTTCCTAGTAAACAAGGCGTGTGTATATTTTTGATTTTGATTTTAATGCCAGTAACCCACTGAACTAATTGATACCATGCAACTTCTTTATCATTTACAATTACCCATGGTTCTCAGGAACACAACTGTTGAAGGAAGGGAAGAGAACAAATCCTTTAAAGCAATGACCTGATAGGTATTTTACATCAGTTTGTAAGCCCTTAGGTAAATATACTATAATCTAAATACAACGTATATATGTACAGGTATGAAGTATCAGCTGAAGAAATGCTCCACATAAACAAGATCTCATCTACAGTTTTTGCTAGCTTCGTGTTTTGTTCTTTCTTAGTAAAATCAGGAAGAGAAATACTACTGTCCTTTCCAAAATTAATTGGTTAAAAAATTGACAAGTTTGATGAAGTTTGATTTAGGATCGTTCAAATAATAATTTTAATTCTCTCTTGCTGAAGAGAAACAAAATTGACACTTTGTGAGTGGTAAGCAATAGACATTATTAACAGGAGCATTGCACAAAGTATCTTTGGGATATTGTAGAGCAGTTAATATGAAGATCTCATAAATGATGGAGATAAGAGACCCTGGTGCCGAAGATGAAAACATCATTTGATAACAATAAAAAGAGCTTATCTAGCTCATCTCAATTATACTTAAAATGTGCTTTATATGGATTAGATGTATAGAGATTGAAAACTCATCACTTCTTTTATGTTGCCGAATAATTCATGCTGATCATTTTAGTCTCAGCCCACAGATTTAAAAGATAAACTCATTTCTGCAGCTTGCAGTATTGAAGCAGTGTCATTTGATTTGGCACTGAAGGGCCAGAAAGCCTTGTGAGTGACAGAGATTTAACTTCACTTTGACTTCAGTTTTTGTCTTTGCTCTTCTGGGCTCCTCCACGGTTGTATATGAAGGCTTGTCAAACCTGTGATAACCAGATATCTAGAATTTAATTCCATGGTTTCAGCACAGCCCTCTGGAACCATTTTAAATACAAAATGTCCATAAAGGACCTACGGATATGACACAAAAGCTGTGGAACACAAAAGCCCTTTTGGATAGGCAAATAAAAAATGGCATCGACCTTTCAAAATGCTATCAAACACTCTCAGACAGCTCCACGAAGTTTCTCTAGTAGGACTGCATGTTCTTTGCATTCCTTATATCCCCAGGGAAAATTGAGGTGTACTAGAGTTAGATAGTTCATCATTCAGGGCTGTCCTTGAGTTTCCCACGTACCTGTGCCTCCAGGGGAGCTGGGTGTCCAGACTGCCTTTAGGGTGGTGGAGATCTCATCCTTGCTTCAGGTGCCTTAAAGTGGACCTTTTGATCCATTGAATCTTCCCTGTGGGATCTGTTGTGCCTCATTTGCTGCTCCAGAAGGAAATAGGTCTCCCATGCACACCGGCACCCCTACAGACATCGGCTGCAGGGCAAGTGTCTTGGGTACAGGAGATGAGCTGCTGAAGTGGAGGATGAGATACGCTGCTCATCTTGTTTTGAAATAGAAATAGAAATAGAAATAGAAATAGAAATAGAAATAGAAATAGAAATAAATATAGAAATCAATACATGTAAAATATGTATTTAAATAAATGTAGCTTAGTGCGGAGGCATAATGGGCTGCAGGAGACGTTTGGAACTGCAGAGGTGCTCAGCTGGTACATCTGCTCTTAACTCCCAGGATAAATCCAAGAATTTCCATTGAGATCTCCACTGGTGGGAACTCATGTTCACAAATGGCACTCACTTTAGGAGTCTGATTTTGGAAATAAATTAATCCCTTTGCTGAATCACTGTGATATTTATGAATGATGAAAGTGGAACTTACATTAGGAGAGGTTCACATATGTATGAGACGTAGCAATACAAAAACACACAACCCATCAAATGCACTTTCTGATTCTACTGTGAGCTACCAAGACTCTTTGTCCCTACTTGTGTGACTACTAGAAGAATAGCAAATTGCTTTCCAGAAAGCCAATTTAATTCCAAGAGCCACCTGGAATACCAAACTAAGACTTAAAGAGAGCAGAAGAATGGTTGTGATTTATAAGCATGTATCTCATTTAGACTGGAGGAAACAGAGACTGAATACAAAGGATATGCTGATCACTTGAATGTTTTCTCTGTGATCTTTTCCCAAAGCATGCAGTATCCAATCCACTGCAGTCAGCAAGAGTCCTTTCACTCACCTGAAATGAACAAACTTTTGATCATAATATCAGACACTGCTGCATGGATATTTATTAAAGATGTGATAGCCAGTCTGCTGCATGACTGAGAGACGGGACTGCAAAGGAGGGGTACAAAAAGTAATCCAAGCAAGAAGCCAAAGTCCAAGCAGAAAGAAGTCAGATTTGAAGTTGAAATCAGAGTTGAAGTCAGAGTTGAAGACATTGAAGTCATTGAAGTTACTGAAGTTCTTGAAGTCACTGCAGTCACTGAAGTAATGTATTGTTCTCTCAGGTCAGCCTTCTAGACTGTTGCAGCCCCAAGCAGTCACATCCCCAGGCCAGAATGTCCCCCCAGTTACAGAATCAGCCTATTGTTCGCATTACTTGGCAGCCTTACAAAAACACATAGTTCCAAAAAACCTGATAGCTGCACATGAAGCTCTTTGCTTCATATCTGTGCTTTCTTATTCCATGGTCTGTACTCGACCAAAGCCAGAATGTCTCGACCAACTGGGCTCTCTGTTCCACACCCTACTTGTTCTCCTATACCAGCCCTGTCTTTTCTACACTTATTCTGGTTTTTGCTACTATTCCTTTCAGTCAGTGACTTCTCAGCAGACTTCAGATTGCTTCAGAAAATACTTGACATAGTTTGACAGTATTTGATTCTGCCTGTATTTAACATCCTGCTTTAGTCAGCATTAAGTGTACTTCATGTTTTTCCTTACATTATTTGTGCAGTCCCACTTAAAAGTAAATGTGAAAAAATGCATGAAAAGTTGTACAAGTTGAATTAAAAGATACTGAGTTGTAGCCCTTAGGTGTATAAAACGGGTTAATATTTGTAATACGTGTTTCTGTGTTATTATTCTCAATTTTAAGCTAAGTTTCTTTTTGATCTGTCTATTGCTTCATTGCCTTCTCTGAAGGGCAACCTTCTCAGGCAGGTCTAGGGAATTCCTCAATGTAAACATCCTTTTTGTCTTTTGAAAACTGACTTTTTTCTTACCTGGAAATCACAGATCACATCAGGAGAGGATGTTTTTCCAATATCCTTTACCTGCTTTATCCAACACTAATCTGAGTCTATGCGGATTACCAGGTACCACGTGAAATGCAAGTTTGTCCATTCAGGCTTTACTCATTCTGCAGTTCTTGAGGTTTAGAGAGGGACTATCCATCAGTTCCCTGGGAAAGCAGCTCTTGAGCATACCAGACCAAACAGCATCATCTCAAATCATGTTCTCCTGTGTGTTTGGTACATCCGCTTGCCCTGCAAGACACAAAATCCAAACTTCTGAGGTTTAAGTTATGATAGAATGGAAGAGTTGTTTGTATTGTTTAATGCTACTTTTGCCCATCCATTCAGGATGATAAGAGGAAGGACTCAAGAGTCACTGGGAGCATTCATCTGTTTATTGCAACTTGAAGAATGAGACATGAGGTAAGAGAGCTACAGAGACAGGTACAACAGGCCTTTGCTGCAGTTGGTTACCTAAGAACTCTGCCTACAATGATTTCGTGTTACACATGTTTGTAGGCTGTGTTTAATGCAACCTGCAAGGAAAACATGAATTATTGATTGTGTTGTAACATTACCTGTAAGGTGTTTCTCTAAAGACAGCTGTGCTAGTTTGTGAGGAATTTGTCACCTCCACAATTCTCATGATAATATTAATTTGGGATATATGAACGTTATGTAATTTAATTGCTTTAAATGCTCCCACTAATTGCTTTTTTTTAAAACCATAAAAATATTGATTGATTGATTGATCAATTGATTGATCGATTGAAACCCTTGAAATGCTTATCAGACTGGCTGAGAATTCACAAGCACACTTTTCTGCAATGCTTCTACCAACACAGATACTGAGGCTGCTGTGGATGTGCAGGAGCTTTTCACAGATGTTGCACTCTTCCTGCTGGGCACAGGCATTAGCACAGAGGAATTAGCGAATGCATGTTTTGACACCACCCTGTTTGCAGTAGTCTAGGAACTGTGATTAACCCTGGTGCCACTGACAGGTCCCTGGCATGTGCTGATGCCTCCAGGTGGGGAGAAGAGACATCAGGCTCCTTGGCAGCATTCCCAAAAAGGCCACGGGACAAATGGGAAGATCACTCACAGCCAGCTGGAATTTGCTGCGGGCTCTGAATTTGGGGATTGCAGGGATCAATCCAACAGAACACCCACACTTCTGCAAAGCCTGCAGCAGAGCTTTGCTGAGAATGCAGCACTGCCCACAGTGCCCGGGGCTGACGCTGAGCGAGCCCTGCATGGGCTGCTGCCCCAGCACCATCCGAGGCTGCCTGGTGACACAGCAGGAGCTGGTCCCCACTGGCGGGGGTTTATCCTGTCCCTGGAGGAGCTCTCAGGAGCCCTGAGAGGAGCACAGGGCATAGAGCACAGGACGCTGAACTTCCATGTCCTTGTTGGTGACACTCTGGGACAGGCTCGGATCAACGGGCCGGAATGATCTGAGCAGCTCAGACGCTGGTTGTATCCACACCTGGGGCAAACAGGGCTGTAGGAAATGTATCACGGGCAGCTATTCTTTGTTTGGCCATTTTCATGGTGCGGAAAACATTTGTATCTGAGTTTGGCTTTATTGGACTGTGTACTTTCTGGGAGTACAAAACATATTTTTCACAAACATAAGAAAATTGATTGTTACCTTATGTGCATATGATGCTACATGTAAACCATCCTTATTTTAGATACCAGTAGCCTGCCTTAAAGAACCTATGACTTTGCATGTATTATTGCCATAATTCGGTATCTTTTGGAGGAAGCAGCACGGTTCATTTGAACTAAGGCCTTCCTTACAGTTAAGAGAAACAACAAGTTGTGTGAGAGCTCTGGTGGCTGTGAATGCATGAAGTGAAGAATGTTACTGCTATGGAAAGTGCACACTCTTGAACTATACTCCAGAGAAAACAGCTAGTATATATGCTCATTTATGAAGGTAAGTACCAAAATTTGAATTTATCCTCTGTTATATTGAATCCCCAATACATTTCATGATTGCATTTTTCTCTGAATTCTTACATGCTGACTTCCCTGGCAGTGACATATTCTGTGCTAAGTGCTGAATTGGATAGCTTGGTTTGGGGAGATGCCTTTAGTTAATGGCACACAAGGGTCTAAAGAGGGTGTCTGGGTGTCCCTGTGCTCTGGCACCAGCTGAGGTGTGGAGCACTTCTAGGGCTGCCCCCAGGTGTGATGGGCTGAAGTTAAAGCAGAGCCTTCTGCTGAGCAGCTGCTACCACCTGACAAAGGACAACTGGACCTAATATAAGAAACAGAGGCTTCTTCATTCCTTAAAGCCATTAAAGGTTCAATGGAAGGACTTGTGTTTCCTACCCCATCTAGGGTCATTTTATTTGAAAAGTTTTAGACTCTGATTTTTAACAGGGGGCCAGACTTGAAATTCTGACCACTCTTTTGGGCCAGACTTAAAAATCTCTCAGCACACTCGTGTTTTCCACATCAAAGGTTTTTACACTCCAAAAAAGTATGTTTCACTGAGTTTTAGTAAAATATTAAGTGGGTGAAGAGCACTCCACTTAGTATTTTTGCTTAATGGAGATTCCATAGTGATCCAGAATGAAGTGCTTGTTTGCACACTCCTGAAAACCCCATGCCTTCCTTCTGTCATGCTATTTGTTGCCAATGTGTTTGTTTGAAGATCATGCATTTAGTAATGTTTTGTTAAAATCACCTGATACAGTATCACTTCCCAACTTCAAAACAACATGCTTAATTTTTGCACCACACCTAGACATCTTCCTCGTCTACTTTCTCTATTATAATTGACCAGTCCATTCTCTCCTGGATCACTAACTTGGTCAAATAAGACTAAAATGCAATGATCCCTTGAAACATGGTAATCTAGTGAGTATATTTCATTCTTTTCCCATTTATTAGGTATCAAGACTTAATTCTGACATGTAGAAAACACCGGTTTTAAGAGGCAGAGGACATGATTTCCACTGATATTGGCTCATTAATTTTATCTTCAGAGTCACTCATGAACTGTTTCAAGTTTGGATAAATAATTAATGCATCAGTGCCTCTAACAGACAGGGAAAAGATGATTAGGAGCAAGCAAATCATGGCTTGCTTTGGCACGCAGTAATCTTCAGTTTAAAAAGAGAATTTCATTAAATTTCGTATGTTTTCAAGACACAAAAGGAGACAAAAAAATCTTTCAATATTTAGGAAGTACCAGAGGTAATTATGCAAGTGTTAATGTGAGAATCTACAGAGTATCCTTCTTAATAATACATGTAGCTGTGCAGGTTTATCATTCCAGCAGGGAAATAATTGAGGAAACAACCAGAGGTAAAGGATTTTTTCTAAGACTTTGCAAGAATATTTATCTCTGATGTATATTCCTGCTCTAAACTCTGTGTTTTGTGGAAAGAACACCAATGCCCAGATATCATGGTTTCCTTTTGCAAAACTCTTCCTTCCAACTAATTTAAAACTTGTTCCCTGTTCTGCTTGGGTCAGCAGAGCAGTTCTAGTCTGTCTCCAGCTGGAAGCTGTCTTTCCCTTTCTTCTTCCTGGTCCAAAATCTCCTTTAATTCCTGCCTCCCACAGCTCTGCCCACTGACAAGTAAGTGCAGCACCAGTTCGTGGTCTGGATCCCTGTGCGTTGTTTGATGCCATTCTGCAGAACCAAGGGGAGATGTGTGGGCTGTGCAACTATTTGTGGATTTCTGTGTTTTTACTCCTACATATTGTCAGATTTAATGCCACTTCTGCCCCTGAAGTCTGTGTATGTCCATTTATCTATTGCTATTTCTCAGAGCAGAGTGTACCTTGTGCTTTTCAGCTGGGGCAGAATTCTTTTAGCAAACATCATGTGAATTTTTGAGAAGATACTGTGTAAGAGAATTGAAGAGAGCTGCATCATACAGAACAAGAACAGTGTGCAATATGAGGAGAATCTGAGGCAGAGGGTATGTAGTTCTTACACACTGGATAACAGCCAAAAGTACCTATTGCTACAGAGCACCTTGCAGACTCCTCCTATGCTTGCTTTGTGCTCAGCCTGAGTTGACACATGCTGGTCTCTGAGCTTGTGTATAGACAAGCAAATTGCCATGGAGGGCACTGTAGAGCCTCCAGAATGCAGAAGAACTTTAGGACACATTTAAGCATCACAGAAATAGAAAAACCCCACACCAAACTATAACACCATAACTAACTGGGGAAAAAAAAAGAAGTCTAATAAAAACCCCATGGAAATTTGTTTACAGGTTATAATAAATTGTCTCATGTCATCTCCATTCTGTTATTCAAACTACTGTCAATGTTAACAAAGAAGAAGAAAGAGATTTTAGTAACATTGACAAAGTTTTGGTATGGCCCCTGCCCCAAATGGTTTGGGAAAAGAGTGAAGTGGAAAAAATCTGTTTATTTAACAGGCAAAGCAGTCCCCAGCACAACAATTGAAGAACACTAAAAAACAAAACATCTCTCTGCTCTGACAAATGAGATGACAAATTCAGCAGAGTCCCTTTTGTGGGTTGCAGCCCAGCTCACTCAGGCTGTTCTCAGTCCCTCCAGAGCTGGGAAATGCCACAGCCCAGGCCAGGCATTCTGTGCCACAGGTGCCAGATCCTGCTGCTCTTCTGAGTTTTCCAGTCTAGAGCAGCTTCCAACAATACTGAGAAAAAGTAAAAAAAAGCATAGACCAAGGAATACCTCTGCCTCAGCTAGTCAAAAACAAAGTAAATTCAAAGGAGAGCTCTCTCCTGCTGTCCACTACAGACAGCACAGTCTGTGTGTAGGAATGTGGGGGAGCAAGTGCAGTCCCTGATGACAAACTGTGCACCTCTTCACTCCCCCTTCACTCTTGGAACCAGTCTTCAAGTTGCAGAACTTAATAGCCAGCCCAAAGAGAACAAACAACTGGGGATGCAAGCATCATAAAGTCAACCCAGGACATTTGCTCATCACAGGGCTCATGAAGTCTGAATCTAGAGGCACAAAGTTTGCATGAGTTTCTGCACTCTTGTCAGAAGGAAAACCAATTCCATTCTAGAGGGGTTACTGGCACCAAGGCTCCAATAACCTGCACACAAAGTTGAGTGTTCCTCATTAAAATGACAAGATTGGGTTGGAAAGAGCCATGCACTTGTGAATTGCTCTTTGGCTCTTTTCAAAGGCATTTGGGAAGCTCCACATGCATAAGCTCAAAGCCATCATTTCAGAGAAATGTTGAAGAATTATGAAAATAAAAGCAGCTGGCATAAGTAAAAATCGCTGCAACAGGAAGGAACACTGAGAGTCTGGATAATCTCTCTCTGCTTTCCATCTGGGGTTTTGTGGCCAGTTTAAAGACCACAGGATTTTTTATAATCTTTGTTAGCTTACATTGCCACTGTATACACACTGCTCGGAATGTCAGCAGGTGGAGATTGTCATTTCATAGCTGAAATTGGACAAAATCTGTACAGAACACTCCCAGTTCCATGGGACGTAACCTATGGAGGTCTTACCCCAGCAGCAAGATGAGAGAACAAATCAGAGTCTAAAAAGACAAATTAGTAAAATTTGCAAGGAAACCACTGGGAAAAAGCCAAAAGCATTTTCCCTTGCACTATTGAGGATCAGAACTCAAGTGGCTCCTAAAGTAAAGCGAGCCCATATAAAATGCTCGGTGGAAGACCTTCCCAAGTTCCAATCCTGTCTAGAGACAATCATGTGATAGGAAATGATCATTTCAGTCTGTGTATCACCTTTGGGAAAAGTGATCTCATCTCTGGGAAAAGTTCTCTCATCTTTGAGCAGCTTTCTGGTGTGAGCATCCGTGACAACTTTGGAGGTCAGGTACACAACTCATCAACCTGGGGACTGTGTCTATGTCAGAAAGCAAAGCAAGAAGACACTGAAAGAAAAGTGGATTTGACCATTTCAAGTACTCCTAAGCACTCCTTCATCAATAAAAAGGGATGGGATAAGTGCATTGGTAGAACTTCCCCAAGAGAAGCCAGCTACAACACTTGAAGATCTAGTTGGCAAGATAAAGTCAACTGAGAATTTGAAGCCTCTAAAAGCATGAACATATGACTTCTTTACGCTGTATAGAATTCGAAGAATTGCCATGTAAGGAGTGAGAAGTCATGAAGGGGTAACATGAAAAATCCTCAGTCCCAGCTCACTCTTGACAGCAACACTCTTGCATGTGGTTCCAAGCAGCAGCAGTCAGCAAGCCAAGGGCAGGCTCCCCAGCAGAATTCACCCCATGCCCCCCGTGGCAGAGTTCCTTGTGCTGTTGCACTCCAGAGGTGTCGGAGCACCCCTGCCCCAGGAAAAAATGGACACACATCTCAGGGTTAAGGAGGTGATATTTTCTAGCAATTCCCTTGAAGGAGAACAAAGGGCAGCAACAGCTCAGGTGTTCAAGCAACAAATGAACCATGATATCTCAATTATGGGACTTGACAATGTTGGCATGGAGATAATTGAGGAAGTTCTAAAATACTCTCCAAGGAAGAAATGGGCTTTCACAGCCCCATTTGAGTCTTCTCATATGTTGTCTTCCCTCAGTCATTTTTTCTATGCTTGCCCAGAAGAATATTATGGCATGGATGGCCAAAACTCTACCTTGACAGCTGAATATATTAACAACAGGAAACTTAGGAAAATGGACGGACTTCCAAGTCCCCATAGGTCTGTGCAGGAATCAACAGCTCTGTCTCTCTAGAAAATCCAGATGTGACAGTTTATTTTTGAAAGGACTACTAAACAGTGTCTCCATATTGACACATTCATCTAATTTCTCTTTAAAATCCACCAAAGTATCTTTTCTGCAACACTTGTAAATGTATTTTACAAAACTTTTGCCATGATCTGGATATTCCTTGACTCATGAACAAGGTGAAACCAAAATCTACAGGAAGTCCAGGAGGTGCTTCAGCTGATATCTTGGAGCAGCCCATATGCATTCCTCTGAAACCCTCCAAAATAAGGTGATTTGGGGATGAAGTTTTACAAACTACTACACCTTTGACAAAATAAGGTAAAGTGTTCAAATTGCAAGAAAGATTGAAAAATACCCCTACACCTATCATAAAGAACTTCAATTTTCCACAATATCCTCTTAACATGTCTACAGGCTCACAGTAGAGGTACTGCGCTTCAACCCTCAACTGAAAATGTTTATTTCAAGGGACATAGCAAAGGCTTGAAGAAAAGTATTGACCAGAAGAAAGCCACTCCAAATAATGTATAAACAACGAGAGAAGGAGATACCAACAGTGAAATTTCTTTATTGTAAAAGTTCAAAACTAACTTCTTTCAACATCTAAAACTTCCTGAACATCTTTGAACTAATCCTACATTTTGAACAAATAACTCCTCAGTGCTATGTGGTAACATATCTCAACTATTCAATACTAAATAAAGTATTCCAAAAAGCCTAATTTTCTAGTTGAAATAAAACTCTAGAGGTCACTGATTTATAAGGCTGAAGCAGATGTCTGGTGCCAGGACTCCACTACCTGCTTGTCAAATTCTGATATTTGTCTGTGAATATGGGACAGCTTTTTGTGGAGGTACTGGCACCTGCTCTTAATTTCTGAGTAGCTGGGGCTACCCTGTGAAGGAGAAAGAAAAGAAAATTAGGGCATGCAAACAGCTCTGCAGAATTTAGAATCTGATGTCTTTTGATTTATAAAAGCCTTGAGCCAGACTCAGCAGTAACCATGGCCCTGCAGGTCTGGTCTCACACATACCTCTTGTAACTGCTGATAATCTGCTAGGATTTGATGAAGCAGCATCATCAAGATAAAACCATAAAGCATGTTTTACTACCACCATAAAATGCAAACCTAGGTAAAACACTAAAACTACTCTCTGTTTGACTCCAGAAATTTTCTTCCCTGTCAGCCACCACTCTTGTGGGAATGTTTGCAAAAACACATCCCCAACTCCCAGCATCACCCAAAATCTGCAATTAAGCCTCTCGATAGGGAACACAAGGAGCACATGCTCTGAGGCTCTGCTTGGGACACATCTCACCTTCCTGTTTCTTCATAAACACCTGAAACACGGTTTTTTGGGCAGGGCCTTGCAAAAATTCAGACCCAGCCCAAGCAGTGACTGAGCACATGTGCCAATTCTGCAGTTTCCATTTGTCCCAATGAGCAGCTCCAGGGAATCCAAAACAGTGCTGTGATGAAGCACAGCCTTCACAGTTTAATCCTTCTTTACCTGGTAGGCTTTGGAGCCTCGATTCAGAGACTTCCATTGTTCATGAAACCATCTGAAATTCCTGCTGATCTTGTCAATCTGAGTATGTAAATCCTGGTATTCCTCATAGTCTGCATTGAAGTCATCCTTGTAGTTCTGGTGTTGCTCCCAGGAGACTATGGCTATATATTTTCTAATGGTAAAAAATTAGATCATTTTTCTATGAATGAACTCTGAGAGAACATTCTAATGTGTTCCTATTCCATAAAGCACATGTGTAGTTTTACACCAAGCACGTGGCAAATGTCAAGCACAGACCCCCAAGCTCTAAGTCAGTTCCTCTGGCCCTCACTGTTTCTACATGCAAGTTCATGTGCTAGAAGAGAATGTAGACAGGTGACTCTAGAAATCTGTCACATTTCTATGACACTTAATTACTAAGATTTTACATAGTAGAGGTTTTCTTCATTAGCAAGTGGAACCCATTCAGAAACATTGGGACTCATTTCAAATGTCAAAGGAACAACAGAGACCACGGCCTCAGGAAAAGAAGACCCATTGCTAAAGTATATTCTCTCTGTAGTTAGGAACACATTTGAATTTACATTTCCTTTTGAAAATCCATTTGTAATTCATTTTTGGCAGGGACTTTGGCATTTATGGATTTGTTTGCACAGAGCTGGACTTCTGAGCTACATTTATGTCTGCCTGTCTAACAGCAAAGCAGAGGTGATGATAATATTTGATTCTTCTACTGGACAGCAGTTACAAAACTGAGCCTTGAACTGAGGCATGTGCAATACAGCCATTAGAAAAAAAAAAACAACTCTACACAAGTCTGAAACTACAACAACAAAATCCCAAACCACACCAGCTGCTAAGGAGGGCAAAACTCATTAATACATAAAGACACTGATGGGAGAAATTTTTTCTTCATTCCCTTCTCCCTCAAATTAACATGAGTTAATTTTGCAAAGATCATTATATAAATCCAAGATGATGTGGCAATGATAATAACAGACACCAATTCCTAACACTGACACACCAATGCTTCTGCTCCTCTGAGCCTGAGCACCTGGCTCTTTTGCTCGACAAAAACTCCCTCCACATGGAAATGAATCCTTCAAAGCCTCCTGAGATTAATTGTTGCAAGCAGTAAATACTTCACACGCTGAAATTCAGTACCGAGACAAAAAACAGCTTGTGCCAGGGATGTGTCCCAGGCCAGATGCAGCTGCCTGGTGTGCTGGTGTGTTCTGAAAAGGAAAGTACAGATGTCTTTGCAGGTTTTGGCAGGTGCCTCAGAAGAAATAGCCTGGACTTGTGCCATGTGCCCAGTGCCATTTCCTAGCAAGAGCCCTAGCACAGGCCTCCCTCAGCTGCTCCCCTGCAGGGCCAGCCTTGCCCTGAGCCTTGCCACGGAGCATCCCTGGCTG
Organism: Cinclus cinclus; assembly: GCF_963662255.1. Taxonomy (NCBI): domain Eukaryota; kingdom Metazoa; phylum Chordata; class Aves; order Passeriformes; family Cinclidae; genus Cinclus; species Cinclus cinclus. The sequence goes on from NC_085084.1 coordinate 6,612,184, forward strand.
TATCCAATGTGAGCCAGGGCCCTGCCGCGCCTGCTCCAAAGGCCACAGCTGCCCCAGAGCCCAAGGGCTGCAGGAGGCCTGACTGCCCTTGCCACCATCACTGCTCAGACAGAAGCTCTGAGCCATTCCCAGCCTTTCATACCACACACACACACACACACACACACACACACACACACAGACACACAGACACACAGACACACACACACACACACACATGCGCACACACACACACACATGCACACACACACAGACACACACGCACACATGCACACACACACACACTTGTGCAGAAATGCTCTTTCTTGCCCACTGGCACATGGAATTGCTCCTGTTTTGTCACCCTATTTCCCAGACAATCCTGCCCAAGTCCTTGGAAACACAGGTGGGATCCCTGACGTCCTGACTGGCAGCTGCAATCTCATCTTCAGACATGTGAGTCTCACTAATCACATCTCTGAGTGCCTCCATCCATGTACTCCATCACCAGCCAGCATTGCTTATCCACAAGGTGGCTGAAAGAAGGAAATAGGGGCATGGAGATCAATGTGCAATGCAACATTGCTGTTTGGAAAATACAGTGATTCTTGATTCTTCTTTCTGGATCCCTTTTTAACAGGGATAGAGAGAAGGAATTGCTTTTTTTTTCCAGCACCTACTATTTTGTATCCATGGAACTAAGGCATATTCACTACTTTGCAGAAACACATAGGCTAAGCATTTCTGCAGATAATTTTACTTTTATAAATCATTTCCACAGAATTATTTGTATTAGAATAAAGGTCTCTTAAAAGTCTCTGGTGGTCATCTGGGGAACATCCCATGTCTTAAACTATCCTTTGATGGTCAAAAGCCTCCTAAAACCAGTTGTTTCCCCTTAAATACATTGCAGCGATCTTCTCAGAAGGCCCACTCTATTCTCAAGACTAAGATATCCACTTGCACACATCAATCATTGGTATGAGGGAATACAGGACTAAGAACTCTCTGGTAAAGTTTCAGGAATTCACAGGTTGTTACAGTCAAACATTTTTTTGACATTTTCCACTGCACTCCATTGCCAGCAGATGTCCCCACCCTGTTCCATTCCCCCTGCAGAACCCTGTACCTACTATCCATGGGCACCAGGGAAGGAGCAGCAGTGGCAGAGGACACGCACCCGCTGCGCTGGGCAGGAACCAAAACGCTCTCGAGTCACAGCTGCAGGCCTGTATGTGCACAGGATGCTCCGGCTGCCCCACTCCTCATCGGCTCTTGGCCTTTGGAAATGCAATTGCACTTTCTGCCTCCTGGAGAAGTACCACGGTTGTGAAAAAATTGGACGGTGTGCCGTGTTCCGCAGGCACTGCAGTGTGGAGGACGCGATGCCCTAATGATTGAGAAACAAAAGAACACACTTTTGTGACAATATTACGCAATAGGAGGTAATATCAAATCCGGTCTCTAACTGGAGGCCTCCAGGGGCAGATACGGAAAAATGTCCACCCCACATAGGGCAAATTTGGTTTTATAAGTTTTGAAAATTAGCATAATTGACAAGAATTCCCAATTAGAAGCACAATAATGAGGACATTTTCCCCCTTTTCAATCCACCTCCTCTGGAGCCCCTCTTTCTTGCTAATAGCGGTATGGGCTACACTCATTTTATGAGAAAGTGTCCTGACAATGTGTTTTAACCTTGGTTCCCAGAGGAAGCAAGATAGGATAGGAGCCTTAGGAATGTGTTTTGTCATTCTGCCTATCAGGGGAGGAAAAGTACTGAAGTTACCTAGGAACTATGTAACCGTACAACAATAGTCTATACATCTATGAATATATAAAGGAAATAAAAAAAAAAAAAATAATTTGGGTGGCAGAAGGAGAACCTTCACCAACTCCTAATCATATCACAACCACCATAATCAGAACTTTCCAAATTGAAGAAAAAAAAAAACATTGGACAATTCAGAAAGTTAATGTAGAGCTTATTCACAGGATGACAAGGAAGGGAAGCTTCCAATGGAGTTCAGGTTTAATAAAAGTTGTTATTCTGAGTTCTACTCAGGGCCTGAACTGGAGAGAGCCATCCTGAATTAGTCATCACCACCTCCTGAACTCCCTCCATTGATTTATTGCAATGATCAGAGATGCCAGTCTCGAGAGAGGTTCAGCTGTCTTTAAATATGGATGTTGTCCAGAGGGAAAACAACAACAACAAAGGAGCCATTACTTTGCAAACTCAGCGCCTCACAGGATCAAGAGCGATTCCTTGGTTTCCAGAAATATGCAGAAATAGGACTGGACGGGACCATCTGCACCTCTGCCTTCATGACCTCGCTATCACAGGCCAATATGGCCCATAGTCCCACTAGTTCATTCATCAAGGTGTCTTCAGCAGCAGCAGCAGAAGCGCAGCTCAGAAAGCCACAGGCAGCAGTTCCCATTCCCTGTGAGTGCATGGCTGCGGGCCAGGACTGCCGTGGCCAGGGCGGGCGGAGAGCACGGGCAGCACCGACCCTGACGAGCCACTGCTCTGACACTGCCAGGGGGACCCCACTGAGACCAGGGGTCGGGAGGTGCCACTGAGCACTGAGATGGTTTTGGCCGTGCAGCAAGGCAGCTCAGGCGCCTACCTGAGCCTTGAGTAGGCAGCAGCCAGCTCTGCCTGCAGCACCGTGTGGGCCAGAGAGCTGCTGTGCTTCAGACTCACAGCCAAGGCCACCCAGCAGGACAATTTCCATGTCAGAGCTGCAGAGACCTTTCCTCTTACCTTGGTGGATCCCAGGGAAAAATTCTGTACACTGTGACAGAGAATCTGCTTGTCCAAGAGACTGATGACTCCACGCACAAGGAGCTCAGCACATCCAGAGCTTGAGCAATCCCTGTGGGACCAGCTGAGGATTCCATTGCAGCTGAGGGGACAGGATCACTGCCTGTAAAAGGACAATTCCAGTGAAGTACTAAGGCTGAACAACAAGCTCTGAGCCAAAGATGACCTCCAGCCAAATATTATATATATATTCACTCATTAGCAAAATATGGATGATCATTACCAGTATATGTATGAATCTGCTTGTCAGCGCAACAGGCATTTACCTCTCTACACTTAGAAGCCAGACAAGGCCACAAAATCACTGTCTGTTTTTTCCTGAAGTTATATGGTCACAGTAAATTCCCTTGGTTCCTCCCTGAGCCCTAGCCAAGAGGAAGATGAAAGCAGATGTTCCCGCAATACAAGTTATGGTGGCTTGTTTATTCAACAGTATAAAATCTGTGCCTCTCACAGCAAAGGTGGCGACCATGCGTGAGGGTGGGCAAACTGCACAGGAGTTTCCAGTTCCTGGCAGTGCCTCTCCAATCCTTTGCTGTGACAGGGGCTCCCCAGGGGACGGGTGTGTCAGGATGATGGTCAAGTATTAGGGCCACTGGTGATGTACCTTTCCTAGTCTCTACAGACAATCTTTTGCAGTAATAATTGGGTGCATTGCTTAGCTTATCCTTTTGTATTTCATTGCTGCTTTGCACTTCATTAAATGACACTTATTCCATAAGTTGGTGTTGGTGTCTTTGGTGCTGCCCCTGCCTGCTGGCAAAACAGCAACACATTGCCTTCAGAGCTGGACTTGGTGGAGGCACAAGATGGTGGCCGGGGCTGAGGCAGACACACACAAGACGGCGGCCGGGTCTGAGGCAGACACACAAGATGGTGACCAGGGCTGAGGCTGTCCCTCCCTGGGTGCTCTGCAGCCCCTGCCTGCCCAGCCCCAGCCCTGGAGCAGCACAGGGCGGGCAGAGCCCTCCCCCCCCTTCCCCCCCCCTCTTTCAGCCCTCTGTTTAAATGGACGTTTACAGACACCCAGGGTGTGGGGAATGGAATCCCCAAACACAGGTCCTTTGTTGAAGAGCTATTTAATTGTTAAAGGTTTAATTGTTAAATGCTAATGTTCCAAGATTGTTAAGCTATAATTGTTAAATGCTAATGTTCCAAGATTGTTAAGGTATAATTGTTAAATGTTAATGTCCCAGGATTGTTAAGCTTTAATTGTTAAATGTTGATGTCCTAAGATTAACTGTTAGTCAAAGCTTGTACCCCTTCTGGAACCTACCCTGTCACTGTCTGCCCCTCCTTGGGGTATCACTTCTGCTGCTCCCAAGAGGCTGTGCGCCCAAGGCTACATGCAAATTCAAGACATCCAGAATTGTTTAGGAATAAAAGGACCCCAAGAACAACGAGCCAGTGTAAAACTAAAGACTGAAAATGACATTTTTGAGTCAGCAAAACAGTGAAGAACATCAAATCAGCAACCAGAGTGTTCTTTGTCTTGTTGCTATGACTTGAATAGCAGCTGATTACTATGACAGCCCTTGGCGAGGACTTGGTTTGTGTGTTTGATGTGGTGTGGGTGGGAGCCCTGGGGGAGCTGGGGGGCAGAGCTGAGCTGGTGTTGTCCTTCAGGCTGTGCTGTGGGAGCAGCATTGGTGTGTGTGACCTCCTGGGGCCCCAGGTGGAGCTGTGATCGGTGAAGGCTTTTGAAAGGGAGCTGGTTGTGGGCGGTTGGGGGCACCTCGGGGGCTCGTGGAGGAGAGCTGCCCCTGCAGAGGAGCTGGGAGCAGGCGGCTGAGCTCCCTGTGGGGACAGCTGGTGGCGCTGGAATGTGAGGAGAGGTGAAGGAGCACCAGGAGTAGGTAAGAAAGCGGTGATGGGAGTAAGGTGGGGGGGGGGCGGGTGGCGAGGAGTGGGACGGGGGCTGGTAGCCCGGAGCCCTGAAGTGAGGGAGGTGTTGTGAGCACTGAGGTTCAGAACTCCTGTAGGGAGGCCGGCCACGAGGGAAGTGAGAGAGGCCTAACAAGGCCCTGAGGAGTGGGTGAGCCATCTCCTGGGGACAAAGGAAGGCCAACACACACTGTCTTTTCTATTCCCTCCACCCCAGGTCCCCTGGAGATCCTTAATGTGAGCTGGGAGGCAAAAGGGGTAAGGCCTCCCTTGTAAAGGCTACGTGGCTGGGTGGCTCTGAGCATGTGGAGGCCCAGCCATGAGTGAGAGTCACACACAAGGATCCATACTGCTCCTGTAGGCCTGGTGTGAGTGAATTCCATCCTTGCCCTAATAGTGTGTTCCTGGGGAGAAAGGAAATCTGTGTGTAAAACTGAGTAGGTGAAGAGAGTTTCAAAGAGTCTTAATTCCTGCATTGGATGTCTAGAGGTTCCCGAGTTTAAGGAAAAGGTAAATTTTTAGTTCAACAGTTGTGTTGCGTGTCTGTAGTTTTCTGTTTGGGTAAGGGCACCTTAAAATTTTAGTAAAAGCCTGACTTGAGTTACTAGGTAGTGATTTTCTGTTTAGGCAAAAGGAATAGATACCAGAAAGCGTTGGAGAAAGGCAGAGAGTTGCCAGAAAGGAAACCGGAAGAAAGTAAAGAGTATTCCACCTAATTGCTCTCTTGTACAGATACTGCATTAATGGGACACTCGGGAGGCCACCAACAGTCTAGACCAAATAAAACTGATTTTTTATTGTCCAGAAGTCTGGCCTAACTTAGACCTACAAAGGGAGTGGCCTTGGTATGGAACACGGGATCTGTGGATGTGTTCTCAGTTAAATCTATTTAAGAACCTGAAAAACTCTGGACATGGAACAGTTTTCCTATGCAGCCTATTGGGAAAAAAAGTGCCACAGTCAATGAAAATCAAGCAAACTACAAAAGCAAAAAGAAAGGGGGAAGATAGAACTAGTAGTAGATGGTGTCCCCTCGATTACTTATCTTTCTCCTTCTGGTTACCCAAAAATGCCTCAACCCCTCTGCCAGTTGCCCCAGGTCTCCCCTTGGGCACTTCAGTTCCCCCTTCAGTCTCTTCTGTTGAGCCCTCGGTGTCATTCCTTTCAAGACCCACAACCACTTTGATCCCCCTACTGCCTCCTCCTCACTCCCCTGTCCCAGTCTCAAATCCCTCACCCACTGCAGCAATTCCCCTTCTGTTCTCCCTGATGTGGGTGTAGTCTGCCTCCCCTCAGACTTTCCAGCAGTACCCTCACCCATCACAAGTGCATCCTGCACTCATGAGCACTGTGGTCTTGTGCCATCAACTTCTGAAGTTATTGAGTGTGAATGTCATTTTAGGTGGCCATAAAGAAAATTAATCTCCACCAACTGAGGAAGAGGGAACTAAAAGTTGATGAACTTATGGTCATCAAGAAGAATAGGAATCCCAACCTGGTCAAATATTTAGACTGGTGAGTTGTTGTGCTTTAGTTCCATGACTGTTTGTTTACATACTGCAAACACACAAGGTAAACCCCCACTTTGGTCCCTGGCAGAAAAGACAGCTGTTATTATTAGTAAATTGTTATTCTTCTGCTCACCCTCACTATGGATGGGAAGAGAGTGGATCTTGTCTGCATGAGTTTTCCCTGGTCCACGTAGTTTAAAAATTGTTCCAAAAACTGGATTAACCGTATCTTACTAAATCAATAGCCTGTAAATTCACTGCCACCCCATTGTTTTGGGGCTTGGTTGTTTCAAGTGTCTTCTTACATGTGGATAAACTAACAAGGATTTCCCTTGGATTGTGTTCCGTCTTTTCCATTACTGTGCATGCCAGGGACACTAGGAGCTCTTTTCCAGAAACACACAGTGTGACAGCTTCTTGATCTGTTAGTAAACTGCATTTTTTCCCTTGCTGGTCCTCTAACATATCTCTTTTTCCCAGATGTGTTGTTTTCCTTGAGCCAGCAGAGAGTGCAAACACTATACAGCCTAGAGGGAATGTCTATTCCTTTTATTCTGTTCTCATCACAAAGAGACCCAGAAACAAAGAATCAACCCATATCTTTTCCAAACAGCAACGTAGTCATGCATGTTCATATCCACGCCCTTGTTTCCTTCTTTCAGCTACCTTGTGGATAAGCAATTCTGGCTGGTAGTGGAGTACATGGATGGAGGCACTCTGAGCAATGTCATCAGCTGGACCTTCCTGTCTGAAGATGAGATGGCAGCTGTCAGTCAGCAGGTCAGGAATCCCACCTGTGCTTCCAGGGCCTTGGGCAGGATTGTCTGGGAAAGTGGGGCTCAGACCTGGAGAGATTTCATGTGCCAAGCTTTGTTTCTGTGTTGCTAGAATGCTATGGGGAAGCTAGAGCATCTCAAGTCAATTGTCTACCAGTGCCCCAGAACTCACTGTACTCTGTTCCTGTACCCTTATCTCCTGCTCTTGTATCCTCACTCTGTCTCTTTGTATTTGCTGTTCTCCACCCTACCTCTCTAAATGTTTACCTCCAGCCTGTGTGCACTGCATTCCTTGCCTGGGAAAGCAAAGGTGCTGCTGGCAGGATTTGAAACAAACAGCAAAGAGAAAAGAGAGACTCTTTTCTCACAGTCCTCAGCTGAAGAGGATAATAGTGCACCCAAAGTGCTGTTGCATTCTGAGCACATCCACTGCAGGAGCAGGCATTCTGGCTGGTTTGCAGGGGACGGTCTACAACAGCAGTTGCTGTTGCTCTTTCAAAAGCTGACGTGCCTTTCCTTAGAGAGGTCCTGCTCTGCTAGTGTTGGAGCAGCATGCTCTTCCTCTCAATGGCACAGTGTTCTGCCATGATTCCCTATTCCTGTGGAAAGGAAGTGATTTGGAGTTGTTTCCTTTCTTGTGGGATGAGCTCCCATCACTAATTTTTGCCTTTTCCTCTTTCTGTTTCCCTTCCCAGTGCCTGCAAGGCCTGGATTTTCTTCTCAAAATGTGTGTGATCCATCAAAATGTGAAGAGCCGCAACATCCTTCTCAGAAGCGATGGCTCTGTCAAGCTGGGTCAGTATATTCTTGGTCAGAGGCAGCATTCCAGGGTTGTGGGGTTTTGGGCTGCTATGAGTGACTTCCAGCTCCCCAAAAATGGTGCTGGTAGCAGTGCAGGGTCCCCTGCTCTGAGCTGAAGGCACAGTTGCAATGTGCACAGAGGTATGATAAGGAGCCACAAGTAGTCAAGAGTGGCGTTGGTCTGTGTGTGTCTTTTCCAGAGGGAGGGAGATACTATCTAAACGTCCAGGGGAATAAAGGCCACTGCTGTGAGCAGCATTTAAAAACCTAGGTTATTTTTGGAAGTGGACATTTCCCTACTCCTTTGGCTAAATCCCCACTGACAGTTCTCCAGGACATTCATCAACAGCACATTCTCAGAGTGAGAGTGGGGAATTCTTTTGCCTGGTTTGCTAATTTGAGCTGGCTTTCCTGGTGTGTTGTTTTCTCCACAGCTGATTTTGGCCTCTTAGCTCAGCTCAGCCCTGAGCAGAGAAGACAGGACTCAGTGGCCAGCACTTCTGGGTGGATGGCACCTGAAGTCCTGACAGGTCAACAATATGGCCCTAAACTGGATTATGGTCTTTTGGAATTGTGGGCATTGAAATGGTGGAAGGAGAAGTTCCCTACTGGAATGAAAATGCTGTGTGGGTAAGGTGCAAAGACTTCCTGATGCCGCTGTCTTTCTCACCTGTGCCATACTGTGTGTGCCACTGGACAAAATCCCATTGTCATCTGCTGGCACCCCTTCCACCATGGTCCCCTTGTAAAATGTCCCTTGCACATTTTAGCACATGTGCTGTAGTTTTGGTAGCATCAGAAGGGAAGTGGCTGGGAACTAGTTCAGCTACTTGCCACTTTGGCCTCCAGCCATGCCTGCTATTTCTTATTTGCTTTTTGAGCCCTGTTGGAGCTCTGTTTCTGAAGGAAAGGATTTTTTTAGTGAAATAATTAGATATGTGATAAATATCCTTCACATTAGAGGTTGAATTATCCTAGTTTTAATTTTATAGGAAAAGTAAGAAACAAAAAAAGAATAAGAAAAAGCAGAAGGAGAAAGAGAAGGAAAATGAAAACAGAAAGGGAAAGGACAATCACCAAAGCCATCTCCAAGCAGTTCTGCTATCCGTTTCCTTTTCTGAGCAAGAAGAGGACAAAAACTTAATGAGCTTTATTTTATGGCCACTGTGCTTAAGGGACCAAGCAGCACTTCCAAGATGCCTTTCATGTAACTACCCTTGGAAATAGTAGTGTTAGATAACACAGTCAAGTCCCTCTTCCAAAAAGCCTGTTCAGCTGTTGTGAATCCTTAGGGAAACACACTTGCTTTTGCTGAAGTAGTTCCCACTAACGAGGTCAGTCAATGAAATCACCTGCCAAGGCAACAACCCCTGGATGTGGGAGAAGCTGTGGCTGCTTTGGGTTTTGGGGATTTTGTTGGTATAACAAACTCATCTCCGCCTCTCTGCCAGGGCAGAAACTGCCACTGCAGAGTGGAGGTTAAACAAGGACATCTGGGAGAGCAGTTACAGATGTGAAAGAAGCAGGTGGAGCCTCGTGTTTCCTTTTTCTGCAGCCTCAGCTCCTGATAGCCACCGGAGGGAGACCAAAGCTGCAGCAGCCCGACCTCTTCTCTCCTTTGCTGCGGCACTTCCTGAGCTGCTGCCTGCAGACAGATGAGGCTCGGCGCTGGACTGCCAAGGAGCTCCTGCAGGTAAAATGTGAAGGGGCTGCAGGTGAAACAGTGTGCCAGGGATGGGTTCCTCCTCCACTCAAGTCCAAGGCATCAGATGAGCCCTCCACCTCCCCACATCTTCATCTTTCTATGAACCAGAGGAATCCTGATTGAGCCTGTAAAGCACTGACCTTGGAAAGTCATTGTTCCTTGTTTATTGTTGGTAATTTCTTCTTTGTTTCTTTGGGCAGTATCTGTTGGTGGCATCAGTCGAGCCTACTTTCTGCCTGGTGCCACTGCTTGTGAAGAAGAAGATGGTGGAGGGGAGACAGATAATCACCTGTGGACCATTTCCTCCACCAACCAGTCTACGATTTTAGAATAGGACTGTAGTGTAGAATTGTAGAGTAGGTTTGTAGAGTAGGAATTATAGAGAAGAATTGTAGAGTAGGATTGTATAGAGGAGATGAGTCCCTCTGCAGACATCCCTGGGAGGGCCACCTGGCACTTTCTTTGAGATAAGAGAAACTACTTGTTTACAATGACTTGTGTTAGAAAATACGTAAGCTGCTCTTCTTTTTGGAATATTATTGGTTAGGTTTGATTCTTTTATCGTTGGTTATTCCAACAAAAGATAATGTAGTTGGCCAAAATGCGTTAACCCTGTTTTTCATTGGTTTACTTGTGATCCCCCCAAACCCTGTAAAATTCCATGTGTGATTCCCCCATCTTTGGATTTGTAGCCTGACCCCTACACAGATGATAATAAAGCCTGTGGGAAAAGTCTGAGCTGCTTTCCCAGTCTTTTTATGCCAGCTGGAAACTCTAGGTTTCTGTGAGAAACCATGAAGCTGCTAAGTGCCTGATGGGCCAGAGCTCACAAACCTTGTAGCTTTCACCTGTGCAAGAGCAACAGGCTGGGGGGCACAAGAAAAAGTGGATTGTAAATCAGTGTTTTCTGAAACGACAACCCCTCTGGAAGATCCCTTTCTTTCTCAGTGTGTGTCAGTGGATGAAATATTCTAATTTTTGACTGAAATATTTTCTTGAGGGACATTTAGATCTGTATTACAGGAGCTTCACAGAATACCACCGTATCCTGAATAGGCCTTCGGAGTGAGGCCCTGGATTGTTCGACAGTGAAGGTAAGATAAAACTCAGGAACTGGGGACATTGACCAAGCACAAGCTTAGCACCTCTGGGCAGGAGACAACAGCCACAAGGCTATCAGCTGCCAGGCTCGCACAGAGCCTCACCCCAAAGGGTGGGCAAAGAGAAGCTTTGGGGATGTGTTGGAAAGCCTCTGGTGAGAGGCTCAGGGACCACCCATCCTCCCATGTGCAGACCAGCCCCGCTGTGGGGTCCTTCACCCAGGGGAAAGCTCATCCACAGCAGAGGGGCTGACAAAGCCCGTGTCACCAGCTGACATGAAGTTGCTTCATCAAATATATCCATTTCTTGCTTGCTTCCAATTTTTACTGTTTATAGTCTGGAGTTGCTTTCTTATTTATTTTATTTGAATCTCAACATTTGACTCAAATTGGTCTGCAGTGATCTTGTCTTGATGTTTTAGGCTGGATTACATCTGAGTGAGTGCCATCAGAATTGAATTGTTCTTGTGAACAGTGGTGTGAAAAATGCTTGGCCTGACCCAGCCCTGCAAAGGGGCAGAGCCTGCCTGGCCAGGCTGTTGCCTGTACTCAGGCTAGAAGGGCAAGAGAGATTCCCAGGATTTGTTGTCCATCTTTACCTGTGTGTTCCCAGACACGCATCTAAATTTTCATTGGTATGGCAATGTGTCAGTATCAAAAATCAGCCACTGATGGGTTTTTTTCTGGTCAAAAGCAAGCTCCCCAGATCCTTACAGGGAATTTTTTGCATAACTCATTCATTCCTTCCCCCCCCGAAAAAAAGGAAAAAGTTATTACAAACCAGCATGTTAGTTTATGAGGGTCTGTGCAAGTGCCATCTCGTAACAATCCTGGTATAATATAATGCTGGTTTGCAGATGAATCCAGTACAAGCCATATTTGAGATGTCTTTCCAGAGATGCTCGTAAGCAGGAGATTTGTAGTGGGTACTTGGACAGGACCTGTAGGGTTTTTTGGGAAGTGGGTAAATGTGTTCTGCTGGTGAATCACAGGCATCCACTACAGACCTGCAGTGTGGCATGAGCGTGCTGGACCAACACCTGCCTCAGATGCAATGGGCATTTAATCATTGGCATTTTGCAGCACTTTTCCCTATGTCACATTCAACTATCTATGTAGAGGCTTGAGAGCTGGCCTGTAAGCCAAACTGAGTCAGTAGAAAAAACAGCAATTGATGAATTCTAAGCATATCCATAGCAAAGAAGAAGACACGGCCATTAGCATGGAAACTGGTTGAAAAAGGTACATGAAGGATTTTTGTAGTTAGACTAGGTACATAAGGAAATGTGTATACCTGCCTTATTAAATTGGTGCAAAACTTTTGCCAAATATATTGACAATAACTGCTCTGCACTAATGAATATAATAAGCAATTGAGGTGTAGACAACGCCTTAGGATCGTGCTTTGTTAAGAGTATATAAAAAGGAGAACACGCAGAATTAAGAGGACAAAGACACCATTGCAACTCTGCTCAAGTGTGTGTGAGTGTGTGTGAGTGTGTGTGTGTGTGTGTGTGTCTGTGTGTGTGTGTGTGTGTGTTTGTGTGTGACGTCCAACCTGATGGTGACAACTCCCGCACGTGGTTTTAACAGCTGAAGATAGGATACCTGCTTTTGGTTACTCCTGCTTTACAACCCAAGACACTTGTTAATTTACGATCTTTGCCTTGAGTGGTAGAAGGTGTAGAAGTTTGGACAATCCCATCCCCAAATCAGCTTGTATTGGAGGGTTACAGAGGAATGCATATGGGCTGCTCTGAGAGGTCAGCTGAAGCACCTCCCAGGACTGCTTGTAGATCTTGGTTTTCACCTTGTCAATGAGCCAAGGGATATCCAGATCTTTGCAAGTGTTTTGTAAAACACACCTTGCCTTCAACACTTGTAAATATTTCAGTGGCTTTGAAAGAGAAATTGGGTGAATGTATCCCTAATGGAAACTCTGGTTTGTAGTTGTCTCCAAAATAATCTGTCACACCCAGTCTTTGTAGAGAGCCTCAAAAGTTGATTCATGCGCAGACCTATGGGAACACTGAAGTCCAGTCTTTTTCCTAAGTTTCCTGTTGTTAATACATTGAGCTGACAGGGTAGAAGTGTGGTCAGCAATGCCATAACCTTCTTTTTGGGGAAGGATAGAAAAATGACTGAGGGAGGACAATATTTGGGTACACTCAAAGGGAGCAATGAATGCCCCTTTCTTCCCTGGAGAATATTTTGGAATTTCCTCAGTTCTCTCCATGCTAAGGATGATAAGCCCCCATACCTGAGACATCTTGGGGTGTTTTGTGCTTGAACACCTGAGCTGTTGCTGGCCTTCATTTCTCCTTCAAGTGAAGTTCAAGAAAATGTCACCTCTTAAACCCTGAGATCTGTGTCTTTTTGTGCCTGGAGCAGGGGTAATCCTACACATCTGGAGTGCCTTAGCACAAGGAACTCTGCTGTGGGGAGCATGAATGGGTAAATTCTGCTGGGGTGCCTGCCCTTGGCCTGGTGACTGCTGCTGCTTGGCAGAGTGTGCAATAGTGTTGCAGTCAAGAATGGACTGAGACGGAGGACTTCTCATGGTTACCCTTTCATGACTTATCTTTCCTTGCCTGGCCATTCTTCTAACTAATTCTACACAGCAGAAAGAAGTCATATTTTCATGATTTTAGAAGTGTAAGCTTCACAGTCTTAAGTTGAATCTAATTTCCCATCTAGTTCCTCATGCCTTGGGGCTGGCTTCCCTCTGGGGAGCTGGGTCAATCTTTTCATCTTCTTTGACTCTGATTTGTTCTTTCAGCCTTGCCACTACAGTACGACCTCCATTAGCAAAGTAGGTCCCATGTAACTGGGAGTGTTTTGCATAGATTTTGTACAGTTTCAGGTACAAAACGAGAACCTCTATTTGATGACATTCCCAATTGGATCCCCAACCTGAGTATTATTTCTCTTATTATTACTTGAGGTACTTCTCTAGCTTTGTGTGTATGAAAAGGAAAAGCCTCTGGCCACAGAAAGTGGGTCTACTAAACCTAATATATACTTATATTCTTTTGTGTTGAGGTAACTTGGAAAAATCTCTTTGGCAGTCATCTCCTGCATTATTTCTTTTTTTTCTTTTATTTTTTTTTTTTTGTGATCTCTAATGGCAGTGTTTTGTAAAACTGTGCATTGTTCTGTAAGCAGACTCTACATTGCACTTGTCCCATTCCTTGTCAGCCTAACACTAAGTAGCAGCTTTTCCAAATTGTCCTCTGAATCCTCACTACCCTAATGGGTTTCTCTATGTTTGTCTTCTATAGCTTGTGTCATTATTGCTTGAGACACTAATTTGTTGATTTGTTGTCAGCCACCACCCTTCCCCACTAAATCCGACATGTAGGGATTTTGCTAATGGATTGTTTTCATCCTGGTGTTCTGGGACTGATTTGGAAAGGTTGACAACTTTGGATAGAACTGGCAACAAGATGCTTTGTCCTGCCCCCTCTCTAGCAGTTTTGTCTGCTACTGGGTTTTGGATGTTGCCGGGTGTTTGTGTGTACTGGTGAGCTTTGCAGTGCATTATTGCTGCTTTAGCAGAGAACTGGGCACTCCCAGAACTGTCCATACTTGCTTGGAGGTCATGATTGCTTGTAGAAGGATTGAGGAACTTAGCAGGGTTCAAGGTAGGAGTGTCTTTAGCACCATGCCTTTTGATCTTGCAATACTACCTGTTATTTTAAGATTCTTCTCAGGGATAACCTGTGTGGCACAGAAGCTGTCATTTTTTCCCCATTCATTTTCAAGTCTGTTCTATCAATGAGGACCATGGTGGCTCCAACTCTGAGGTGAACTGGCCATCCCTTGAGTAACTAGTTTAGGGTTCTTTTGAGAAATATGCTCCTTTCTACTGGGTTCATTCCTTCATTCCCAGTCTTGGAGCTAAATATGGAGCTGCTGTGCAAGGCAAAGGCACTCAGGGATGAACAGTGCAAAGGTTTGAGTCAAATGTGGTAACTCCTGAGCAGGTGTGGTCAGCAATGTCTTGTTAAGGTATTGAATGGTTGATGGACATTCCATAATCCAGTGAATTACCTCCTTGGATTCCTTTGGTGGTTCATACAAAGGCTTTTGCAATAGTCCATAACTGGGGATCCATAATTCCCACCATCCAGGCATTCCCAAGCAGGGACATAGTTGTCTTATAGATCTGGGCTCTAGTGTTTGACAAACTACTTCCTTCCTTACTGTTCCCCAAACTACACTGCCCTTGTGAGCGTGGCAGCCAGGACACCAGACATGGGCAGATATGGACATGGTCTTGAAGACAAAGACAAGATTTTGTGATATGGAAAAGGAGCTTGGATGGAAATATTCAACGCATTTTCAATGACACGCTTTATTCCCTCTCCCTGTAATGACTGCAAGAGAGTATTATTGCTGCCAGTTGACTGAAATCAGGAGTAAGATTGGCTAAGGAGAAGCTGGAAGTAAAAGGATCATAAACTGACTATTAACTATTTTTCCAGATGTGTCAATATAACTTCAATGGCCACCTGCAGTCAGCACAACTATCAGCCTGTGATTGTGTTCAGGGTCAGCACTGGCTCTTCCATGCCAGCTCCTCCTGCAGAGCCCATGGGGGCCTGTGCATGTTGCTGGCTTGTATCCTTTTAGGAGAGGGGGATGAGGAAAGCTCCAGGGGCTTTTGTCAAAGGGATGATATTTGAGTGAGCAGGTACGTGCTGGAAGCCTCACAGACTGACCGGCCCATGGCAGGATCAAGCAGTGCTGGTAGGGCTGCACCTTGCTGCCCTTGTGAGAGGTGTTCAGCTGCACCTTCACCCAGGAGACAGCCAAGTACAGCACTTTTGTGCAGAAACACTTAATTAGCCCTGCTTTGCACAGCTGCAGCAACTGGGGTGACCGGAGCACCTCTTCCTGCTCTTGGAAATGAGCTGAGTCCCTTGTGGAACTGGGCAGTGCGTTCCTATGTGTGCCCAGTGGGAATTCCCTCTGCCCTGGGTGTGTCCCATCCAGCTCCTCAGTGACAGCCCACCCAGCCTGGAACATGGAGCTGCCCGTTTCCAAGGACACGAGGCCATTGTCAGCAGCACAGGGCAGGACCGGTCAGACCCTTCCGTGGCTGCAGCGAGAGCGGAGGTGTCCGAGCGTTCAGCGAGTGCTCTTCCAGCTTGGTTGGATCTCACACCCGTTGGTCAAGAGGCTGATCCACACACTGAGTGGAGGTAAATATTTACAGTTCTGGGCAGCAGAAGGGGCTCAGTGGCAAATTCACAAAGCCTGCACCATAAGCCCCAGAACATTTTAGTATTGATACATTTGAACCAGCAAAGCTCTTTGTGTTCATTGACTGCAAGTTCCCGAGTTCTGTTCATAATTAATATTCTGTCTGTTCTTGGGTAACGATCCTCTTGCTTCTCCTGCTTAGGAGGAAAGCAGTGTATATGATTACCATACTGTTTATGATTAATTTAAGAAGCAATTACAAAGTTAATTAAGTACATTAAGCGGGAGAAAATATAGGCTAAACAAGAAATGAAATGCTCCATAAATAATCCAGGCTGGTGGAAACCCATCAGCCCCCTCTGATATTTGTTCCCATTCTTCTATAAAATGCACGGATGGTCTTAGAGGAAACTTATTCATTTAGCTGACGTAAAAGGATGTGAATTTCAGGTGACTCCCTGCTCCCCTTCATATCCAGTCCCTATCCTAAGCTCTGCCAGTGCGGATGATTGAAACAGAAATCTCAGTGGAATTGTTTTGAGGCAATACTTAGTGCAAATGACAGTGCCATGGATGAAGGATGAACAGTGTCACAAGCAAAATGTTGAGGGATTTCCAAAGGACTGTGGAATATTGCTTTCACAGGTATTTGCAAGTGATATTCCTGTTTAAATAAAAGTCCAGGCAAATTCCAGATGAATAGATTTTAGCTTCACTTTCAGCCCATTTTGCTTTTAGAATGAAGCAGTTACATGGCAGTAGGCTGTTTTTGTTAAAAAATATGGTTGTGTTTACAGACATTTTAGTGAGTTTTGAGCTCCCTGTGGCACATTCTGTAGCAAATGATGAGTTCAGCCAAGCAATCCAAATTTTGTTACATGTCATTAACCTGGGATAAACTGTTTCCATGTCACATCTATGCAAATAAATACACCTAGAGCTGCGGAGAAGAGAAAGGGTTTTGGTGCCTGTTCCAGACAAAATTCACCATTTGCAGTTGAAATTCTTCTTGGAGCTCACTGCAGCATGTGCTTCCTTAGTACCAAATCAATCCCAGCACTGGGTGCTGTCCCAACTTTGTGATCTTTTTGGGAACCACTCTCACCTGGTTTGTCAGCTGAGCTCTGGCCAGCCCAATTGTCCTCAGGCACTTGATTTCAAGGGAAGCCCGTGCCTATAAATTCCAGCAACTGGGACAGGATGACTTGCTACTTGAGCACTTGTCTGCATTGGAGGTGAAGTGACAGTCGCTGTCTCAGGGCAGTTTTGTAGCCGGCTGCTTTCAGAGGGAGAATTGTGTCACAGCAGCTGTTTTTAGTGATGGGACAGCAAAAATTTTCAACTAGAGCTCTTGTTTAAAAGTAAGGGCCTGGTGAATCACCAGGAATGGAGTGCTGGCTGGAAGTTTTACAGAGCATTTCTTTTTCCTTTTAGCCAAGTTCCAGTGAGGCATTGCACATTGGAATTGCTCAGGTTGTCAAATTGTATAACCCACTTGGAGGTATGGTTGCTTTGCATATTTTGTTCAACATCTGTAAGATTTTCAACTTGGTAATTTATTCTTGCAGCATATTCTTGGGCCAGGTGGTGTGTTCAGAGTTAGCTATAGGTGCTTTGCCCTGAGGTCTGCCTTGCATTCTCTTGTCACTACATTCAGCCATTGGCCTGTTTTCCTCTTGGAAAGCCTGCCAGTCCGTTCCTGTCCCCATACTGCTTGATGGAATTTTGGAATTTTGGAATGTTTGGAATTTTGAGCATTGAGGTCCAGGTAGGGACTACCCAATGCACTTAAGTAACCTGCCTTGGTAACTAATGATTTGGTTTTCAAGTGGACTTTGGGGTAGCTAGGCACTCTGTTTATGTGGTAAACCTTGGAAATTGACCAAAAATGACATTGAGGAAGTCCCATGCAGAATTTCATAAGGTCAAGATGGAAAATGTTACTTGATTTCATTCTTTGTCATGGTCAGTAAGAAGTAACGGTAGACACAATACAGTTTTGGGTCCTTTTCAAAGAAAGTGAAAGGCAAGTAATGATGTCATCTTCCCCACAGATTGCATAACTGTGCACAAAACCCAGTGTGCTCTGGTGGTGCCATCTGTTATTAACCTGTTCTGAGTAGTGTTTCCCCAAGGAGCCTGGCTCCAGGCAGACATGAGGTGGATATTCCCCTTCCAGGCACTCCGTGGTGCAGCCTGTAGCAGACAGCTGAATTAGGCACAGCCAGCTGCCCTGAGAAAAAGAGGCTCTCACCTGGCTGTGGCTGCAGTCACCTGCCTGCAGGGACATCCCTGCCACTGAAAGTGCAGCTCTTGTTCTGCTTTAGCTGAGTGCTGAGCATTTTAGGGCAGCAACATCATGGTATTTTGGGGAAATGAAACTAAACCTCCAAATTTGTTTTTATGGATCTTCTGTTTATCATGTGAATGATGATTTGTGTAACACTTGCTGATAGTTTACATAGATCCAAAGGGAATATTGAACATTTCAGCAATTGAGATTGAAAACAGGCAGTAGTGAGATAATTGTGGAACTTGGTCTGGATGGTTTTGCTTTGGGCTGGCTCTGAGAAACTCAGGTGAGTCAGGTGTGGTTGCTGGTAGGGTACAGGGTGCCCTTGCAACATGCTCCATGCAGTACCAGTTAGGGATTGGGCTTTGTCACAGAATGAGAGAATACGCTTAGCTGGAAGGGATTCACAAGGATATGCAAGTGCAACTCTGTGCCCAAGAATTCCATCGTAAGTTTAAATCAGCTCTCTTGCCTGCTCCCAATGACATTTCATTTCTGTTGTCTTTTCCTTTGGGTAAACAAAAGAGCCCAGCCAAACACTTCATATCTTGCACCCGAGAAGAAGAAAACAATGCCCATGAAGGCTGCAGAGAGTGAAGGCAATCCTTGCACTGCTGTTTATCGCCGACCCTACAGGGACAGGGTGATTCATTTGCTTGCTCTGAGGATGTACAAGAAGCCAGAGTTACTTGCCCGCTTGCAGAGAGATGGAGTCATGCAAAAGGACAAGGGTACCCTTGGAAAGATCCTCCAGCAGGTGAGATTGTGCAGTTTGTTCCAGCAATTTTTTCCACCACATTGTTCTTTTGTCCTTAATTTATATTTCTTCCTTCAATCTTTCTATAAGAAACTTTTCTCTTTTTAAAATCCTCCCTGTTCCCCATGGCTGTTGTTGAATTATGCCAACATTAATATACCACGTAAGAATACATCTTCTTCAGCTATGAACAATGTCCAGGGAGGATAATTCAAATGGATACAATTTTGGATGCACAGACTTGCTTATCAAATGGATTCACAGACTGACTTCCCTTCCAACACAACCTTAGTTCTGCTTTTAAGACATGAAATCCTCAATTTTTGGTATCTTTGTTACTCCTACATTTTTTCTAAGCTGGGGGGACAGAGACATCAACACAGACCATCAGATGAACATCAGTGTTTATAATGTCTTCAAAGAAAGAGAAAGGCCAGATATGGAGGCATGGTGGTGCTGTGTTGATGAGGTATTTAATGTATTGTCGGGGTAAATGGAGAGAGACTTTTCCTGTCTTCATCTCAGCAGGATCTCTGAGCAGGTGACAGGTGATAAAATCTAAACCAGCACTATTCATGTCAGTGGTCTTGAAATTTTACTACCTCATTTTAGCTTCTTGAGTAGACTTTGTATTTGTCTAGAGGGAGGGATGAACCTCATTTATTGTCAAAGGAATAGAGCAAGCCATGTGCACTGCCTTCTCACAACAGGACTTGTCAGGAATGAACTCTGGCTCTGCCATGTGAAGAGGGAGGGATACTAGGCCTGACAGCCTCTCCTTACACATTGCAGCACTAAATGTTGTTTTCAAAGGAATACTTGCCTGATATCAATAGACATCCTTGGTTGTTTCAAGTCGGTGAAAGTTTGACATGGCTTGAAACTCATGTGATAGAGGAATAATTCATCTCTGTACCAAAGGACATTGTTTAGTTTGAGTTGGGTGCTCACAAACAGCTGTCAGGACCAATTGGATTTCTCTAGTTTGCATAACACAACCATAATTGATGTTTCTTTTCTTGTATGTCTGCCTGTAGGTAGCCAACCTGAACCTAAAGGATAATTCCTTCAGTCTGAAGGAACATCTATTTCCAACCCTTCAGACTGATTGGCCTGGCTACACTGAAATCGATAGGGAGAATTTGAAGTTAATACTAGCTAGGTAAGTTCAGTCTTTAGAGGAAGGAAAAGAGACTTTTCAGAGGAAACACCCTGGGAAATGAAGCCGAGCTTGTTAGAATATGCTGAGTCAGCAGCAACCCATCACAGTCATGGAGTCCAACTCCTGGCCCTGCTCTGGACACCACAAGAATCACAGCCTGTGCCCAAGAGTGTTGTCCAAACACCTCTTGAAGCCCTGCTGTGGTGACCACTGGCCAGGAGAGCCTGTTCTAGTCCTCAAGCACCTTCTGGGGCAAGAATGTTTTCCTGATATCCAGCTGAAAGCTCTCTCAACTCAGCCCCATGCAGTTTCCTTGAGTCCTGACACTGAAAGTCTGTTTTGTCGACAAGGAAAGAACTATGTCAGTTGATACTTAATCCTTGTAACCTGAAATGTTTGACCATCTTCCTAGCAAATCAACTCCATCTCAGAAGCCCACCAGGACCAGCCAAGTGACATCTCCAGGGCCTTCTGAGAGAGATGCTCCAGCAAGACCTGCTCAGGTATTTGGGGCATTTTTGCACATTCTTTGTTTTGTATTAATGTTCAGACCTCTGCTGATGGGGATAAAGCTGAGATGGGAATGTGCAAAACCAGGGCCAAAATATGCTGTGCCTCAGGCATTGTGACTGCTTGGATGGGAAGGTTGTGATCAGAAGAGAGGGTCCTGCAGGGCTGGAGCAGCACTGTCCTGAGCCAACTTTCTGCTCTGCCTGGACACTTGAGCTCAGCAGCCACTTTCCACTCTTTCCCTGGAGAAGGGCTCAAAGGGCTGGCTCTGCATGCATGACAAAACTGTGGTATTCCCTCGCTCCCTTCTCGGCCTTAATTTCTCTCCTCCCTCACTCTGCCTGGGAACAGCATGGCTGTCCTGTTCTACTCCATCCTCAGCCCTCAAGTTTGCTGTGGGAGTGGGGAGCTTGTGGCCATGTGTTTTGTGGCTTGTGAGCCAGTACCTCTGAGAAGGTCCTTGGGAGGTGGTGAGAAATGATTGAAGGGCACTGAGGGAAAAGGAAGGGCTCATAAGGTGCTCACTTGTGAAAGTCTGCTGTACAAATCTAAGAAGTTTTGAACCAACAGCTTTTGAGTCTAAAGAGTGGAGTGGCTGCTTGAGTCAAGGCAATTCTACCTAAAAGCACCTAAAGAATTTCCTGACATGTGACTGATGTCTTTGCTCCTCCTGATGACAATTCACAACCAACCACCACAGCCGGTACTCCTGGGTTGGGTGAATGAAGCACTGATCTTGTCTTTAACGGGTAAAACCCTAAACCAGCCAAGGGTGTCTTTAGTGCATCATGTAGGTGTGAGCGAGCAAGAACTGAGTCTTTTCCTGGTGTGTGCAAGCAGGAATTGGGAGTTACACAAAACCAACTGGAGCTGATCCTGATCATAGATGAATGAATGACCGACTGAATGAACGACTGAATGAACGAATGAATGAATGAATAAATAAATAAATAAATAACTTTGTTATTGTTGCAGAAACACCCTCTGGCTTCTGACTTTACTGATTGTGTGATGAGCAAGAAGAGGCGAATTGGTCACCAGCAATTCACCAGTCATGTCCAGCCAGCAGCTGCATGCCTCTCTTCTTCCTGGGTGCTAGCTTCCACATCCCTTTCTACTTTGAACATGTCTCCAAGGGTCGGCTCCATTTCCCCCTGCACCCATGAGGTGCGCCAGGAAGAAAATTTCCAGAGTTCTTGTGTCCCTGAGCTTGGCATGGTACAGAAGGAGGTCCCCAGTTCAAATGGGAAGAAAAATGAATTGGGAAGGCTGAAGCAGTCTCATCCTTTGGATTTCGATGAAGGTATTAATATGCTGCTTCTCCTAAGTCCTCTCTGGAGAACTGTGGTGGAAAGATTTGGTTATGTAGAGAAGCTTCTGCCCAAATTAGAGCACAAGTGAGATCCTTTTCAAGTGTGCAGATGTTATTAAGAGTAAATGCAAAGTAGGGAGCTAGAAAAGAATAAGAGAAGAGAGGTGGGGCTTGGGGAAGAGAGAGAGATGTTAAGTATGAAGATGTCAGCACCACATGGATTCTCTGTCATCCAGCCAGTCTTTCTTCAGCCTTGGTCTTGTCGGTGATGGGTGTCCCCAAGTCCCTCAGGAGGTACCACCTTTATACTGCCCAAGATTTGAGTACCCACAGATAGAGATGGTCACAGATATTCTTAGATCTTGGCCTGTAAGGGATGTAAGCTGTCCTTTCCTTTCCCACAGTCCCTCCAACAGCATTTCTGTCTGGTCTCCTAATTCCAAGTCTTCACCTCTGTTAGGTCAAGGCTTAGTGCCTTTCTTCATGCCATCTGTGCTTTTTTAAAATTCTTGTTCTGATGGCTTATCTTATGGGAACATCCTTCTTTGACTGTGCTCTGAAATAGTGAATTGTGTTCTTGCACTGTGTGAAAAGGGAGCTTGGAAACCTGGGACTGAAGACATGAAGTCACTGCTCTCTATTACTGCTCTACATTATCCCTCATGCACCATCCTGAAAAATCAAGACTTTGTTTTCTGCCTTTGCATTACATTGTAAGTCTTGTTGTTTAAAAGCAAGAGCAAAGCCCAGAATCTGTGCTGCTGGAACCTTATCTAAGACGTCATTAAATTTTAGAATTTCTCCCTCTGTATTGCAAAACCAATCAAGGAGAAAGAAATGTGACCCATGGATTAATGTTGGGGAAACCTGCTAAAAATGAGGAGCCAGGAGCTAGAAAGCCACAGAGAATGGATGTTTTCTTTTAGTTTGATTTCTAGTAAAAGTAACAGTTGATTGAGGCACCACTTTTTCCACCAGCAGGCTTTCAAGTCTGCATGTTGAAGACAGAAACCCATTACACATTGATTGCGGACTAGTTTGCTGAAATATGTAGATCAAATCTCAATGATTTCATCATTTTTCATTGAACTCAGCCTTTTCATGGGAACACCAAAAGCTACCAACCCTGGGCTGGGGTTCCTGAAGTTGTACTTTGGGTTTTGCCAGGAGCTCCTCTGTATCTTAGCTGCAGAATTTCTCTCTTCAAAAGCTTTACAAGACTGAAGATGACATTGAAAAGCTAAACAGAAAGGCACAAAGAACACGTGACTTCTGATCCCAGGGACACGCCCAGTAGGGCAGAGTTCAGTTGCTTTCTCTGTGTGTTGTCTCTTTTGGAAGTTGAATTTGCAAATCACTAGTTGCGTTTAGCCTGGAGGCATGTTCAGAGTGTGCAGATGCCTCTTGAGAGTGGTGGTGTGCTTGTAGGGACAGGTGCTTTGAGATGGTCTTTCCACATTTCTTCTGGACATACACACAATGCCAGCAAACCTTGGGGTGACTTTGGAAGGACTCCTGCTTGAATCTATAAATACATGAGCATTGTTCTTCAGGAGCCAGTTACAAAACCCTGAGCAGCTGGTGAGGGAAAATTCTGGATTGTGTTTCAAGTTGGGGCTTGGGCTGAAGCTTTTGTGTAGACTGAGCCATGAGAGCAAATGCACTTTCAGGAATGAAATGCTCTCAGCAAAGCTGCTCTTACAAGTTGTATTGAACATACTGTGATTTTCCTGCAGACAAAAGTGCAGAAATTTTGCATCCACGCTTTATTTCATCCAAAATTCAGGTCACTGGAATGGGCAAGGAAATGGCAGTAAAAATATTGGATATGAAGAACTCCATCTTTTTTCTCTATTTCTTGTTAGAACCTCCATGTTGGTCTGTCTCTTTCCCCCTCTGTCCCTCTCAGGCTGTTGTCTTTTGTGAAGCTGTATCTGTTGCTGCAAGACTTGAATGTTTGTGCAGATGCCACCTCATGCCCTCAAAACAGAAGAGCTGAGCTGGGCTTTATCCTGTGCTAGTGCAAAACCTGTAGAATAAAGTGGCCATGCATTCTGTCTAAAGCTCAGAACTGGCTACTGTAGAGAATGTTATGTCTGCCCCATTATTGAGTTTTGTAGGGTTTGTTTTGTAGGGTTTCCTGAATAATTTCCTGTGAGAACAAAGCTCTGAAGGAATTTTTCATGGTCATCCCGGAGGTCTGTTTTTGCTTTTTAAAGATCTCCTGGTGAAGAGTGTCCAAATTCTGCTTTTCTACAGGACAGAGAAAAGAGACTTCCATTGTGTCCACATGGTCTGCAACAAACAACCAAGCTGACTACCTGAGGTGAGTGAAATAACAATTAAGCCTTGGCACTGGCAGTGGGGTGCCATGTGAAGCTGTTTACAGTATTGAAAGGATGATTTGGAGAAGGTTTTGCTGTATCTCCCAGACTAAGAGCTGAGATGGACCCCGAGGTGGGTTTGTCCCGGATGGGCCCTCCCTTCCTGCAGTGCAATTGCACAGGGTCAGCTGCAGCTCTGGTGCTGCATCCCCCCTGGGATTTGCAGAGCAGGAGGGCAGGGAGAAGTGTCTGTGTGTGTGTGTGTGTGTGTGTGTGTGGTATGAAAGGCTGGGAATGGCTCAGAGCTTCTGTCAGAGCACTGATGGTGGCAAGGGCAGTCAGGCCTCCTGCAGCCCTTGGGCTCTGGGGCAGCTGTGGCCTTTGGAGCAGGCGCGGCAGGGCCCTGGCTCACATTGGATACAGCCAGGGATGCTCCGTGGCAAGGCTCAGGGCAAGGCTGGCCCTGCAGGGGAGCAGCTGAGGGAGGCCTGTGCTAGGGCTCTTGCTAGGAAATGGCACTGGGCACATGGCACAAGTCTAGGCTTTTCTTTCTCTGGTACCTGCCAAAACCTGCAAAGACATCTGTACTTTCCAGAACACACCAGCACACCAGGCAGCTGCATCTGGCCTGGGACACATCCCTGGCACAAGCTGTTTTCTCTCTTGGTACTGAATTTCAGCGTGTGAAGTATTTACTGCTTGCAACAATTAATCTTAGGAGGCTTTGAAGGATTCATTTCCATGTGGAGGGAGTTTTTGTCCTCCAAGACAACCAGGTGTTCATGCCCAGAGGAGCAGAAGCAATGGTGCGTCTGTGCTGGGAAATGGTGTCTATCATTCTCATTGCCAATTCATCTTGGATTTATATCATGAGCTTTATAAACATCACTCATATTAATTGGAGGGGGAGGAGAATGAAGAAGATTTTTCTCCATGCAATATCTTTAAGCATTAATCAGTTCTGCCCCCCTTAGCAGGTGATGTGATTTGGGATTTTGTAGTTGTAATTTCAGACTTGTTTAGAGTGATGTTTTTTTTAATGGCTGAATTACAAGGGCCTCAGTTCAAGGCTCAGTTTTGTAACTGCTGTCCACTGGAAGAATCAAATATTTGTATTAGCTCTGCTTTGCTGTTAGATAGGGAGACATTAATGTAGCTCACAAGTCCAGCTCTGTGAAACCATATCCATAAAAGCAGTCCCTGCCAAAAATGAATTACAAATGGATTTTCAAAAGCAAATGTAAACTTAAAAGCTTTTCCTATATAGAAAGAGAACATTATTTAGCAATGTTTCTTCTCTTCCTGAGGCTGTGGTCATTGTTGGTCCTTTGACATTTGAAATGATTGCCAGTATTTTCTAAATGTGTTCCACTTGTTAATGAAGAATACCTGTCCTATGTAAACTCTTAGTAATTAAGTGTCATAGAAATGTGGCAGATTTCTAGAGTCACCTGTCTACATTCTCTTCAAGCACATGAACTTGCATGTAGAAACAGTGAGGGCCAGAGGAACTGACTCGGAGCTTGGGGGTCAGTTTTGACATTTGCCACGTGCATGGTGTAAAACTACACGTGTACTTTATGGAATAGGAACACATTAGAATGTTCTCTTCGAGTTCATTCATAGAAAAATGATCTAATTTTTTCCATTAGAAAATATATAGCCATAGTCTCCTTGGAGCAACGCCAGCACTACAAGGATGACTTTAATGCAGACTATGAGGAATACCAGGATTTACATACTCAGATTGTCAGGATCAACAGGAATTTCAGACGGTTTCATGAACAATGGAAGTCTCTGAATCGAGGCTCCAAAGCCTACCAGGTAAAGAAGGATTAAACTGTGAAGGCTGTGCTTCATCACAGCACTGTTTTGGATTCCCTGGAGCTGCTCATTGGGACAAATGGAAACTGCAGAATTGGCACATGTGCTCAGCCACTGCTTGGGCTGGGTCTGAGTTTTTGCAAGGCCCTGCCCAAAATACCATGTTTGAGGTGCTTATGAAGAAACAGGAAGGTGAGATGTGTCCCAAGCAGAGCCTCAGAGCATGTGCTCCTTGTGCTCCCTATTGAGAGGCTTAATTGTAGATTTTGGGTGATGCTGGGAGTTGGGGATTTGTTTTTGCAAGCGTCCCAGAAGAGAGGTGGCCCACAGAGAAGAGAATCTCTAGAGTCAAACTGAGATTATTTTTACAGTTTACCTAGGTTTACATTTTATGGTGGTAGAGAAACTTTCTTTATTTTTTTTTTCCTGGAAGATGCTGCTTCATCAAATCCTCTCAGATTATCAGCAGTTACAAGAGGTATGTGTGAGACCAGACCTGCAGGGCCATGGTTACTGCTGAGTCTGGCTCAAGGCTTTTATAAATCAAAAGACATCAGATTCTAAATTCTGCAGAGCTGTTTGCATGCCCTAATTTTCTTTTTCTTCCTCCTTCACAGGGTAGCCCCAGCTACTCTGAAATTAAGAGCAGGTGCCGATTCCTCCACAAAAAGCTGTCCCATATTCACAGACAAATATCTGAATGTGACAAACAATTATTGGAGTCCTGGCACCAGACATCTGCTCCAGCCTCATAAATCAGTGATCTCTGGATTTTTATTTGAACTAGAAGAATAGGCTTTTAGGATTATTTAAGTTAGCACTGAAGAGTTAAGTTAGCACATAGCACTGAGCAGATGATTATTTGTTAAAAATGTAGGATTAGTTCAAAGAAGTTTAGGAAGTTTTAGATGTTGAAGGAAGTTAGTTTTGAACTTTTACAATAAAGAAATTTCACTGTTGATAGCTCTGTCTCTCATTCTTTATACATTATTTGGAGTGGCTTTCTTCTGGTCAATTCTTTGCTTCAAGCCTTAGGTATATCCATGGAAATAAACTTTTTCAGTAGAGGGTAGACGCCCAGTACCTCTACTATGAGGCTATGCACATGTTAAGAGGATATTGTAGTAAACTGAAGTTTTTTATGATGGGTATAGGGGTGTTTTTTGATCTGTATTTTAATTTTAACTCTTTACCTTATTTTGTCAAAGGTATAAAAGTTTGGGCAAAGCCCTTCCCCAGATCACCTTATTTTGGACGGTTACACAGGAATTCCTATGGGCTGCACCAAGATGTCAGTTGAAGCACCTCCTCCTTGTAGACCTTGGTTTGACCTTGTCAGTGAGCCAAGGAATATGGAGATCTTGGCAAGTGTTTTGTAAAAGTCATTTACAAGAGTTGCAGAGAAGATACTTCAGCAGGTTTTAAAGAGAAACCAGGTGAATGTGTCAATATGGAGACACTGTTCAATTGTTCTTTCAAAAAATGTCTGGCCCAAGTAGATTTTGCAGAGAAACACAGCTATTGTTTCCTGCACAGACCTATGGGGACTTGGAAGTCCAGCCATTTTCCTAATTCTCCTGTTGTTAATATATTCAGCTGACACTGTGGAGTTTTGACCAGCAATGCCATTAACATTCTTTTGGGCAAGGATAAAAAAATGACTGAGGGAAGAAAATATATGATAAGAGTCAAATGGGGCTGTGAATGCCCCTTTCTTCCTTGGAGAGTATTTTAGAACTTCTGCAGTTGCCTCCATGCCAACACAGTTAAGTCCCCATAACTGAGATATCTTGCTGCATTTTGTGATTGAACAGCTGAGCTGTTGCTGCCCTTTGTTCTCCTTCCAGTGAAGTTCAAGCAAATGTCACCTCTTAAATCCTGAGATTTGTATCCTTTTTTGCCTGGGGCCAGGGCTGCTCCTACACCTCTGGAGTGCAACAGCACAAGGAATTCTGCCACAGGGGCCTTGGGGTGAATTCTGCTGGTGTGCCTGCCCTTGGCTTGCTGACTGCTGCTGTTTAGAACCACATGCAAGAGTGTTGCTGTCAAGAGTGAGCTGGGACTGAGAATTTTTCATGGTTACCCCTTCATGACTTCTCACTCCTTACATGGCAATTCTTCTAACCAATTCTATACAGCATAAAGGAGTCATATTTTCATGCTTTTACAAGTGTAAGTTTCAAATTCTCATTTGCCTTTATTTTCCCACCTAGATCTTCTTATGTTGTGGCTGGCTTCCTTTGTGGAAGTTTTACCAATGCACTTATCCCATCCCTTTTTATTGATGCAGGATTGCTTAGGAGTACTTGAAATGGTCATTTCCACTTTAAGTGCCTTGTTGCTTTGCTTTCTGACATAGACACAGTCCCCAGGTTGATGAGGTGTGTACCTGACCTCCAGAGTCATCAGGGATGCTCACACCAGAAAGCTGTTTGAAGATGAGAGTAGTTTTCCCAAAGATGAGAGCACTTTTCCCAAAGGTGATACACACAGACTGAAATTATCATTTCCTGTCACTTTTGTGATAGGATTGTAACTTGGGAAGATCTTCCACCGAGCATTTCATATGGGCTCCCTTTTTTCTTTAGAAGCCACTTGAATTCTGATCCTCAATAGTGCAAGGAAAAATGCTTTTGGCCACATCCCAGTGGTTTCTTTGCAAATTTTATTCATGTGTCTTTTTAGACTCTGATTTGTTCTCTCATCTTGCTGCTGGGGTAAGACCTCCATAGGTTACGTCCCATGGAACTGGGAGTGTTCTGTACAGATTTTGTCCAGTTTCAGCTATGAAATGACAATCTCCACCTGCTGACATTCTGAGCTGTGTGTATAGAGTGGCAATGTAAACTAACAAAGACTATAAAGCATCCTGTGGTTTGAAACTTGGCAAAAAGCCCCAGATGGAAAGCAGCGAGAGATTATCCAGACTCTCAGTGTTCCTTCCTGTTTCAGCTGATTTTTCCTTATGCCAGCTCTTTTAATGTTCATAATTCTTCAACATTTCTTTGAAAAGACAGCTTTGAGCTCATGTGTGCAGAGCTTCCCAGACGCCTTTGAAAAGAACCAAAGGGCAATTCACAAGTGCATGGCTCTTTCCAACCCAATCTTGTCATTTTAATGAGGAACACTCAACTTTGTGTGCAGGTTATTGGAGCCTTGGTGCCAGTAACCCCTCTAGAATGGAATTGGTTTTCCTTCTGACAAGAGTGCAGAAACTCATGCAAACTTTGTGCCTCTAGATTCAGACTTCATGAGCCCTGTGATGAGCAAATGTCCTGGGTTGACTTTATGATGCTTGCATCCCCAGTTGTTTGTTCTCTTTGGGTTGGCTATTAAGTTCTGCAACTTGAAGACCGGTTCCAAGAGTGAAGGGGGAGTGAAGAGGTGCACAGTTTGTCATCAGGGACTGCACTTGCTCCCCCACATTCCTACACACAGACTGTGCTGTCTGTAGTGGACAGCAGGAGAGAGCTCTCCTTTGCTGTTACTTCCTTTTTGACTAGCTGAGGCAGAGAAATTCCCTGGTCTGTGGTTCATTTCCATTTTCTCAGTATTGTTGGAAGCTGCTCTGGACTGGAAAACTCAGAAGAGCAGCAGGATCTGGCACCTGTGGCACAGAATGCCTGGCCTGGGCTGTGGCATTTCCCAGCTCTGGAGGGACTGAGAACAGCCTGAGTGAGCTGGGCTGCAACCCACAAAAGGGACTCTGCTGAATTTGTCATCTCATTTGTCAGAGCAGAGAGAGGTTTTGTTGTTTAGTGTTCTTCATTTTTGTGCTGGGGACTGCTTTGCCTGTTAAATAAACAGATTTTTTTCCACTTCATTCTTTTCCCAAACCAGTTGCAGGAGGGGCCAAACCAAAACTTTGTCAATCTTACTGAAACCTCTCTTTCGCCATCTGTATTAACATTGACAGTAGTTTGACTAACAGAATGGAGGTGACATGAGACAATTTATTATAACCTGTAAACAAATTTCCATGGGGTTTTTATTAGACTTTTTTTTCCGTTAGTTATGGTGATATATTTTGGTTTGGGGTTTTTATATTTCTGTGATGCTTAAATGTGTCCTAAAGTTCTTGTGCATTCTGGAGGCTGCACGGTGCCCTCTGTGGGAATTTGCTTGTCTATACACAAGCTCAGAGACCAGCATGTGTCAACTCAGGCTGAGCACAAAGCAAGCACAGGAGCAGTCTGCAAGGTGTTCTGTAACAATGGGCATTTTTAGCTGTTATCCAGTGTGTAAGAACTACATACCCTCTGCCTCAGATTCTCCTCATATTGCACACTGTTCTTGTTCTGTATGATGCAGCTCTCTTCAATTCTCTTACACCCTATCTTCTCAAAAATTCACATGATGTTTGCTAAAAGAATTCTGCCCCAGCTGAAAAGCACAAGGTACACTATGCTCTGAGCAATAGCAGTAGATAAATGGACATACACAGACTTCAGGGGCAGAAGTGGCATTAAATCTGTGACAATATGTAGGAGTAAAAACACAGAAATCCACAAATAGTTGCACAGCCCACACATCTCCCCTTGGTTCTGCAGAATGGCATCAAACAACGCACAGGGATCCAGACCACGAACTGGTGCTGCACTTACTTGTCAGTGGGCAGAGCTGTGGGAGGCAGGAATTAAAGGAGATTCTGGACCAGGAAGAAGAAAGGGAAAGACAGCTTCCAGCTGGAGACAGACTAGAACTGCTCTGCTGACCCAAGCAGAACAGGGAACAAGTTTTAAATTAGTTGGAAGGAAGAGTTTTGCAAAAGGAAACCATGATATCTGGGCATCGGTGTTCTTTCCACAAAACACAGAGTTTAGAGCAGGAAGATACATCAGATAAAAACATTCCTGCAAAGTCTTAGAAAAAAATCCTTTATGGATAGTTATTTCACAAATATGTCCATGTAGGAATGAAAAACCTGCACAGCTACATGTGTCATTAAGAAGGATACTCTGTAGATTCTCACATTAACATTTGCATAATTATCTCTGAAACTTACCAACATTTAAAGATATTTTTTTCTCCTGTTGCCTTTTCAAAACATACAAAATGTAATGAAATTCTCTTTTTAAAGTGAAGACTTCTGCATGCCAAAGCAAGCCATGATTTGCTTGCTCCTAATCATCTTTTCCCTGTCTCTTAGAGGCACTGCTGCATTAATTGTTTATGCAAACTTGAAACAGTTCATGAGTGACTCTGAAGATAAAAGTATTGAGCCAGTCTCAATGGAATTCATGGCCTCTGCCTCTTAAAGCTGAAAGAATGTACTTATTACATGTGAGAATTAAGTCTTGATACCTAGTAAATAGGAATAAATGAAATATACTGACTAGAGCATCATGTGACAAAGGATGATTACATTTTAGTCTTATTTGAGCAAATTAGTGATCCAAGAGAGAAAGGACTGCTCAATTATAGCAGAGAAAGTAGGTTAAAAAAATGTCTATGTGTGGTGCAGTTGGAGTCAAACATTAAGTGCGTGGGTTTTGAAGTTGGGAAGTGATTCTGTATCAGATAACTTTAACACAACATTACTAAATGCATGATATTCAAACACATTGGCAACAAATAGCATGATGTAAGAAATTTTGGTATTCCTTACATTGAAGGCTGAATGGGGAGAAGGAAGGCATGGAGTTTCCAGGAGTGTGCAAATCAAACGCTTCATTCTGGATCACTATGGAATCTCCATTAAGCAAGAATACTAACTGGAGGGCTCTTCATCCATTTAATATTTTACTAAAATTCAGTGAAACATACTATTTTGGTGTGTAAAAACTTTGATGTGGAAAACAGGAGTGTGCTGAGAGAATTTAAAGTCTGGCCCAAAGAGTGGTCAGAATTTCAAGTCTGGCCCCCCGTTACATAAAAATCAGAGTCTAAAACTTTTCAAATTAAATGACCCTGTATGAAGTAGGAAACACAAATCCTTCCCTTGAACATTTAATGGCTTGTTCTAGCTCATTCCTGAAAAAGGTAGGCAAAGAAGACCCCACAGGAATCAAAGGAGCAGCAGGGTACATCCCTAGAAGGCAGCTGTAGCTCTGCAATAACTTGGGAATTAGAGAGACATCAGTGAGCCAATTTTGAGTCAAACTATTAGTGAAGAAGCCTGTCCCAAAGAGATGACAGCTTTTCTCAAGGAAGCTGAGCAACAGGATATCATGGCACATGTGGCTGGCAGGTATAAAGGAAACAGGGTGGGAAATTTGTGGAAGTTCACCCTGAGATTCACTGATCACAGCAGGATGAAGAACCCATTTTATCAGACTCTGGGCCTCAGTAAGAAATGAAGAAGCCTCTGTTTCTTATATTAGGCCCTGTTGTCCATTGTCAGGTGGTAGCAGCTGCTCAGCAGAAGGCTCTGCTTTAACTTCAGCCCATCACACCTGGGGGCAGCCCTAGAAGTGCTCCACACCTCAGCTGGTGCCAGAGCACAGGGACACCCAGACACCCTCTTTAGACCCTTGTGTGCCATAAACTAAAGGCATCTCCCCAAACCAAGCTATCCAATTCAGCACTTAGCACAGAATATGTCACTGCCAGGGAAGTCAGCATGTAAGAATTCAGAGAAAAATGCAATCATGAAATGTATTGGGGATTCAATATAACAGAGGATAAATTCAAATTTTGGTACTTACCTTCATAAATGAGCATATATACTAGCTGTTTTCTCTGGAGTGTACTTCAAGAGTGTGCACTTTCCATAGCAGTAACATTCTTCACTTCATGCATTCACAGCCACCAGAGCTCTCACACAACTTGTTGTTTCTCTTAACTGTAAGGAAGGCCTTAGTTCAAATGAACCATGCTGCTTCCTCCAAAAGATACCGAATTATGGCAATAATACATGCAAAGTCATAGGTTCTTTAAGGCAGGCCACTGGTATCTAAAATAAGGATGGTTTACATGTAGCATCATATGCACATAAGGTAACAATCAATTTTCTTATGTTTGTGAAAAATATGCTTTGTGCTCCCAGAAAGTACACAGTCAAATAAAGCCAAACTCAGATACAAATGCTTTCTTCACCATGAAAATGGCCAAACAAAGAATAGCTGCCAGTGATACATTTCCTACAGCTCTGTTTGCCCCAGGTGTGGATACAACCAGCGTCTGAGCTGCTCAGATCATTCCGGCCCGTTGATCCGAGCCTGTCCCAGAGTGTCACCAACAAGGACATGGAAGTTCAGCGTCCCGTGCTCTATGCCCTGTGCTCCTCTCTGGGTTCCTGAGAGCTCCTCCAGGGACAGGATAAACCCCCGCCAGTGGGGACCAGCTCCTGCTGTGTCACCAGGCAGCCTCGGATGGTGCTGGGGCAGCAGCCCATGCAGGGCTCGCTCAGCGTCAGCCCCGGGCACTGTGGGCAGTGCTGCATTCTCAGCAAAGCTCTGCTGCAGGCTTTGCAGAAGTGTGGGTGTTCTGTTGGATTGATCCCTGCAATCCCCAAATTCAGAGCCCGCAGCAAAGTCCAGCTGGGTGTGAGTGATCTTCTCATTTGTCCCGTGGCCTTTTTGGGAATGCTGCCAAGGAGCCTGATGTCTCTTCTCCCCACCTGGAGGCATCAGCACATGCCAGGGACCTGTCAGTGGCACCAGGGTTAATCACAGTTCCTAGACTACTGCAAACAGGGTGGTGTCAAAACATGCATTCGCTAATTCCTCTGTGCTAATGCCTGTGCCCAGCAGGAAGAGTGCAACATCTGTGAAAAGCTCCTGCACATCCACAGCAGCCTCAGTATCTGTGTTGGTAGAAGCATTGCAGAAAAGTGTGCTTGTGAATTCTCAGCCAGTCTGATAAGCATTTCAAGGTTTCAATCAATCAATCAATCAATCAATCAATATTTTTATGGTTTTAAAAAAAAAGCAATTAGTGGGAGCATTTAAAGCAATTAAATTACATAACGTTCATATATCCCAAATTAATATTATCATGAGAATTGTGGGGGAGACAAATTCCTCACAAACTAGCACAGCTGTCTTTAGAAACACCTTACAGGTAAAGTTACAACACAATCAATAATTCATGTTTTCCTTGCAGGTTGCATTAAACACAGCCTACAAACATGTGTAACAGGAAATCATTGTAGGCAGAGTTCTTAGGTAACCAACTGCAGCAAAGGCCTGTTGTACCTGTCTCTGTAGCTCTCTTACCTCGTGTCTCAGTCTTCAAGTTGCAATAAACAACTGAATGATCCCAGTGACTCTGAGTCCTTCCTCTTATCATCCTGAATGGATGGGCAAAAGTAGCATTAAACAATACAAACAACTCTTCCATTCTATCATAACTTAAACCTCAGAAGTTTGGATTTTGTGTCTTGCAGGGCAAGCGGATGCACCAAACACACAGGAGAACATGATTTGAGATGATGCTGTTTGGTCTGGTATGCTCAAGAGCTGCTTTCCCAAGGAACTGATGGATAATCCCTCTCTAAACCTCAAGAACTGCAGAATGGTAAAGCCTGAATGGACAAACTTGCATTTCACGTGGTACCTGGTAATCCGCATAGACTCGGATTAGTGTTGGATAAAGCAGGTAAAGGATACTGGAAAAAACATCCTCTCCTGATGTGATCTGTGATTTCCAGGTAAGAGAAAAGTCAGTTTTCAAAAGACAAAAAGGATGTTTACATTGAGGTATTCCCTAGACCTGCCTGAGAAGGTTGCCCTTCAGGGAAGGCAATGAAGCAATAGACAGATCAAAGAGAAACTTAGCTTAAAATTGAGAATAATAACACAGAAACACATGTTTCAAATATTAACCCATTTTATACACCTAAGGGCTACAACTCAGTATCTTTTAATTCAACTTGTACAAGTTTTCAATCATTTTTTTTCACATTTACTTTTAAGTGGGACTGTACAAATAATGTAAGGAAAAACATGAAGTACACTTAATGCTGACTAAAGCAGGATGTTAAATACAGGCAGAATCAAATACTGTCAAACTATGTCAAGTATTTTCTGAAGCAATCTGAAGTCTGCTGAGAAGTCACTGACTGAAAGGAAGAGTAGCAAAAACCAGAATAAGTGTAGAAAAGACAGGGCTGGTATAGGAGAACAAGTAGGGTGTGGAACAGAGAGCCCAGTTGGTCGAGACATTCTGGCTTTGGTCGGGTACAGACCATGGAATAAGAAAGCACAGATATGAAGCAAAGAGCTTCATGTGCAGCTGTCAGGTTTTTTGGAACTATGTGTTTTTGTAAGGCTGCCAAGTAATGCGAACAATAGGCTGATTCTGTAACTGGGGGGACATTCTGGCCTGGGGATGTGACTGCTTGGGGCTGCAACAGTCTAGAAGGCTGACCTGAGAGAACAATACATTACTTCAGTGACTGCAGTGACTTCAAGAACTTCAGTAACTTCAATGACTTCAATGTCTTCAATTCTGATTTCAACTCTGATTTCAACTTCAAATCTGACTTCTTTCTGCTTGGACTTTGGCTTCTTGCTTGGATTACTTTTTGTACCCCTCCTTTGCAGTCCCATCTCTCAGTCATGCAGCAGACTGGCTATCACATCTTTAATAAATATCCATGTAGAAGTGCCTTATATTATGATCAAAAGTTTGTTCAGTTGAGGTGAGTGAAAGGATTCTTGCTGGCTGCAGTGGGTTGGAAACCGCATACTTTGAGAGAAGATCACAGAGAAAAGATTGAAGTGATCAGCATATCCTTTGTATTCAGTCTCTGTTTTCTCCCGTCTAAATGAGATACATACTCATAAATCACAACCATTCTTCTGTTCTCTTTAAGTCTTAGTTTGGTATTCCAGATGGCTGTTGAAATTAAATTGGCTTTCTGGAAAGCAATTTGCTATTCTTCTAGTAGTCACACAAGTAGGGACAACAAGGGTTGAAAGCTCAGAGTAAAGAATCAAAAAGCAAATTTGCATGTGTTATTTTGTGGTTTTCTATTGCTACATCACATACATATGTGAACTTCTCCTAATGTGAGTTTTGCTATCATCATTCATAAATATCACAGTGATTCAGCAAAGGGATTACTTTATTTCCAAAGTCAGTGCCCTTCAAGAAGCTGTCTTCTCACCAATGGAGACCTCAACAAAGCTTCTTGGATTTCTCCTGGGAGTTAACAGCAGATGTGCCAGCGGAGCACCTCTGCAGCTCCAAACATCTCCTGCAGCCCCTTATGCCTCAGTGCTGAGCTAGATTTATTTATATACATATTTTATATGAATTGATTTCTATATTTATTTCTCTATTTCTCTTTCTATTTCTATTTCCATATCTATTTCTACAGAAAGAATATGAGCAGCTCATCTCAACCTCATCAGCTCATCTTCTGTACCCAAGACACTTGTCCTGCACTCCATGTCTTAGGGGTGCAGGTATGTATGGGAGACCCATTTCCTTCTGGAGCAGCAAATGAGGCACAACAGATCCCACAGGGAAGATTCAATGGATCAAAAGGCCCACTTTAAGGCACCTGAAGCAAGGATGAGATCTCCACCAGCCCTAAAGGCAGTTTGGACACCCAGCTCCCCTGGAGGCACAGGTACGTGGGAAACTCAAGGACAGCCCTGAATGATGAACTATCTAACTCTAGTACACCTCATTTTTCCCTGGGGAATTAAGGAATGCAAAGAACATGCAGTCCTACTAGAGAAACTTTGTGGAGCTGTCTGAGAGTGTTTGATAGCATTTTGAAAGGTAGATGCCATTTTTTATTTGCCTATCCAAAAGGGCTTGTGTGTTCCACAGCTTTTGTGTCATATCCGTAGGTCCTTTATGGACATTTTGTATTTAAAACGGTTCTAGAGGGCTGTGCTGAGACCATGGAATTAAATTCTAGATATCTGGTTATCACAGGTTTGACAAGCCTTCATACACAACCGTGGAGGAGCCCAGAAGAGCAAAGACAAAAATGGAAGTCAAAGTGATTCTGGGTTTAGATGGCTTAAAATAATAAGAGGGGAAGAAGATGAAAACTTTTTTTATTATTACTTTTCCTAGATGGAAAGCATAAATTCTGGGATCTAAAATGTCTCTTACAATCCACAGCTGCACTGTCCTATTACCAAAAGCACAAATATTAGCTGATAGAATAAATCATGCTGCACATGGATAATCAAGAAATTTTATAATGTGGTCTAAACAAGAACCAATCTTTAAGATTGAATTACATTGCTGCTGCCTCAGCAGCTGCCAGATGAATGAGTACAATAATCAACTAGGACAGAAACTGACTTTTTCTGCCTTTCAAAACAGGATACAATGATACTGGTCACTTGTGTTTATAATTCTGCATCATGTGGTTTAATTGTCATTTTATGATTTCTTACAATATCTGTCAACCAAGTTTTCTTCTACTGGCCCATCTTCTGCTTTATAGCCATGGCTATTTCTGAGATTTGTTTTGCTCTCAGCAAATCTGCTGGCAGACAGCAAATCAGACCTATGTTTTCCTGCAATGTTCAAGAGCTCCTGGGAATACCTGACACTGGCAATCTCTGTCATTCACAACGCTTTCTGACCCTTCAGTGCCAAATCAAGTGACACTGTTTCAATACTGCAAGCTGCAGCAATGAGTTTATTTTTTAAATC
The DNA here is from genome assembly GCF_963662255.1 of Cinclus cinclus. NCBI lineage: Eukaryota > Metazoa > Chordata > Aves > Passeriformes > Cinclidae > Cinclus > Cinclus cinclus. Next base: position 6,649,731 of record NC_085084.1, read on the forward strand.
TGTGGGCTGAGACTAAAATGATCAGCATGAATTATTCGGCAACATAAAAGAAGTGATGAGTTTTCAATCACTATACATCTAATCCATATAAAGCACATTTTAAGTATAATTAAGATGAGCTAGATAAGCTCTTTTTATTGTTATCAAATGAAGTTTTCATCTTCGGCACCGAGGTCTCTTATCTACGTCATTTATGAGATCTTCATATTAACTGCTCTACAATATCCCAAAGATACTTTGTGCAACGCTCCTGTTAATAATGTCTATTGTTTACCATTCACAAAGTGTCAATTTTGTTTCTCTTCAGCAAGAGAGAATTAAAATTATTATTTGAACGATCCTAAATCAAACTTCATCAAACTTGTCAATTTTTTAACCAATTAATTTTGGAAAGGACAGTAGTATTTCTCTTCCTGATTTTACTAAGAAAGAACAAAACACGAAGCTAGCAAAAACTGTAGATGAGATCTTGTTTATGTAGAGCATTTCTTCAGCTGATACTTCATACCTGTACATATATACGTTGTATTTAGATTATAGTATATTTACCTAAGGGCTTACAAACTGATGCAAAATACCTATCAGGTCATTGCTTTAAAAGATTTGTTCTCTTCCCTTCCTTTAACAGTTGTGTTCCTGAGAACCATGGGTAATTGTAAATGATAAAGAAGTTGCATGGTATCAATTAGTTCAGTGGGTTACTGGCATTAAAATCAAAATCAAAAATATACACACGCCTTGTTTACTAGGAAGAAAGAGAACAAAAGGGAAATCGAGATTTTGATTCCTGGACATTAATCGGATTTAATGGAAATATTGCAAAGATTGAAAGAGAATTTGGATTCAATTCTAAACCAGCCCTGCAATTCTCACCCTTAACTGCTTTAGCAAAGTGTCTTGATACTAGAGGTTCCTTAGAAAATAAGTTGAACTAAAGTTCTATGGAACCATGCTGTTGTAAAACCTTTCTTAAATTTGCCCTTTCTTCACAGAGAAGCATGAATGTTCTAGAAATCTGCTAAAGGAGAGAAGACATGGTTCTAAATGCTGAGCACTACCTTTTGAAACACCCAGGGTATGTAATGCAGAGATAGCCTAGAAAGTAAAAAATCAGTATTAATAGTGGGGCAACAAGCGCTGAAGTCTTATCATTGATCCCATTTATAATCAGGTCTGCTCTCGGCAGTGGATTTGAGCTCCAAAAGCCAAGCAGAGCCTGCAGGATGGGCAACTGATCTGTAACTGCAGTTCCAGGAGGGGTCCTGTTGGCAGCTCAGGAACAGCTCCCTTGTCCATCAGCAATGTGCCCGTTCCTCCTGCGTGCTGCCAGTCCTTCCCTTGCAGTGCCAGCAGGAGCTGCTCCCTGCCACCGGCCAGCTCCTTAGCCTGGAGTGCCTTCCAGTGCTGGCAGTCCAAGCTCCCTCTTGCCTTGAGCCAAACACGTGCCTGCACCTTGGGCTGGCTTTGCCAGGTCTCTTTTTCCAAGTGTCTATGACTCCCAGGCTTCTGCCCCAGCCCAGGGACATTGGTTATTTCCATCACCAGGTAGTTTTACACCATGAACCATTTTGTTTTTAGTCAGGAGGTGAATCATTATGATTCTGGTGTTTTCTTGTACCCAATGTCCTGTTAAGACCAAGAATGAGCTGTTCCCACAGCTTAGTTGGTGGCTATTCCTACACCATTTTATTCCAGACTGCATGACTAAAGAAAAGCTATCCTTTTCCTTCCTATGTTCAAGCTCACTGAGTACTTCCTACATGTATATACATATACATATACATATACATATACATATACATATACATATACATATACATATACATATATATATATTTGTATATATGGATGTTGGCATATAAAGAACCAAACATCAATGGAATGATCTGAAAATCCACAGAGCACAAGTTCTGTGCCCAGTGGAGTCCTGGAGTTTCCTCAGCAGGCTTTGCAGGGAGTTCTTGGTTGAACATGTGCCTCTGCTGCCATCCCAAATCTCCCTTTCCTTGCCCAGCCTGAGTGCACGTGGGACTTGTGCTGGGCATGGCTGGAGATTTTCACAATCCAAATCCTCCAGCGCCATCGCCTTTACACCTGCTCATTGCTTTGGACAGCACAAATCACACAACACCCAACTCAGCCAACAAATGTCATTTCTTGCACATTGCTACAGCCACACTGCTGATCGACAAACACACAAGAATATTGATTTCAGCTGAAAAATAGAGTTTGTTACAAATTGTGACACCCGTGCTGACAATAGAGAACGACACCAATCTCTGTTAAGGTTAAAAAAAGGAATTTATTACATTAGGACAACAATGCTATGGAAATATATACAAATACTAACTGCAGTTAACAAAAAGATTAATTTATTGCCAACATCTACAACAACTCACTATACACAAATATCAATTAAGTGTTGAACAACCTAATTTATTACATACTACTACAAGTGTACAGTCCATATAGAAGTACAAATATATGCATTCCCTCTCTAAATAGATAAAACTATACCATTCTACAACTCCATACACGTTGAAATAGAACTCAATTAATACATATATACATATATATAAATACATATAAACATATAACTATACACAGATGTAAAGATAGATTAAATATTACATATTAAATACAATATAGATAAACACATATATAAAAAACCCTATCTATAAATTTAAAAATATCTCTGTGCCAAACTAAATGTCCATATAACTGCACCAGTACAGAGCTCTTCAATTGGATACAAATGTGAATAGAATGACATCTAGAAATTGATTATTACACATCTAAAAATAAAACATAGACCTATGCAAATAACAATATACCTATTTAAAACGCCATCTACCTATAATTGCATCAAAACAAATAAATATGTACAGAAAAACGTATACATAGGAAACAGAACTAAAACTAGATAGCATTATATACACATCTACTTAGACACATATATACACATATCTGTAACTACAAACATATATGTATGTGTATGCATACATATATGCATAGCATAGGTCCATTAATATAACAACAGACGTATAAATATAATTCTATACAAATAGCAATCCACATATGTTTATTTCCATATAATTACTGCTGCCTATGTGCAAGTCCATCTATCTTGAACAAGGACGCTGAGGGATTCCAGCAGGCCCAGCTCCAAAGCCTCTCCCTCGGTCTCCTCGGCCCGTGCACAGCAGCTCTCCTGGACAGGGACAGCACATGGCACATCTGGGAAGCAAAGGGAACACGGAGTCAGGATCAGGCCCTTTCCCTTGGCAGCACCTGCCCTTCCATCAGGGAAGCGAAGAGAAAACCTCAGCACCTCCCCAGGAGGGTTGGAAGAAAAAGCAGGCCCAGCGGGCCAGGCTGTGGTGAGCGCAGCCGCGGCGGGACTGTCCCACAGCCCCCGGCAGCCCGGCACAGCCGGCACAGCTCCCGGGCCCTGCCGGCACAGCTGCCTTGCCCAAGGACAGCCCCTGTGCCGGCCGGGGCAGCTGCGCTGAGCAGCCCCAGCACGGGCAGGGCCCGCTCCTGCCCCGCCGGGCAGTGCCCACGGCCACAGCCCACGGCACCCTCACCCCCACCCTGCCTCCCCGGCCCTGTGCCCTCACCCAGGCTCTCGGGGACAGCAGCAGCTCCCTGCTCGCTCCTCTTGCTCCTGCCCTTCAGCTCCTCCCTGCTGCCTCCTGTCAGTGCTCCTGCTGTCTTCCAGGCCTTCACTGCAGCTGTGGCACAAGAGGAGGCTCAGCAATGGCTTCCAAGGCCTGCCAGAGCTGCAGTCCCGCAGCCCTCTGTGCTCCCTGCTGGCCCCCTCCATCCCCTCAGCCCCGCCATGCTCTCGGCAAACCCCGAGTCCCCTTCAGGTTCTTCTGAGCCCCGCAGTTCCCTCACCCCCCTCAGTCCCTTCTGACCCATCCCATCCCCTTAGACCTGCCACCACCCCCCTCAGCCTGTGCCAACTTCCCTGTCACCTCAGTGCCACCATTGCCCTCTGCTGCCCCACAGCCTCAGCCCCAGCAGCACCTCCAGGTCACCGTCCCTTCAGTGTCACCGCCTCCTCAGCCCCCTCAGTCCCCTCAGTCTCACCGTCCCTCAGCAGCTCCTCAGGGGACAGTGCCTGGGGCCACCGGCAGCTCCCACCTCTCCAGGGACACCCGGGGCTGGAACTGCTGCTCCGCCCGGCCCGGCCGCCAGCTCGGACCCAGTACAGGAGGAGGGGACAGAGGGGAAAAACAAGAGATGAGAAAGGCATCCGACAGGGAAAAAAGAAAGTAAAAATGCAGCCTAAGCCTGCACAAATATCCATCTATCCACCTAAATATCCATATAACTTTAACTATGCAACAATGCAACTTCATCAATATTACTTCTTATTACTTGCAAGTTTACATACTTACTTATGTTTACGGTACTTATAAATATTACGTCTATGTTTAAATATTTTGCTACGCATATATAAATGCACTCTGCCAATCTATAAATATAATTGCATAGACATGATTCTATCTCATCTATAACTCGATATATATATTTAACTATATAGGTCTATAAATATATATACATGCATTAACATAACTCCATAAATCTATAAATGTAAATATAAGCATGTATAAATATAACTATATAGACACCTATACATCTACATATAAAAAGAGGGATTCCACCTGCCCAATGATCACTGGCTCTCCCTTGCTCCCTCCTTTGCACGCAGGGCAGCCCTCCTGGCAAGGTAGATCAGGTGGATATCTGGGAAGCAAAGGAAACACTGAGTTCATATAGGCCTGTGTCCATCTGTTCCTTTGGAAGTAACTGTCCTTCTATCAAAGAGTGTAAAAGATGGCCTGAAAGGCAGACTCTCACTTGGGAATTGGAAGCCTGCTCTTTAAAGAGCAGGGATCCATCCAAGCGTTCAAACCTGTGGATAGCACTGCAGTATCTCGATAAAGTCTCAGCACTCACAGCGCAAATCGCACCCAAATCCAGACCTTGAAACACAGACAGTCTCAGCTCCCACAAAGAAACCCAGCCTTGCTCTTTGTCTGTGCTGACAGAGACATCAGTCCTCTCTGAAATGGCTGAAGCTGAAGGCTGCCGGGAGCTGAGTTATGAAACCAAATGGGGACACCCAGCTTGGGGCTGACACAACTCCCACAAGGTCAGGTTTACTCCTGGCTCTCTTGCCACAGCAGAAGACTCAATGTCAGAGCCTTTGGAGAAGCGTGGAGGGCAGGGCTCAGGGAGGTTGTGTCACTGCAGAATTGGAACTAAAGGCTCCCAGAAGCACCAATCCTGCAGACAAGAACTCAACTCTTCTCATCTCCCTTCCTGCCACACGCAGGCTCAGAGCAGCTGTCCCACACCTCCCTAAACCAATGTGGGCTCTCTCCTTACCAAGCTCCTCGTGTTCCTGGGAACTGTTCCCACAGCTCGCGGCGCCAGGCAAAGCTCCCTCTGCTGCAGCCTTGGTCACAGGCTCCCCTCCTGAAGACTCAGGTGCAACATAAATATTCCCCTTGAAAGAGAAACACAAAGAAATAAACCCTTCCTACCAGTTACACAAGACATCTGGTCCAACAACTCTGTGGCTCACATACTTCATCTCTTGTTCCTAACAAGAAATGTGGACCCCAAAAACCTTGAAAAGCCAGAGAGATTTGACTTCTCCAACATGATCCAAAAGCTGTCAAAGCTGACAGTGTTGAGTGTGGCGGTGACACTGAACACATAGATTGGCTGCTGAGGAAGGAGTCCTGCCAGCTCCTGGCACAGGGATGTGCTCCTCCCTCCACAGCCCTCTGCAGAACAGTCTCACACAGGCTGCAGCTTTGCAGGGACTGCGTGGCAACACACATCTCTTCCCACACACATGCGCAACAGCAAGGTGACCCAGCTCTGGGACATGGAGAGCAAGACTGGCCAGTTTGCCCAGTGGAGGATTTCCCAGACAGAAACTGGACTGCAGGCACCAGGTTACTGAGAGGGCAAGAGAGCTGCAGCTCCAGCCCATCCCCAAACACAGCTCTGGGAGCACCTACACGCACAGCAGGGCTCACACAGCAGCTGCAGCAGCTCCAGCCCAGCCCTTGCTCTCCCTTGGCCTTCCAACAACAAAGAGGCAGAGCCCACATCTGCTGCTGCAGCAGAGGCACCTCTCGCATGCCCCTCCCTGCAAGGGACACTTGGCCTTCAGTAGCATTCTCCAAACACTCCTCTCTTCTTCCCCATCAAACAAAGCCTGGTTGAATGCACAAAGCTTCCACTTCCTCACCGCTAACGCCCCTGCAGAAGGCATTCTGCCCAGGAAAAGGAGCACCCAAACTTGGCCAACACAGGCTGACACCTCTCATCCTCACCAAGGGCACACACTTTTTCATTCCCCTTCCCTTGGAAACCTTCCTTCAGCAAGCAAATCCTTCCCTGGCCATTCACAACTGAATTCAAGAAGCCTTTGCTTCTCAGCCATGTAACAACTTTCCAAAGCTCTCCATCCAGTCCCTTTCATCCCTCTTCAGTGCACTTACCTGAGCACAGCGAGACCTTTCACGTGGGGAGGATGAAAGCATCTCCTCCAGTGTCTCAAGCACCATGTCCAGATCTGGGGGTGGCAACTCTTCTTCCCCAGGAGTATTCCAGAGCCAGCTGGGGGCTCTCCATGGTGCATAAGCAGCACAGCCAGCTGGAGCACTGGGGGCTGAAGTGCCTGGATTGGCTGCAACAATTCAAACGCATGGGTCAGGTTCCAGAATGCAGCTTTGGGACACTGAGCTCTATGCTGCCTTGGATGAAACATCACAAGAAGCACACAGCAACCTCACTTCCAGACCTGTGTTCAAATTTCCCAGGGAATGGGAAGAGTGACTTCTAGCTCTTGAGAAGTCTTTCTTCTAAAGGACGTATATGTATATTAAAGGATGGATTCTAAAATTGATCTACACATACAAAAAAACACTTGACAATCACTGCCTTTTCTATCTCCCCATTAGCTTTTGGATTTGGTGGCTTCGCAGTTTCTCATCACAACAAACCACAGAAAGTGGATTCACCCAGGAAGAGCCCAGATCTGCAGACACACATGCTGAATTAAAGTGTGAGTTTATTCTAAAAAGCAGCCTTGTGGGTGAGGCTGTATTCTGCCGCTTCAGCTGTTCTGGGAACACACAGAGCTCACTGAATTTTAATAGCATTATTTGAAGGAGAGACAACCTAGAAACACTGCAATACCCTATCGTGTTCCTAGTTTGGCTTCATTCCGAGAAAGATGGCCATTTACCTTGCACTGACCAGTTGTAGACAAAGGGTTTTTTTTCCTTGCCCTTGCACCCCTACAGATTGGCTGTCTGGAAAATGCCCAGAACCCCCTCCAAATCTGCAGCAAGGACAGGAAAAGCAGACAGAGATGGGTTCTGTTTTCATGGTTCCACTTCCTAGAACACCTGCCCCTTTCCTCCTCATTATCACTTGAGATCTACCCATGACAGAGCAGTGCAGGGAAATATTTTAAGCTTAATTTTCATGACCATTCTGAAAAGCAAGGGTAGAAACTATTTCCCTACCTGATGGGCAGTAGGTTGGCAAGCGCTGCCCAGGAGATGCGCAGCTGCTCCGCTCCGGAACTGTCACCAAAGTGCTTTGCTGGTGCACAGGAACCGGTGGAACAATAAGCTCAGGCCGGAGTTGAAATCTGTACGTGCCTGCCTCCACTGATCTGGACTCGCCAAGAAGTCCAGAGGTGACAAACACTTTCTCAGGAGGTGCTGGGGAAGCCTGATGCTTTTGAGCACCTGCACTTGTCCTGCAGGTGCCTGGAGGCACCTCTGCATCCTCAGGTGAGGCAGCACTGTTGGCTGGGATGGGCTGCCCTGAAGAGGTGCAGCTGCTGCTCTCTCCAAGGGCCCTGCAGGCAGCTTCAGGCTCGATGTGAACCAGCGGAATGGTGAGCTGGTGGAGATTAAATCTGCGCAGGAGCTCCCTTGATGCTTCTTCCACTGCTAAAGCCCCAGAAAGTCCAGAGGAGGCACAGACTTTCTTGGCAGGTGGTGGGGAAGCCTCAGACTCCTGAGCACCTGCACGTCCCCTAGAAGAGCCTGGAAGCAGCTCTGCGTCCTCAGCTGAGGCAGCAGCAAAGTTCTGGCATGACGGAGCTATGCAGCAGTGAGGGAAGAAGAAAGGAAGCAAAGGAAAGCCTGGGTCACTTTTGGTCTTTGCGTGTGTTTCCCTTGGCAGCAAGTGTACTTCTGTCAGGGAAGACAAAAGCTCCCCCCCCGCCAAGTAAGGTGAGAAAGAAGAGGAAGGAAAAAAGAAAAAAATATTCTGGGGCTATTCAATACCCAGTTCCTTGGCTACTTAGCTCTCCCCTGTTCGTTCAACTGCCTGGGAAAAGTGTCCTGCTGCCATTCCCTGGCAGGAAGCAACTGCCAGGAACCCAACTGCCAGGTGTCTTCCCCTGCGCCCCAGAGGAGCAGGAGGCTCCCTCCGGCTGGGCCTGACCACGACCGAGCCCCTCGGCTCACACGCACTCACGGAGAGCTCCCCAAGCATCCCCGGGCCGGGCACGGAGCAGCAGCGGCCACGGCGCCCGCAGCTCCCACCCCGTCTCACCGGCTCTGGGGGGCTGCCCGGCAGAGAAGGCGAGCAGCGGCCGCTGCGTGTGGAGCTGCTGCAAGCGGCTGGGCTGGCGGCTGCGCACCTCCAGCCCCGCCGCCAGCCGCTGCCTGTTGGCCCTGGTCAGGCGCTTGATGCGGAGGAGGAGGTCGGGGCGATCGCGGCGAAAGTTGGGATTGCTGAAGTGCAGGCAGCCCCCGACATCGCCCGGCACCTTGTGGAAGCCGTAGAGGTTGAGCTGGCGCACGAAGCTGCCGAAGTGCGTGGCTTGGAAGGAGTCCGGGGCCGGCCCCGCCCCTTGGGCGCCCGCTCCGTGGGCGCCGCCCGGGCTGAGCAGCTCCCGCTCGAACAGGCAGCGGTCGACGAGCAGCCCCTGGGCCCGGCCGTCCCAGCGCACGGACACGACGCGGGGGCTGTTCACCAGGCGCCACAGCTTGGCGGGGAAGGTGTCGGCGTTGAGCCCGGCGGGCAGCGGCAGCTCCGCCATCTCGCCCATCGCCGACTGTCGCCACAACGGCCGCGGCGCAACGGCCGCGGCTGCAACGGCGGCGCGCGGCCTGAGGGGGGCGCTGCGCTCGGCCCCGCTCGCGGCCCCCGCGCGGGCCGGACTTGGCGGGGACGAGCGCCGCAGAGCCGGGGCTGCGGGACCAGCGCGGGCGGGGCGGCTCCCGGGGCTGGCCGGGCACCGCAGGGCGGGCCGGGGCGGGGCGGGGTGAGCTGCAAACCCTTTGGAGGTCAAGTGCGAGAAGGGGAAATGGAAAGAGAGAATGGAAGACGTTCTTTTTGCCCCATTTCCAGCCAGCTGGCTGCTTCTTTCTCACTGTCTCTGCCTGTCCTCAGCAGATTTGGCACATTTCTCACTCTCTGGAGATTGAAGCAGCAGCAGCAGGAAGGGGCAGCAATTTTGTCAGCATTTTCATCAGACCTAGAGTCCTGCCGCCTGGAAGGATGTTGCTTTAGCCGAGGCATTCATTGCTTACAGTGACAGTGAACTCATGCTGCTGTCTTCACCAAGAGGTTTTGCATTCTTCTTTCCTCAGAAATGTTCTCTTTTTTCCCCCCACAATCAGGGGAGAGTTACAATGTAAAATCCCTCCCACCACCATGTCTCTTCAATGTAAACAGGCAAAGGTGATCTAGCAATGATCTGCTTAGTGTCACTTCTTCTTTTTATTTTAAATGCTCTCTTGAAATGGAAACATTTTTTCAGAGCAGGGAAATATAGACCTATTTCTCCCATCTCTTTTAGTTCATGCCCCTTTTTTTATGTCTTTCCATCATTTCACCATGAGGCCTCATGTGAGTATATTGGGTGGAATGGCAGAAGCTCACCCCCCACACACAGTGGGTATTTTCCTTACGTCCAGCTTGCCTGGAGTTCTGGCTGACACTGCCTTCTCTTGCCCTCCTTCCAGGTCCCTCTGTGAGGAGCCCAGCCCTGTCACTTCAGCCACTGCCCTGTGGGTGACATGCTGACACAAGGATTGTTGGTCCCATCACATTCTGGAGCAGTCTTTCGGAGTGAGTGTTTCCAAGATGCTCTGTCATCTTTTCCTCTGTGTGCTGGCTTTCTCAGAAAAATTGAAATGCGCTGCCTAGAAAATCTCTTCCCATTTCATCTTAAATAGCTTCAAACAGAACCTGAATTACAAATGTTGCACCTTGGCTGGATGGTGTTGGTCTTTTTTTTCAACGCAGTGTAAGAAACCTGCCAGAAAGTAAGCCAGCAACTGAATTACAACAAAATTCCTGATGAATAGGCCAGCAGGAGAAGAGGGGAGTTCAGAAAAGAGGGGACATCTGTCTTGATGTTGCATGGCCCTTATTTCCCACATGTCCCTCTATGTGCTGCTGCATCAAGCAAAGCCTCTTTTTTAAGGCCTCCTCTGTAATCTCTGTGAGTCATGAGACCCACAGGAATAGTGGCCCTGTGGCCTGCTGGAGATGAGGAAGCAGGTGGTTGAAAAGTGCATTGTCCATTGGAGTGTTTAGTCCCACCTGTAGTATAGTTGTGGTTACATGGACTTTTCCACAGTACTCTGTGGCTAAGAATGAGAAGTTACCCTTAGCTGTGTTTCAAGGATGCTGAAACTCATAAAGAAATTATTATTGAGAAGTTGTCAGAAATGATTGATCTTTTCAATATATCTGTGATACACTGGTGTGTGTTTCAGCTGGAACTCTCCTGTGTGCCCTAATGCTAGCAGGTGTGATTTCTTTGCAGTGTAGGAAGACACAGCTTTCCCTTTCTGATTTGCACACAGCTCTGTCACTGCCTTCACCTTTTCATCTCCAATGCTTAGATAGTTTTCCCTCCAACACATGTGCCAGCAGTATTCCTTGAGGAGATGGAGGTGTGGTGGGCATGCAGGATCCAAAGTGTTCCTGATTTTCTGGGAGCTAACTCTTGGTCCCTGAATGAATCCTTTCCTGTTGATTTCTACACTAGACTTGTGGCAAAGGGTGTTCCTGCCTGTGTTTTTAGGTTACTTGGTCCAACCACAGCACCGTGAATAGGAAAAGCTGAAGAAAATAGTGTGTCTTTTTCTGACCACTTTAGCTGGAGTCTGTATCTGGGCCTTCCATTGCTGATGAAAGGGAGAACTCTTGGCAAGCTGATTCCTGGAAAGCAAGTGATGAGTCATTGAATTTAGCATGTATTTCATAGATTTCTGGGCTACAGAATGGGAAAGAGAATGTTCATCGTTTTCTTCCTTTTAACAGGTGTGCTCTTTACCATGGATGGGAAGATTTAGGCTTCAAATTTTACCTATGCAGAACTGAAAATATTTGCATAGGAGATAGAATGCCATCAGAAAAAGGGGCAATCTTACTGCAACAGCAGGTACAGAGTATGGTGAATGGAAGAGAGACAGATAAAAGTGATGAAGGGGTCTGGTATCTCTAGGCCTTACAGAGCAGAAACCACGGGAGAGGTGGACACAGGGTAAGTGCTCCATGGGCAAGAAGTGACTGAGAAACATGTGGTGAAATTTTGTGATAAGATAATGTTACCAGGTAATGTGATGTCATGAAGAATGTGTAACCAGTGGGAAATTGTTACCAAAATTAGAGCCCTCTGTGATTGCCCTACAAGGTAAACCCCATATAAACACCTTGTATACTCAATGAAACTGGCTTCAAGAGATGTTCCCCATCTGTCCATTCACTCACAACAGAGTAGCCATACTCTTCAGTCTAGTGAATTCAAAACACCTGAAACGAACACTTAGGGGGCCACCTTAGTCTCTGGACTTGAGAGTGTAGGGAGAGAGAACATCAGGCCTGTTATAACAAAAATAAGACTGCAAAGCAAAAAGTCGTGGTAAATGCCTTGAAAATGCATCTCAGTTTTGGAACAAACTTGGCATGAAATGGTTCTTTGTTGAACTTCACCAGCAACTTCTTTCTCTGCTTCCTCACTTGGGTTTGTTTTGTCTGCAAACACCACTTCAGGTTGTTGTAGTGCTGCTCCCGCCTGACTCAAATGTCACTGTACATTCCCCAGTCTCAGCTGAATATCTCCATGAAGTGTTTTGTGTGATGACTGCACAAGTCTTGTTAAACCTGAAGCTGGGATGCTTTGGTTTGAGTCCCCCTGTCTGCTGGACATGCTGCTTAGGTCTGCCAGGATCCTTATCCTCCCTCAAGTGAGCTGAGCTAGTGGAAGCGTGTCAGGGACATTGAAGAGCCCAGGGAGCTCAAGTGGAAGAAATTCTCTTCATGTGTGCCCATTCAGGCTGGCTGTGACTCTGCCAGGGGGGAGTGGCATTTGTTGCCCGAGTAGCTCCAGGAGGACTGAAGGTCAGGATGAGATGTTGTGGTGAGGGCTGTGGCAAAGGAGCAAAAGTGGGATTTTTCAGGGGATTTTTCAAGTAATAATCGCATCTCGTTCTCACTGCTGTCACAGGTTGTTTAATCACTGCCCTAAGGTAGTTCAGAAGTGGTTGTGGAATACTGCCCTTGGTCTTGAAATGGTATGGAGTACTCCTCATCCAGATGGGTGGCTGTGACCCTGTGTGTTTATCAGGGACACGCAAACTGAGAGAGGCAGACAAATTCTGCAGGGCTCCTGGGATTCAGGTGTGCCCTCCTGCAAGATGCATCTCACTGTTCTTGTCCAGGAGTGTCAGCTTGACCATCTGCATCTTGCAGCTCATGCCAAGGGAAGTATGGGGGACCTGGACATTTCATGGACTCTGTTGGGGTTGTGGGTTTAATCTTCAAAAGAGCTGAGCTGTTCAAAAGAGTTGAGCTGTTCGTAGTTGCTATAAAGTTGTTTGTTGGAAAGGCACATGGGTCTCAAAAAGGAAAGGTTCCCAAGGGTTCAAGTCCCTTCTAAAAGCTTTTGGCATAGAGTCCAGACCAACATGGAGCATTTTTTTTTGTTATGTCAAGGCATGGTTGCCAGATAGTTGTGGTGACATCAGAAAGTTGTTTTGATGCACCCAAGACCTCAGTGCCAGAGCAGCTCTTGGGTGTGCCCAGCACAGCAGCATCCTCGAGTTTGTCAGTGGGCAGCTGAGCACAGTGACAGGGGCCTTGTTTTTTCTGGTGTTTCTGAACTGTCTGCAAACTGCACAGGAGCGCTACAAAGATTGAGCAAGTCATTGCTGCAATTTGCACAGTTTATGGCAGTGGTTGTTCAGGATATTACCTGACTAACGTGACATGTAAGTAGAGATTTTCCGTGGGTATAACCTAGTTTGTCTTTTAGATGTCTTCCTGCTCTTTCTTAGTGACTGGGTTGATTTTGAAACAGAAAGAGCATTAGGATGCCACTGGTTTGGTAAAGCTCCTTTCAAACTGTTCCCCTAAACATGGGGTGTCTGTAGCCAGGGGGCTGCGGCCAGCATTTGCAAGGGAACCTGCAGGGGTTGCATTCCCTCCCCGGGAGAGTCTGTGGCAGCAGAGTCTGCCATTTCCTCAGTTTGCTGGGTCAAGCAGGACAACTTTGAAAATGCAGACTGGAAGACCTTCTCAGAAGCCCTTCTAAAGACTTTGTGGTTCTCCCCAGCACTGAGCAAAAGCTGCTTTTATTGTGAATTGTGTCATGAAAGGATTGGACTATCTAACCTGACCCTTTACTGAGTGCTTAATAGTGATTGCCTTTACAATGAAGTGCAAACTGCAAAGCAGTGAGTGTCAGCTCCTGAAGCCTGGAGCTGCTCCTGAGCTGTTTCACAATAGAACTGCCATAGCTCAGGGGGATTTGGGGGAAGTTTTTCTGGGCAACTGTTTTCAGCAGCTTAATGAGAATTAGTGCATCCAATTTATTTGAGGAAAAGGTACATGAAAGAGAAGAGAAGAGAACAAAAGGTGCTTTATCTGGTGGACATGAGCATTGAGAGTTAAAAAACCAATTGTGTTCTCTTCCTAAGTTAGCATTCATTTACTGTCAAAACAGACCAAAGTGTAGGCAGGACAAAAGATATTGTCCTATTCTCTTTCTGGCTGTGTGAAAGAGCTGTGTCTCCTGGAGGGATGTTGTGAAATGGAAAGGCCCTCTGTTTGGCTTGAGCTGTTCTGAGGGATTCAGCAGCCCAGATTTCTCAAGGAATCTGGTTCATTTTCCCTTGCCCACTGCAGGTCACCTGAGGCAGATATTGAGAGGTGAGTGAGAAAGGAAGATTTGATGTTCCTGGTGTTTTGGAATTGTGCAGCAAGCTGTGAACTTGACCTGTGGCAGTTGAGGGCCAGCTGAGTAGGCTGAAAAAAAATCCATTTCCATGTCTGCAGCAACAACAGCAAAGGCATCGCTGGCTATTTCCTAATGCTGCATTTCAGATCTCTTAAGGAACTGAAAGCCCAGTTTTGCAGAGAGAATGTTGTTTCCTGACAGTAGTCAGGGTGGATTATGGAATTCAGAGCAATTTGCAGTTCTGTTGAAGAAGAAGAAGAAAAAGAACAAAAACAAGAAGAAAAACAAGACAAAAACGTAAAAGGAATAGAAAAAATAAAGGAAAGAAAAGAGAAAATGAACAAAAATAAGGAGAAAAAGAAGAAGAACAAGGAGTAGAAAAAGAAAAATATGAAGAAATAGCGAAAGAAACAGAATAAGAACAAAGACAAGAAGAAGAAATAGAAGTAGAACAAGAAATAGAAGAAGAAAACCAATAACAATAAGAAAATTCAAATGCAAATGAGAAGAAAATAAGTAACCACCAAAGAAATCCTCAAGCAGTTGTGCTTGCTTTTCCCTTCATTAACCAAAGCACGTCAATTTTCCTGCATACTGTACCATCTTTTCCTGATCCTGTGTGTCTTCAAATCTTTCAGGCTTTCAAATCATCTGTACATTGTTGTGTCATGTCCCTGGGTGACCCGGCTAAGTTTAGGATGTTTTTTTCTCTGACTGCAGTTAGAATTGCCCACCAAAGCCTTGGGTGTTTCTTGGTACTTTAACAGTAGATGAGCTGCAGTCAGGTGTGTGGCTGGGATCCAAGGGCTGTGGTTGATGCCGGTGCTGTGTTCCTTTACTGCAGGAGCAGGGCCATCCCTGACTTGCACAGTTCCAATGACAGTGAGCATTTCAGCTCCCCACCACGTCCAGTGGCTGAGCTCAGCTGCAGAAGGACGGGATCAAAGCCCCTTTGTGATCTCTGGGGTGTGGGTGAAGTGAAGGAAATTTTCCTCTGGCTTGAAAAGGAGAGTAACAAAGTCTCTGGTCCCCATCTGTTTCAGTGCCAGCAGCACCCAGCTGTTACTATTGCAGTGGGCATTTTCATGGAGAGTCCTAGGCCTCTTCCCATTGCTCTCTCTCTCTAGTTGAGATAGATTCTGCATCTGCATTTTTTTTCTAGAAGAGAACAAAAAACTTGATTTTTGTTTAGTGGGAGCTGTGCTAAAGGGACCAAGCACTGCAGAGATTCCTTTCGTGCCATAATGCTTGGAAATAGTATAGCTAGAGCACACTGCCCTTCCAAACAGCTTGTCAAGCTGGTGTGAATCGTCAGAGAAATGAAATGTGCTTTTGCTGATGTAGCTGCCACTAAGTAGGTCAGTCACTGAAATCAGCTGCCAAGGCAGGATCCCTTGAATGTTGGAAAAGCTGTGGCTGCTTTGGGGTTTGGGTGTTTTAGTGGTGTAGGAAAGTCATCTCTGCCTCTCTGCCAGGGCAGAAACTGCCACTGCAGAGCGGAGGTTAAACAAGGGCATCTGGGAGAGCAGTTACAGATGTGAAAGAAGCAGGTGGAGCCTCCTGTTTCCTTTTTGTGCAGCCTCAGCTCCTGATAGCCACCGGAGGGAGACCAAAGCTGCAGCAGCCCGACCTCTTCTCTCCTTTGCTGCGGCACCTCCTGAGCTGCTGCCTGCAGAGAGACGAGGCACAGTGCTGGTCTGCCAAGGAGCTCCTGCAGGTAAAATGTGAAGGGGCTGCAGGTGAAACAGTGTGCCAGGGATGGGTTCCTCCTCCTCCACTGAATTCCAAGGCATCAGATGAGCCCCCCTCCTCCCCACCTCTAGTCTTGGTGCTGTTGAGAGGAAAAGGGCAGGGAATCCCTAGACTGGGCTGGGCTGGCAGGGAGCTGTAAAGGTCATCTGGTCCAAGTGGCCTGCAATGAGCAGGGACAACTTCAGGAGGTCAGGTTGCTCAGAGCCTTGTCCCACCTGAGCTGGGATGGTTCCAGGGATGGGGCACCTCCCAGCTCTTGAGGCAACTTGTGCCAGTGTTGCTGCATGCTCCCAGTAAACAACTTCTTCCTTAGGCCTACTGGGACTTGATCCCCTTTTTGTTTCCAAATGGTAACCCAGCAGTATTACATTGTATTGTAAGTGGACATTTTAAAGGAGGTGTCCCCCACTCCCTCAGAAACCACACGGAAGTTTTGGAAAGTGGCACTAAAGTCTCCCTGGGGCCTATTCTTCAGGTTGAATAACTCTAGGTCTCTCAGTCCGTCCTCAGGAGAGACGTGCTCTGTCCTCTGACTGTTTCTGTTGCCCTCTTTTGTAATTTGGTGGTGGTTAAGTAGAGCAATGCTGGGTGCAGAGGCATGAAACAGTGTTGGAAGAAGCCAAGGAAGCCAGACCTGACTGAGCAGTCTGAGATTTGGCTGCGGGAAGGAGGGGCTGTGGTGGGCTCAGAGTGAGCCTCTGAGGGGCCGTGCTCTGTGCCCCCCACCCCACTCTTAGAGGTTTCTACCAGGCAAACAGGGACAGCTGAGAGGGACTTGTCCCAGCCCCATCTGCTGCCTGGCCTGGTCAAGCAGACAGGAACTGCCCCAGGGTTTCTGCCAGGCTGTGGGGCAGAGAGGGAACTGCAGGACCCAGTGCCACTCGGCTGTCCCTGCTAGGAAGGAAGGAAGGGAGGGAGAGAGGGAGGGAGGATTCCAGGAAGGAAGGATTCCAGGAAGGAATCCAGGAAGGAAGGAAGAATTCCAGGAAGGATTCCAGGAAGGAAGGAAGGATTGCAGGAAGGAAGGAAGGAAGGCATCCAGCACAGGGAGGCACATGGCATGCAAACACTGCTCTGTCTCCATGTGGAAATTAGCATGATGCCTGTCTTCAAAGAGAGGCACCTACGTGAGTCTTTGGAGTTTCCTGAAAGGAAGAAACCTCAGAGACCGAAAGCACCATTTCCAGAGCCCTGGCAGGAGAAAAATCCCAGCAAGGTGAAGACACCAGAATTAAGAGATGAGTGGGATTCTGGGCCAGGTTTGCTTGTGATGGCAAGGTCCTGCACATGAAGGTTGAGGTGCAGATGACCCCACTGGTCCTCTTGCTGCGTCTTTCTCTGAACCAGAGGAATCCTGATTGACCTTGTGAAGCACTGACCTTGAAAACTCATGGTTCATTGCTTTTCTGTTGTTTGTTGTTCTTTGATTTTTTTTGGTTCTTTTCTTTTCTTGTGGCCAGCATCGATTTGTGGCTTCGGTCAAGCCTACTTCCTGCCTGCTGCCACTGATTGTTTCTGTGAAGAAGAGGATGGTGGAGAAGAGACTGTCATAATCACATCTGGATCGTTTGCTCCCCAGGCAGTTTACCGTTTTAGAGTAGGACTGTAGAGTAGGACTGCAGAGTAGGATTGCAGAGTATGATTGTAGAGAAGAATTATAGAGTAGCATTGTAAATAATGATATTTTCTGAAACGTCAACTCATCTGGACGATTCCTTTCTAGATCACCGTGTGTCAGAGACTGAAATATCCGAATTTTAGACTGAAACATTTTCTTGAAGGACTTGTAGAACTGTATTACAATAGCTGCACAGAATATCACCTTATCCTTTGGAGTGAGGCCCTGGATTGTTGCACAATGAAGGTAAGATAAAACTCAGGAACTGGGGACATTCACCAAGCACAAGCTTAGCACCTTTGGGGAGGAGACAACAGCCACAAGGCTATCAGCTGCCAGGCTCACACAGAGCCTCACCCCAAAGGGTGGGCAGAGAGAGAAGCTTTGGGGGTGTGTTGGAAAGCCTCTGGTGAGAGGGTCATGATACGAACCCAAGATGAAGTGGCAATGGGAATGATAGACACCAGTTCCCAATACTGACACACCAATGCTTCTGCTCCTCTGGAACTGAACACCTGCTTGTCTTGGAGGACAAAAAATCCTTCCACATGGAAATGAATCCCTCAAAGCCTCCTGAGATTAATTCTTGCTAACAGTAAATATTGAACGCGATGAAATTCAGTACCAAGAGAGAAAACAGCTTGTGCCAGGGATGTGTCCCAGGCCTGATGCAGCTGCCTGGTGTGCTGGTGTGTTCTGAAAAGGAAAGTACAGATGTCTTTGCAGGTTTTGGCAGGTGCCTCAGAAGAAATAGCCTGGACTTGTGCCATGTGCCCAGTGCCATTTCCTAGCAAGAGCCCTAGCACAGGCCTCCCTCAGCTGCTCCCCTGCAGGGCCAGCCTTGCCCTGAGCCTTGCCACGGAGCATCCCTGGCTGTATCCAATGTGAGCCAGGGCCCTGCCGCGCCTGCTCCAAAGGCCACAGCTGCCCCAGAGCCCAAGGGCTGCAGGAGGCCTGACTGCCCTTGCCACCATCAGTGCTCTGACAGAAGCTCTGAGCCATTCCCAGCCTTTCATACCACACACACACACAGACACACAGACACTTCTCCCTGCCCTCCTGCTCTGCAAATCCCAGGGGGGATGCAGCACCAGAGCTGCAGCTGACCCTGTGCAACTGCACTGCAGGAAGGGAGGGCCCGTCCGAGACAAACCCACCTCGGGGTCCATCTCAGCTCTTAGCCTGGGAGATACAGCAAAACCTTCTCCAAATCATCCTTTCAATACTGTAAACAGCTTCACATGGCACCCCACTGCCAGTGCCAAGGCTTAATTGTTATTTCACTCACCTCAGGTAGTCTGCTTGGTTGTTTGTTGCAGACCATGTGGACACAATGGAAGTCTCTTTTCTCTGTCCTGTAGAAAAGCAGAATTTGGACACTCTTCACCAGGAGATCTTTAAAAAGCAAAAACAGACCTCCGGGATGACCATGAAAAATTCCTTCAGAGCTTTGTTCTCACAGGAAATGACTCATGAAAAGCTACAACACTTATTATTGAGGCAGCCATAATGTTCTCTACAGTAGCCAAGTCCCGAGCTTTAGACAGAATGCATGGCCACTTTATTCAACAGGTTCTGCACTAGCACAGGATAAAGCCCAGCTCAGCTCTTCTGTTTTGAGGGCATGAGATGGCATCTGCACAACCATTCAAGTCTTGCAGTAACAGATGCAGCTTCACAAAAGACAAAAGCTTGAGAGGGACAGAGGGGCAAAGAGAGTGATGGCAAGAGAGGGCAGATGTTCACCAGGACCATGGGAGGTGTTTTAGAGCAGCACTGATAGCTCTGGTGTCTCTGCAAGAACTACTTCATGTACAGAACTGCTGCAGCGTCAGGAAATGCAAAGATGCAAAGACCACTGTGGACTTCAGTGCTGGGATAGAAGATGTTGGAAAAGTCCAGCGAGAAGTGTGGAGGAGGCAGATGGGGAGAAGAAAGCTCGAACTGTAGAGGCAAAATATTTTAGATGGAATTTTCAATCCAAGTGCAGCTGAGCTTCAGCAATTTGCAGCTTTCTGTTAATATAAGCTGCTGTGGGGAGAGTTTAAGGAGTTGAGTGGCAAATATTTTAGCATAAATCTTCCTAAAGAGTCTAGAGCAAAAAGCATTGATTGTGAAAGGCACATGGAATTATTTGGTGGAACAAAAAGAAGAGCAGTTTGTTGTGGACAGAGGATGATTTTGGCATTTGAAAAAGTGGAATGGTTTGTATGGCTTGTGGAGTAACGCTTTGTGTGTTGTTATGCCCTGTCCCAGGTATTTGTGTGGGTTTATTTCTCATGGAGGGAAATAAAAGTGAAAAAGAAATAAAAGTGAAAAAAAACCAAAATAAAAAGGGTAAGAGCAATGGTTGGGAATGCTTGTGGTAGGGAGGGCAAGAGAAGTGTAAATAAGAGAGGTTTTTCAGTGTTGAAAGATGACGCTGGTAAAAAGGAAGTAGTGGTTTACTTGTGAGTCAGAAGGTTTGTGTGAGGTTGGAGGTGTGAGTGCAGAGTGGAGGAAAAGGGAGAAAAGGAAATCGGAGGGTGAAAGGAATGGAGTGGGTTAGTGCAAGAGCAAAATGAATTGTAAGGACAAGGGAGATTTTTTTTTTGTGTCTCCCCAAATGGCAGATGAGAGGCGAGCAGGCAAGGCAGGAGCTGGCTGACTCCCACTGGGCATTTTATGGGCACAGTCTGTGGCCAAGGAACTGGCTGAGACAAAAGCAAGTTCCCAGCAGGCAGAGCTTAGTCTTGAACCTGCACTATTGCAGTCATCATGGCATATCCAACATCACTGAGCCAAACACTCAAGACACTTGCAGTGTCTCTGTGCAGGTGGTGATGGCTGTGCTGCCACCTCTGGCTGTGTCCCTGCATTGCTGCCATGTTTCCCTCTGGCCTGTCTCTGCTCTCATTCCCTCTTTACTGCCATGTTCCCCAATGTCCTGTCTCTGCTGTCACTCCCACCTTGCTGCCATATTCTCCACTCCCCCAGCTCTCCATGCACCACAGCCCTGCCACGCTGACTCTGCTCCAGCTGCGGGACAAGCCAAGCGTGCCATGGACCTGCCTGCCCTGCCATGGCCCTGGACAGCTCCGCCAGGAGCCCTGCACAGAGGATTCCATGCTGCACCAGCTTTCCTGATGGCACTTGTCACCGCGTGGGGGACCCAGCTTGGAGCAGCCTGGCCTTCAGGGACTGCACCCCATGGAAGAGTGAGCCAAACTGACACACTTTGTGGACAACGGAGCCATGCACTCACACTGGAGGAATTCCTGGACAGCTCAGCATCATCCTTTCTCAGCACAAGATTACATGCCATGACTTTTGGGATTTTTCCCTTTTTAATTTCATTCAATTAATACTCATTTAACTCACACTCTGCAGAACGCTTAATCTGAGCTAAAGTTCTGGCTTTACTCAGAAGATTATTATGACATGAGAGTGGGCAAATGATCAGGAAGGTCACTGTCCTGTCAAACCTCCTGAAGGCTTGGACCTTCCTGTCCATTTTGGATTTCCTTCATTCTGGCAATAACCATTTGTAATGTTTCAAACTTCCATTGCTATGGACAAGGAATGAAGATGTGTGGTTTAGAAGAACTGAAATTCCCTCCTGCTATCTCCTGTCTTTGACCTACAGGAAGAAGGACTATGTCTTTTTCTCATGAAGAGTTTCTCAGGCTTCTGAAATACACTGTAGAGAAAAAGCTTAGGGCAAAGATAGGAGAGGAGATTAACTAAATCTATATGTACATAATTAAAACTTTTTTTTCTTCCCAAATAACCTTTGTCTCCAGCTATAAGAAATCTACACAGCATGATGCTACTTATCTTTCATCTGATGGCTGGACTTCACTGGTACAAGGAGGGCTCTTCCAGTATTCAATATTGGTTTTCTAGGGCTATTTGAGATGCCCTTGCACAGCCTGTCTGGTCTCCTGCTGTACTGCAGAATGGTGTTTATACCTGTGTATTCTGTGTGATCCTCAGGCCATTGCAGCTGACTGGGTGAAGAGAGATGAAAGCACTGGATTAGACAACCCCACAGCTTCCATTTGGCTGAGGGGTCATTTCCATTCTGCACTGGGACCAAACAAGTGCCAAGACAAGCACAGCTTTAAGCTGAATGCACAGCAGCTCATGTTTAGTATTTAATGTGTAGTTTTTCAAACCAGTGTTCCAGTGAGAACACATTGGTGGCTTGTTTCATTCCCTGGCTTCTTTCCTCCAACTTCGCAGTGCAGAGTGTGGGATTCAAGGCTTGCACAATGAAGACAGCAGGTTCTCCATCTGAGGACACACACATTGATCAAAAGCATCCCCAAGTTCAGGACTGTGGGGGGCAGAGACAAGGCTGTCCAGGCTGGCAGTGATGAGGTTGACAAGAAGAGCACCTGGGTAGTTAAAAAGGACTTCAAGGCTCTGGGTCTCGTGGTTGATGGGGCAGGAGCTCTGGTGGTGTTGTGCTCAGTTCCTTCACTGTGAGGGATGAGTGATGAAATTAGAGAGGCAAAAGCCCAGTTAGAACTTGCTGGTGGCTGCTGTGAAGGATGATAAAAATATTTTTATAAATACATGAAGGGAAGAGGATGGGCAAGGACAACCTGGGTTCTTTATTGGATGTGGGAGGGAATTAGGTAGGCAAAGATGGGGAAAAGGCAGAGGTACTTGAACACCTTGTTTGGGTCACTTTTCAACAGTAAGAGTGGTCATGCTCAGGACAAGTGTCCCCTGGGCTGGGAGATGGGCCAGGGAGGAGAACAGACCCCTGTGATCCAGGAGGAAGCAGCTGGGAACCTGCTGAGCCACTCACATGTTCACAGGTGTGTCTGGGAGCAGATGGGATCCATCTTAGAGGGATGAGGGAGCTGCTGGATGAGCTCCCCAAGGTGCTCTCCACCATTTATCATCAGTCCTGGCTCACCAGGGAGGTCTCAGAGGAGTGGAGGTGCCAATGTGACCCCATCCCAAGAAGGGCTGGAAGGAGGATCTGGGGAACTCCAGGCCTGTCAGCCTGACCTGGGTGCCTGGTGAGGTGATGGAACAGATCACCTTGAGTGCCATCACAGGGCACCTCCAGGATGGCCAAGGGATCAGAGCCAGCCAGCATGGATTTAGGGGGGGCAGGTCCTGTCTGACCAACCTGATCTCCTTGTATGTCCAGGTGACCAGCCTGGTGGATGTGGGAAAGGCTGTGGATGTTGTGTGCCTGGACTTCAGCAAAGCTTCTGTCACGGTGAGCCACAGCATTCCCTGGAAAAGCTGCAGCCCACAGCTTGGAAAGGTGCACTCTTCAGTGGGTCAAGAAGTGGCTGGAGGCTGGGCCAAGAGAGTGGTGGGGAGTGGTGCCACATCCAGCTGGGAGGCAGTCACCAGTGGTGTCCCCAGGGATCAGTGCTGGGGCCATCTGTTAACATCTGTTTAACATCTGCATTGCTGTTTCCTGTTTACAATCTTTATTGAGGATGTGGATGAGGGCATTGAGTCCACCAGTAGCAAATGTGCAGATGGCACCAAGCTGGGTGTGAGTGTGGATCTGCTGGAGGGGAGGAGGGCTCTGCACAGGGACCTGGACAGGCTGGATCCAGAGGCCAAATCCAACAAGGTGAGCTTCAACAAGACCAAGTTCCAGGTCCTGCACTTTGCCCACAACCACCCCTGCAGTGCTGCAGGCTGGGGGCAGAGTGGGTGGACAGGGGCCAGGCAGAAAGGGACCTGGGGTCAGTGATGGACAGCAGGCTGGACATGAGCCAGCCGTGTGCCCAGGGGGCCAGGAAGGCCAATGGCCCCTGGCCTGGATCAGGAATGGTGTGGCCAGCAGGAGCAGGACAGAGATTCTTCTCCTCTACTACTCTGCACTGGTGATGCTGAACCTCCAGTGCTGTGTCCAGTTCTAGGTCCCCAATTTCAGATAAGGATAAATTTGTGATAAGGTGGTGTTAGGTCACAGCTTGGGACTTGATGATCTCCACGGTCTTTCACAGCCTGATTGATTCTGGGATTCTGGGATTCCAGGCCCTTTTTGTCCTTGAGTGGAAACTTGACTCTTCATGAAGAATGTTAATGTATAACCAATGATTACTTACACTAGGTAGTTAATCAGGATCACTCTTTGTTCCTTTTTTGATTAAGAAGATGGCAGTTTGAATGTAAAACAAGGGAATTACTTAGGATTAAGCCCTCTGTTTTTTCAACAGCATTGAAGGAATGCTGAGTTTCTCAGCTTTGCCTAGAAAAACCTGGAAAGCAGAACTATACTTTTGCAATACTGGATTGCAGCTTTTATAATCTGAAATATTAGACCTCTATGATGGATTTTTCTGTTTTAGCATTACTATTATTACTAGTATTTTCTTTTCTCTTTTCTTTTCTTGTCTTGTCTTGTCTTGTCTTGTCTTGTCTTTTCTTTTCTTTTCTTTCCTTTTCTTTCCTTTTCTTTCCTTTTCTTTTCTTTCCTTTTCTTTTCTTTTCTT
This sequence comes from Cinclus cinclus, assembly GCF_963662255.1. Classification (NCBI taxonomy): domain Eukaryota; kingdom Metazoa; phylum Chordata; class Aves; order Passeriformes; family Cinclidae; genus Cinclus; species Cinclus cinclus. The sequence goes on from NC_085084.1 coordinate 6,673,810, forward strand.
TCCTTTCCTTTTCTTTCCTTTCCTTTTCTTTCCTTTCCTTTTCTTTCCTTTCCTTTCCTTTTCTTTCCTTTTCTTTCCTTTTCTTTTCTTTCCTTTCCTTTCCTTTCCTTTCCTTTCCTTTCCTTTCCTTTCCTTTCCTTTTCTTTTCTTTTCTTTTCTTTTCTTTTCTTTTCTTTTCTTTTCTTTTCTTTTCTTTTCTTTTCTTTTCTTTTCTTTTCTTTTCTTTTCTTTTCTTTTCTTTTCTTTTCTTTTCTTTTCTTTTCTTTTCTTTTCTTTTCTTTTCTATTCTTTTCTTTTCTTCCAATTCTTTAATTGTTCTTATTTCAACCCAAGGACTTTCCTTTCCTCTTCTCCCTGCGGGAGTAACTACCTGCATGGTACTCGGTTGCCAGCTGGGGTGAAACCATGAGAGCACAAATGACATTTCCTACATTTCCCGTGCCAATTCAAAATACCCTGTAGTCAAATGTAAAACAAACAAAAAAAGTTCAAAGCACTTCCCATCTTTCATTAGAGACTTTATTGCTTTAACCTACATGTACATGAAGTATATGGTAGTGAGAGGGAGAACGATGAACATCAGTCATCTCTGGAAAATATGTTCCCACAACAAAACACTTTTTTTATATCAACTAAGAAAAAAAAACAGGCATACTTGAAAGGTAATTGGTGAATCAGGTCTCCTGTACAAAGTGGTATTTGTTAAATTCCACTGTCCTCAGAGTATTACTAATCTGGAACATGACAGACATAAAGCCTATACCTGAAGTCACTAAAATGTGATGTTATCAAGACTAATCTGCAAACTACTATTTTTTAAGACAGTATATTACAATATAAATGTGCTTCATACTTGTTTCTAGAAAATGTACTGCCATGAAGCAAAAAAAAAAAAAAAAAAAAAAAAAAACAAATGAGGACAAAAAGGCAGAAGAAAGAGGATGCCCAGAGTGTGGCATTTGTCCATCTGTCAATACAAACCTCATGCTGAGATTTGCTTAAGGTACAGCAATGATCTGGCAGACAGATGAGGTGCCAAGAGAGATGGTAAACTAGAGAGGAAGGAGCACGACCGTGCCACCCTGCCCCTTGAGCGTCCCAGGGCTGTAGGCATCAGCTTCTTGCTGGGTCAGTTGCTGCTGACCCCCTTTGTGGAGGCTGTGGGGTTCCCTAGGATGGGAAGCACATCTCGTAGTGGCATGGAATGTGGCTCTTTTTTTGGCAGGTCGTAGGGATCCTGGCCAAAGCGCCCGCCGCCGCTGCCGAACGAGCCCTGGACAACGCTGACCGTGGGCTCTGTGAGGAGAGAGAGCATGCACACAACTTTAGGGAAAACACTGAGACTTCATTTCAGCTTCTGCTGCAGCAGGAAGATTCCTCGATGTGTTGAGTCCTCAAATGTAGCTGTACAAACACAGGTTGGTGTTTTTGCTTTGCACTTGCAGCAGGGCCCTGACATGAGTGTCTTTACAGACAGAAACGAGACAGCATCTCTTCCTTTTGTGTCTTTAATGTCAGCAAATTCAAAAAACAAAACAAAACAAAACAACAGTTTACCAACTTGAATTTGAAGTTTTTACTCAAGGCTTGATAAAAATTCTTAAAAGCAGAATGGGTATGTTGATGGATTTCAGTGACCTCTACTTGCATGCAGAAAAGGAAAATATATCCTGTAGCAGGGGACACAATTTATTCCAGCCCAGAGGTGATCAGGATAGCTACCAATCCACAGGACCCCAAAGTTTTCTGTATCTACAGAAATATGGTAACTGGCTAGGGCCCATATGAGTGGAATACTGTGTCTGTGGAAGGAGTTGCCATTTTTTTCTGATCAAGAGAAAGCAATAGAACTTCAACCCTGCCAACCATAATTCCAGCTGTGCTCAATCTCACCTAGAGCTGAACTCCATTGCAATCAAATGCCAAGCTTATCATATGCTGTTGTTCAAAAGAAGGCTTTCACACCAGGGAAATTCAGAAGTACCTGAGCAGAGCTGAAGGTACTTCAAACCCTGTTTGTGTGAATTACAGCAAAAGAGTAAAGAACGCTGTTGTTACAGCTTTTGAGCAGAACATGGACTCTAATCCCATCATTTTGTGTTTCCAGTGATTTTCACGTTTTTTGATGAAACTGAATCAAGGAATAAAAAGCCCTGTGCTCTTTGTCCCCAAGCCCCAGCATCCAGAGGTGGATTTTGTTCCTACCAACTTCATACACGTTCTTGCTGGCTGTGGCAGAGCTGGCGATCTGGGCGTAGGGGGAGTCACGACGTACTGGGGACTTGATTTCCACGTAGCCACATTCTGAACTCTGTGGCACCAGAGCTGGTGGGTCTTTGATAGTAGCACAGGGGTTCTCAGAGCTGCTCAGTGAGCTATGACTTCAATGGTATTCCGAGCTCTTCACCAGATCTCTTCACCAGATCTTCAGCAGGTCTCCAGCCTGCTGCCTGCTATGGGCATTGCTACCAAAGAAAGCCAAAGAACACTTTTCTTACAAGATGCGTTCTAAAAAATCACTCAGAAGTGAACATGTAAATGGAAACAAATAGCAACACTTCAAAATTCTTTACAGCAATCAGTGAAAGCATCTCAGCTCCTGTGCTCCTTAATGGGCTTGATCTTGCCACCAGCAAATTACTTTTGCAAAATCCGTGCATCTTCATATCTGGTTAAAATAGCTCCTAGTATTATTTAGAGATAGGCTGTAGAATCAGTTTTTAATAAGTCCTGCAGAACACTTTCTGCCCCTCCAGATGTTGAACTCAGGACACTTGAAATAACTGATCTGAGACTGTTCCAGAGCAATGTCTGGGCAAATGACAGCATGGTTTCTAGGGATGGCTTGGGTGATGCAAATTTGGAGTATTTGAGTACACTAAAAGCATAACCAGCTTCTCCTAAGTTTTCTCTAAGGCACACACAGTAGACCTGGAATGGAAAGATCCGGTGGCTTGTGATATCAGGATTTAACTGAAGGATGACAAACTGGTTTCAGACATGTTTGCTCTTGCTGTGATTGCAAGTGATTTTGTGGCGTTTGTATTACTTTGTTCTCTGTGTTGATTCCTGATAGTGTTTTTTAGCATGAGACTTCCTTAGCTCATTCCTGACTCCATATCCAACATGAGACTGACCTGGTGGACCTGTCAGTGGATGAGTGCTCATGATTTTGGGACTCATTCAAATTGGGCTTTCTGTACTCATAGAATTGTAGAATGGTTTGGGTTATCAAAGACGCTTCAGATCGTGGAGTCCAACCATTGATGTAACACTGTCAAATCCATCACGTTAACTGTGTTCCTAAGTGCCAAATTTTCTCATCTTTTCAATCTCCTTGGGGATGATGACTCCACCACTTCCCTGGGCAGCCTGGGCCAATGCTTGACAGCCCTTTGAGGAAGGAATTCCTCCTGATGTGCAACATCTCAAAGCCTGTCTTGTTGTGAGGGGCCCAGAGCTGCCCTGAGGATTTGAGGTGTGGCCTCAGCAGGGCCAGCACAGGGACAGTCCCTGCCCTGCTCCTGCTGCCACACCATGGCTGGGACAGCCCAGGGGCCAGCGGCCTCTTGGCCACCTGGGCACCCCTGGGCTCGTGTCCAGCTGCTGTCACCAGCACCCCCAGGGCCTGTCCCAGCTTTCCTGACACTTTTCCCCCAGCGTGGAGCTGCAGGTGTTGTTGTGATCTGAGGGCAGGAAAAAAACAGGTGTAAGAAATCACTCTGTCAATTTAATTGTGGCCTATTGTACACAAGGGGACAACCCAGCTGCCCTCTGTCTATGTGTTTAACTCATCATCCATAGGGACCTTGCTGTACCTTTTCCATTCTTTGGCTATCCAGGCAGGCACCCTTGGCATGCCCTGATCAGGTACCACAAACAGTGAGTGACACACATCAGGGGGGTACAGTGGAAAGTCTTGTGAGAAAACTGCATCATTCACAAGATCAAAGTATCAGACCACTACCCTGAATTTCGGAAGCTTTTCATTCCTGTCTGTGCCTCTGTATTTTGATATCCTTTCCAAGGGTCTTCCTTTCCTATCCTTTCCAGTGCATGCAGTGAAGGTTTGTGCTCATGCAGACCAGGCCAGCTGCAGTTGGAATTGTCTCTCTTTTACAGCCTTTCAGCACAGGCAGCATGTGTTCTGCAGTCTAGAACTGAGCTGTGCTGTGACTTGAGCATGGCAGAAAACATTCGATCTCTGTGACACATAGGGCACTTAAAATGCCTTGGTTTGTGGTTTTGTCTTTTAATTTAGTAAAAAAAGTGAAGCAACAACCTCCCCTGAAAAAAAGATAAAAAGCCCCACACCAATGAAGAAACCAATCATGCATTGATTGTCTATGTAATCATGTATGGTGTCTAAAAAATTTAGTCTAGAATGATTTTTATATTCTCTTCACCTAGAAACCAAGGGTAATTCAGAAAAGTACAAGGCATGTCTATGTAGTTTCACCTAAATACATCAGGAAAAACCTCACCACGCAGGGACTTCCCCACATATCCCCTATCAAGTCCAAATCTCCTGAGGAGACAATGATACAAAAAAACCAGAGTAGTTTTAAAATCAAAGAAAACAAAAGTGATTAGGCAGCAGCATCTCAATGTTTAGGAATTGCCTTGGCACTCATTTCTGCCCTAGCTGAATAATTCTCTCCTAAGGACTGTGGAACTGCCCAGGATGGGGGTGCAGAAGCACTTGTACTATTTGCTTGCACATTTTCCAGCAGGAGCAGGGAAGGTGGGTCATAAGGGACCATTAAATGATCAAGTCTGACCTCCCATAATGCCAGTTACTCACCCCTGAATAATTCTAAGAAGTGCTGCTGCCCTACAGTTTGTTTGTTTGTTTCTTTGTTTGTTTGTTTCTTTGTTTGTCTGTCTGGATAAAACCTACCTAGCAGAATGGTATCCCACCTTGACCTGAAAATGTCAGGTGCACAGAGATCACTCCAATTCTCAATGCTCTGCTTCCAAATGTAATCCCTCTGGAATCAGGGTCATCCTGCTCCAGCCCCAGTGGCCTCAACACCTTGCACCTGAATTTACAACTCTGCAAGTACTTGCAATTACTGCAAATTTCTCTCAATAAATGTAAGCAGCAGTTCCCGACATCTGTCCTCAGAGACCTGGCACTTTCCGGGTTACTGAGCTATTGAAATAGCTTTGATTGATATTGTGAAGACTGAATTTATTCCTTAGGCTGTATTGTGGAACTATGCCAGAAGCATTATAAAAGCCTAAAATGATTTTATCTATGCACTATCAAAACCAATTTGATAGTTTTCAAGAGGGAAGTGACATTATTAAGGGGACTTAAGCATAATTAATTTCATTCCTACCCCATTAGTATTTATGAGATCTCGTGTCACCTGTCCTGTTGTTTTCACGAGTTTGATGCTCAGGTCTCCAGCCTCGAGTTACCCAAGTAATCCTATTTGATTTTCTAGGAAATAGACACAATATCAACATTCATCCAGTCCTCTGGAACCTCCCTGCTGCTCAAGATCCTCCTGCCTTGGAAATACAAAGCTGAATATTGAGCATGATGACTGAAATCCCATTCTGAAAAAAAACACCAAAAAACCAACCCAAACAAAACCCAAACCAAACACTACAGATCTGAGCCTGAATTGTGGTTTGACCAAGGCTGGGGAAGAGCAGGGAAAAAACCCAGTGCTGCATACTGTTGTTCCAAATTCCAGAGACTGATGTATGGAAGTACCAGAAGTGAAGGTAATTAAATTTTCTGAATTATACTGCCACTGAAAGTCCTTTTAAAGACTTTCACTGGTCAGGGCAATCCAGCCTTTTTTGGAATGTATGAGAGTGGAAAAGGATGAAAAGACAGCCTAAAGCAGGATGCAGCAACTCTCAGCATTTCTTGGGCATTTCTCTTCTTAAAGACAGTGCTCTGTCTTTCAGCAGACAGGAGGCTTCTCTGGGAAGATCTACTATTTACACCTGAAGTGGCTCAGGTAATGGAAAAATACTTTTGAAAGCATTGACTGCATTTTGTAGGGATTCAAAAAGGAAAAGAATATATGCAAACATTCATTTATTTAATACGAATTTTTAATTTTGTCCAAACAGACACTTGTAGAGACCCAACATTTTTGTGGAACTAAACAAGAAGCAAATCTCTCAATAAAAATGAGATATTTTTCACATCATCTCTGCACTTGGCATCAAAATCTGTTCCACCATTCCTCACAAGGGATCACTTTTTTATCTCTTCCTGCCTTAAGGGATGCGTCCCACATACAATGAATAACACTGACATTCTCCTCCTCTTTCTTTTCCTTTTTTTTTATTTTTTATTACCAAGCTCATTGATGTAGCCACCATGTTTCCACTCTGCTGACAGTGTTCCTGTGTAGTCCATGACAGCACTTTCTTTTCCAGCCTCCATGTCCTTCAGGTTCACAAAGAGCTGCCTGGTTTTTGCCTATTCAAAATTCTGCCCCCTCTCTAGCAGTTTTGTCTGCTACTTGATTTCTGATGTTGCTGGGTCTTTGTGTGTACTGGTGAGCTTTGCAGTGCATTATTGCTGCTTTAGCAGGGAACTGGACACTCCCAAAGCTGTCCATATTTGCTTGGAGATTGTGATTCCTTGTAGAAGGATTGAGGAACATAGCAGGGTTCAAGGTAGGAGCTGTCTTTAGCACCATGTCTTTTGATCTTGCAATACAACCTGTTATTTTAAGATTCTGCTCAGGGATAACCAGTGACTTCCTTTGTGCTCTAAACCACACATAACCTGTGTGACACAGAAGCTGGCATTTTTTCCCCATTCATTTTCCAGCCTATTCTATCAGTGAGGACCATGGTGTCTCCTGGTCTGAGGTGAACTGGCCATCCCTCAAGTACATGTGATATGGAAAAGGAGCTTGGATGGAAATATTCAACGCATTTTCAATGGCATGCTTTATTCCCTCTCCCTGTAACGACTGCAAGAGAGTATTATTGCTGCCAGTTGACTGAAATCAGGAGTAAGCTTGGGTATGGAGAAAATGCAAGTAAAAGGATCATAAACTGACTATAAACTATTTTTCCAGATGTGTCAATATAACTTCAATGGCCACCTGCAGTCAGCACAACTATCAGCCTGTGATTGTGTTCAGGGTCAGCACTGGCTCTTCCATGTCAGCTCCTCCTGCAGAGCCCATGGGGGCCTGTGCATACTGCTGGCTTGTATCCTTTTAGGAGAGGGGGATGAGGAATGGTCCGGGGGGCTTTTGTCAAAGAGATGATATTTGAGTGAGCAGGTACGTGCTGGAAGCCTCACAGACTGAGCGGCCCATGGCAGGATCGAGCAGTGCTGGCAGGGCTGCACCTTGCTGCCCTAGTGAGAGGTGTTCAGCTGCACCTTCACCCAGGGGACAGCCAAGTACAGCACTTTTGTGCAGAAACACTTAATTAGCCCTGCTTTGCACAACTGCAGCAACTGGGGTGACCGGAGCGCCCCTTCCTGCTCTTGGAAATGAGCTGAGTCCCTTGTGGAACTGGGCAGTGCATTCCTATGTGTGCCCAGTGGGAATTCCCTCTGCCCTGGGTGTGTCCCATCCAGCTCCTCAGTGACATCCCACCCAGCCTGGAACATGGAGCTGCCTGTTTCCAAGGACACGAGGCCATTGTCAGCAGCACAGGGCAGGACCGGTCAGACCCTTCCGTGGCTGCAGCGAGAGCGGAGGTGTCCGAGCGTTCAGCGAGTGCTCTTCCAGCTTGGTTGGATCTCACACCCGTTGGTCAAGAGGCTGATCCACACACTGAGGGGAGGTAAATATTTACAGTTCTGGGCAGAAAGGGGGGACTCAGTGGCAAATTCGCAAAGCCTGCACCATAAGCCCCAGAATATTTTAGTATTCATACATTTGAACCAGCAAAGCTCTTTGTGTTCATTGACTGCAAGTTCCCGAGTTCTGTTCATAATTAATATTCTGTCTGTTCTTGGGTAACGATCCTCTTGCTTCTCCTGCTTAGGAGGAAAGCAGTGTATATGATTACCATACTGTTTATGATTAATTTAAGAAGCAATTACAAAGTTAATTAAGTACATTAAGCAGGAGAAAATATAGGCTAAACAAGTAATGAAATGCTCCATAAATAATCCAGGCTGGTGGAAACCCATCAGCCCCCTCTGATATTTGTTCCCATTCTTCTATAAAATGCACGGGTGGTCTTAGAGGAAACTTATTCATTTAGCTGACGTAAAAGGATGTGAAGTTCAGGTGACTCCCTGCTCCCCTTCATGTCCAGTCCCTATCCTAAGCTCTGCCAGTGCTGATGATTGAAACAGAAATCTCAGTGGAATTGTTTTGAGGCGATACTTAGTGCAAATGACAGTGCCATGGATGAAGGATGAACAGTGTCACAAGCAAAATATTGAGGGATTTCTAAAGGACTGTGGAATATTGCTTTCACAGGTATTTGCAAGTGATATTCCTGTTTAAATAAAAGTCCAGGCAAATTCCAGATGAATAGATTTTAGCTTCACTTTCAGCCCATTTTGCTTTTAGAATGAAGCAGTTACATGGCAGTAGGCTGTTTTTGTTAAAAAATATGGTTTTGTTTACAGACATTTTAGTGAGTTTTCAGCTCCCTGTGGCACATTCTGTAGCAAATGATGAGTTCAGCCAAGCAATCCAAATTTTGTTACATGTCATTAACCTGGGATAAACTGTTTCCATGTCACATCTATGCAAATAAATACACCTAGAGCTGCGGAGAAGAGAAAGGGGTTTGGTGCCTGTTCCAGACAAAATTCACCATTTGCAGTTGAAATTCTTCTTGGAGCTCACTGCAGCATGTGCTTCCTTAGTACCAAATCAATGCCAGCGCTGGGTGCTGTCCCAATTTTGTGATCTTTTGGGGAACCACTCTCACCTGGTTTGTCAGCTGAGCTCTGGCCAGCCCAGTTGTCCTCAGGCACTTGATTTCAAGGGAAGCCCGTGCCTATAAATTCCAGCAACTGGGACAGGATGACTTGCTACTTGAGCACTTGTCTGCATTGGAGGTGAAGTGACAGTCGCTGTCTCAGGGCAGTTTTGTAGCCGGCTGCTTTCAGAGGGAGAATTGTGTCACAGCAGCTGTTTTTAGTGATGGGACAGCAAAACTTTTCAACTAGAGCTCTCATTTAAAAGTAAGGGCCTGGTGAATCACCAGGAATGGAGTGCTGGCTGGAAGTTTTACAGAGCATTTCTTTTGCCTTTTAGCCAAGTTCCAGTGAGGCATTGCACATTGGAATTGCGCAGGTTGTCAAACTGTATAACCCACTTGGAGGTATGGTTGCTTTGCATATTTTGTTCAACGTCTGTAAGATTTTCAACTTGGTAATTTATTCTTGCAGCATATTCTTGGGCCAGGTGGTGTGTTCAGAGTTCTCAGCTATAGGTGGTTTGCCCTGAGGTCTGCCTTGCATTCTCTTGTCACTACATTCAGCCATTGGCCTGTTTTCCTCTTGGAAAGCCTGCCAGTCCTTCCCTGTCCCCATACTGCTTGACGGAATTTTGGAATTTTGGAATGTTTGGAATTTTGAGCATTGAGGTCCAGGTAGGGACTACCCAATGCTCTTAAGTAACCTGCCTTGGTAACTAATGTTTTTGTTTTCAAGTGGACTTTGGGGTAGCTAGGCACTCTGTTTATGTGTTAAACCTTGGAAATTGACCAAAAATGACATTGAGGAAGTCCCATGCAGAATTTCATAAGGTCAAGATGGAAAATGTTACTTGATTTCATTCTTTGTCATGGTCAGTAAGAAGTAACGGTAGACACAATACAGTTTTGGGTCCTTTTCAAAGAAAGTGAAAGGCAAGTAATGTTGTCATCTTCCCCACAGATTACATAACTGTGCACAAAGCCCAATGTGCTCTGGTGGTGCCATCTGTTATTAACCTGTTCTGAGTAGTGTTTCCCCAAGGAGCCTGGCTCCAGGCAGACATGAGGTGGATATTCCCCTTCCAGGCACTTCATGGTGCTGCCTGTAGCAGACAGCTGAATTAGGCACAGCCAGCTGCCCTGAGAAAAAGAGGCTCTCACCTGGCTGTGGCTGCAGTCACCTGCCTGCAGGAACATCCCTGCTACTGAAAGTGCAGTTCTTGCTCTGCCTTAGCTGAGTGCTGAGCATTTTAGGGCAGCAACATCATGGTATTTTGAGGAAATGAAACTAAACCTCCAAATTTGTTTTTATGGATCTTCTGTTTATATATCATGTGAATGGTGATTTGTGTAACACTTGCTGATAGTTTACATAGATCCAAAGGGAATATTGAACATTTCAGCAATTGAGATTGAAAACAGGCAGTAGTGAGATAATTGTGGAACTTGGTCTGGATGGTTTTGCTTTGGGCTGGCACTGAGAAACTCAGGTGAGTCAGGTGTGGTTGCTGGTAGGGTACAGGGTGCCCTTGCAACATGCTCCATGCAGTACCAGTTAGGGATTGGGCTTTGTCACAGAATGAGAGAATACGCTTAGCTGGAAGGGATTCACAAGGATATGCAAGTGCAACTCTGTGCCCAAGAATTCCATCGTAAGTTTAAATCAGCTCTCTTGCCTGCTCCCAATGACAATTCATTTCTGTTTTCCTTTCCTTTGGGTAAACAAAAGTGCCCAGCCAAACACTTCATATCTTGCACCTGAGAAGAAGAAAACAATGCCCATGAAGGCTGCAGAGAGTGAAGGCAATCCTTGCACTGCTGTTTATCGCCGACCCTACAGGGACAGGGTGATTCATTTGCTTGCTCTGAGGACGTACAAGAAGCCAGAGTTACTTGCCCGCTTGCAGAGAGATGGAGTCATGCAAAAGGACAAGGGTACCCTTGGAAAGATCCTCCAGCAGGTGAGATTGTGCAGTTTGTTCCAGCAATTTTTTCCACCACGTTGTTCTTTTGTCCTTAATTTATATTTCTTCCTTCAATCTTTCTATAAGAAACTTTTCTCTTTTTAAAATCCTCCCTGTTCCCCATGGCTGTTGTTGAATTATGCCACATTAATATACCACATAAGAATACATCTTCTTCAGCTATGAACAATGTCCAGGGAGGATAATTCAAATGGATACAATTTTGGATGCACAGCCTTGCTTATCAAATGGCTTCACAGACTGACTTCCCTTCCAACACAACCTTAGTTCTGCTTTTAAGACATGAAATCCTCATTTTTTGGTATCTTTGTTACTCCTACATTTTTTCTAAGCTGGGGGGACAGAGCCATCAACACAGACCATCAGATAAACATCAGTGTTTATAATGTCTTCAAAGAAAGAGAAAGGCCAGATATGGAGGCATTGTGGTGCTGTGTTGATGAGGTATTTAATGTATTGTCAGGGTAAATGGAGAGAGACTTTTCCTGTCTTCATCTCAGCAGGATCTCTGAGCAGGTGACAGGTGATAAAATCTAAACCAGCACTATTCATGTCAGTGGTCTTGAAGTATTACTACCTCATTTTAGCTTCTTGAGTAGACTTTGTATTTGTCTAGAGGGAGGGATGAACCTCATTTATTGTCAAAGGAATAGAGCAAGCCATGTGCACTGCCTTCTCACAACAGGACTTGTCAGGAATGAACCCTGGCTCTGCCACGTGAAGAGGGAGGGATACTGGGCCTGACAGCCTCTCCTTACACATTGCAGCACTAAATGTTGTTTTCAAAGGAATACTTGCCTGATATCAGTAGACATACTTGGTTGTTTCAAGTTGGTGAAAGTTTGACATGGCTTGAAACTCATGTGATAGAGGAATAATTCATCTCTTTACCAAAGGACATTGTTTAGTTTGAGTTGGGTGCTCACAAACAGCTGTCAGGACCAATTGGATTTCTCTAGTTTGCATAACACAACAATAATTGATGTTTCTTTTCTTGTATGTCTGCCTGTAGGTAGCCAACCTGAACCTAAAGGATAATTCCTTCAGTCTGAAGGAACATCTATTTCCAACCCTTCAGACTGATTGGCCTGGCTACACTGAAATCGATAGGGAGAATTTGAAGTTAATACTAGCTAGGTAAGTTCAGTCTTTAGAGGAAGGAAAAGAGACTTTTCAGAGGAAACACCCTGGGAAATGGAGCCGAGCTTGTTAGAATATGCTGAGTTAGCAGCAACCCATCACGGTCATGGAGTCCAACTCCTGGCCCTGCTCTGGACACCACAAGAATCACAGCCTGTGCCCAAGAGTGTTGTCCAAACACTTCTTGAAGCCCTTGCTGTAGTGTCCACTGGCCAGGAGAGCCTGTTCTAGTCCTCAAGCACCCTCTGGAGCAAGAATGTTTTCCTGATATCCAGCTGAAAGCTCTCTCAACTCAGCCCCATGCAGTTTCCTTGAGTCCTGACACTGAAAGTCTGTTTTGTCGGCAAGGAAAGAACTATGTCAGTTGATACTTAATCCTTGTAACCTGAAATGTTTGACCATCTTCCTAGCAAATCAGCTCCATCTCAGAACCCCACCAGCACCAGCCAAGTGACATCTCCAGGGCCTTCTGAGAGAGATGCTCCAGCAAGACCTGCTCAGGTATTTGGTGCATTTTTGCACATTCTTTGTTTTGTATTAATGTTCAGACCTCTGCTGATGGGAATAAAGCTGTGATGGGAATGTGCAAAACCAGGGCCAAAATATGCTGTGCCTCAGACATTGTGACTGCTTGGACAGGAAGGTTGTGATCAGAAGAGAGGGTCCTGCAGGGCTGGAGCAGCACTGTCCTGAGCCAACTTTCTGCTCTGCCTGGACACTTGAGCTCAGCAACCACTTTCCACTCTTTCCCTGGAGAAGGGCTCAAAGGGCTGGCTCTGCATGCATGACAAAACTGTGGTATTCCCTCACTCCCTTCTCAGCCTTAATTTCTCTCCTCCCTCACTCTGCCTGGGAACATGCATGGCTGTCCTGTTCTACTCCATCCTCAGCCCTCAAATTTGCTGTGGGAGTGGGGAGCTTGTGGCCATGTGTTGAGGCTTATGAGCCAGCACCTCTGAGAAGGTCCTTGGGAGGAACTGAGAAATGATTGAAGGGCACTGAGGGAAAAGGAAGGGCTCATAAGTCACCACTTGTAAAAGTCTGCTGTACAAATCTAAGAAGTTTTGAACCAGCAGCTTTGAGTCTAAAGAGTGGAGTGGCTGCTTGAGTCAAGGCAATTCTACCTAAAAGCACCTAAAGAATTTCCTGACATGTGACTGATGTCTTTGCTCATCCTGATGACAATTCACAACCAACCACCACAGCCTGTACTCCTGGGTTGGGTGAATGAAGCACTGATCTTGTCTTTAACGGGTAAAACCCTAAACCAGCCAAGGGTGTCTTTAGTACATCATGTAGGTGTGTGCGAGCAAGAGCTGAGTCTTTTCCTGGTGTGTACAAGCAGGAATTGGGAGCTAGACAAAGCCAACTGGAGCTGATCCTGATCATGAATGAATGAGTGAACGAATGAATGAATGAATGAATGAACGAATGAATGAACGAATGAATGAATGAATAAATAAATAAATAAATAACTTTGTTATTCTTGCAGAAACGCTCTCTGTTTTCTGACTTTACTGATCCTGTGATGAGCAAGAAGAGGCGAATTGGTCACCAGCAATTCACCAGTCACATCCAGCCAGCAGCTGCATGCCTCTCTTCTTCCTGGGTGCTACCTTCCACATCCCTTTCTACTTTGAACATGTCTCCAAGGGTCGGCTCCATTTCCCCCTGCACCCATGAGGTGCACCAGGATGAAAATTTCCAGAGTTCTTGTGTCCCAGAGTGTGACATGGTGCAGAAGGAGGTCCCCAGTTCAAATGGGAAGAAAAATGAATTGGGAAGGCTGAAGCAGTCCCATCCTTTGGATTTCGATGAAGGTATTAATATGCTGCTTCTCCTAAGTCCTCTCTGGAGAACTGTGGTGGAAAGATTTGGTTATGTAGAGAAGCTTCTGCCCAAATTAGAGCACAAGTGAGATCCTTTTCAAGTGTGCAGATGTTATTAAGAGTAAATGCAAAGTAGGGAGCTAGAAAAGAATAAGAGAAGAGAGGTGGGGCTTGGGGAAGAGAGAGAGAGATGTTAAGTATGAAGATATCAGCACTACATGGATTCTCTGTCATCCAGCCAGTCTTTCTTCAGCCTTGGTCTTGTCGGTGATGGGTGTCCCCAAGTCCCTCTGGAGGTACCACCTTTATACTGCCCAGGATTTGAGTACCCATAGATACAGATGGTCACAGATATTCTTAGATCTTGGCCTGTAAGGGATGTAAGCTGTCCTTTCCTTTCCCACAGTCCCTCCAACAGCATTTCTGTCTGGTCTCCTAATTCCAAGTCTTCACCTCTGTTAGGTCAAGGCTTAGTGCATTTCTTCATGCCATCTGTGCTTTTCTAAAATTCTTGTTCTGATGGCTTAGCTTATGGGAACATCCTTCTTTGACTGTGCTCTGAAATAGTGAATTGTGTTCTTGCACTGTGTGAAAAGGGAGCTTGGAAACCTGGGACTGAAGACATGAAGGCACTGCTCTCTATTACTGCTCTACATTATCCCTCATGCACCGTCCTGAAAAATCAAGACTTTGTTTTCTGCCTTTGCATTACATTGTAAGTCTTGTTGTTTAAAAGACAGCAAGGGCAAAGCCCAGAATCTGTGCTGCTGGAACCTTATCTAAGACATCATTCAATGTTAGAACTTCTCCCTCTGTATTGGAAAACCAGTCAAGAAAAAGAAATGTGACCCATGGATTAATGTTGGGGAAACCTGCTAAAAATGAGGAGCCAGGAACTAGAAAGCCACAGAGAATGGATGTTTTCTTTTAGTTTGATTTCCAGTAAAAGTAACAGTTGATTGAGGCACCACTTTTTCCACCAGCAGGTTTTCAAGTCTGCATGTTGAAGACAGAAACCCATTACACATTGATTGCAGACTAGTTTGCTGAAATATGTAGATCAAATCGCAATGATTTCAACATTGTTCATTGAACTCAGCCTTTTCATGGGAACTCCAAAAGCTACGAAACCTGGGCTGGGGTTCCTGAAGTTGTAGTTTGGGTTTTGCCAGGAGCTCCTCTGTATCTTAGCTGCAGATTTTCTCTCTTCAAAAGCTTTACAAGACTGAAGATGACATTGAAAAGCTAAATAGAAAGGCACAAAGAACACTTGACTTCTGATCCCAGGGACACGCCCAGTAGGGCAGAGTTCAGTTGCTTTCTCTGTGTGTTGTCTCTTTTGGAAGTTGAATTTGCAAATCACTAGTTGCGTTTAGCCTGGAGGCATGTTCAGAGTGTGCAGATGCCTCTTGAGAGTGGTGGTGTGCTTGTAGGGACAGGTGCTTTGAGATGGTCTTTCCACATTTCTTCTGGACATACACACAATGCCAACAAACCTTGGGATGACTTTGGACGGACATGTGCTTGAATCTATAAACACATGAGCATTGTTCTTCAGGAGCCAGTTACAAAACCCTGAGCAGCTGGTGAGGGAAAATTCTGGACTGTGTTTCAAGTTGGGGCTTGGGCTGAAGCTTTTGTGTAGACTGAATCATGAGAGCAAATGCACTTTCGGGAATGAAATGCTCTCCGCAAAGCTGCTCTTACAAGTTGTATTGAACATAATGTGACTTTCCTGCAGACAAAAGTGCAGAAACTTTGCATCCACACTTGGTTTCATCCAAACTGTGTCCAACTGGAATGGGCAAGGAAGTGGTCATAAAAACACTGGATATGAAGAACTGCAGCTTTTTTCTCTATTTCTTGTTAGAACCTCCATGTTAGTCTGTCTCTTTCCCCCTCTGTCCCTCTCAAGCTGTTGTCTTTTGTGAAGTTGTATATGTTGCTGCAAGACTTGAATGGTTGTGCAGATGCCACCTCATGCCCTCAAAACAGAAGAGCTGAGCTGGGCTTTATCCTGTGCTAGTGCAAAAGCTGTAGAATAAAGTGGCCATGCATTCTGTCTAAAGCTCGGAACTGGCTACTGTAGAGAATGTTATGTCTGCCTCGTTATTACTTTGTGTAGGGTTTCTTGAAAAATTTCCTGTGAGAACAAAACTCTGAAGGGCTTTTTCATGGCCATCCCGGAGGTCTGTTTTTGCTTTTTAAAGATCTCCTGGTGAAGAGTGTCCAAATTCTGCTTTTCTACAGGAGAGAGAAAAGAGACTTCCATTGTGTCCACATGGTCTGCAACAAACAACCAAGCTGACTACCTGAGGTGAGTGAAATAACAATTAAGCCTTGGCACTGGCAGTGGGGTGCCATGTGAAGCTGTTTACAGTATTGAAAGGATGATTTGGAGTAGGTTTTGCTGTATTTCCCAGGCTAAGAGCTGAGCTGGACCCCGAGGTGGGTTTGTCCCGGACGGGCCCTCCCTTCCTGCAGTGCAGTTGCACAGGGTCAGCTGCAGCTCTGGTGCTGCATCCCCCCTGGGATTTGCAGAGCAGGAGGGCAGGGAGAAGTGTCTGTGTGTATGTGTGTGTGTGTGTGTGTGTGGTATGAAAGGCTGGGAATGGCTCAGAGCTTCTGTCAGAGCACTGATGGTGGCAAGGGCAGTCAGGCCTCCTGCAGCCCTTGGGCTCTGGGGCAGCTGTGGCCTTTGGAGCAGGCGCGGCAGGGCCCTGGCTCACATTGGATACAGCCAGGGATGCTCCGTGGCAAGGCTCAGGGCAAGGCTGGCCCTGCAGGGGAGCAGCTGAGGGAGGCCTGTGCTAGGGCTCTTGCTAGGAAATGGCTCTGGGCACATGGCACAAGTCCAGGCTATTTCTTCTGAGGCACCTGCCAAAACCTGCAAAGACATCTGTACTTTCCTTTGCAGAACACACCAGCACACCAGGCAGCTGCATCGGGCCTGGGGCACATCCCTGGCACAAGATGCTGTCTGTCTTGGTACCAAATTTCAGCGTGTTAAATATTTTCACCTTGCAAAAGTTAATCTCAGGATGCTTTGAAGGATTCATTTCCTTCTGTTTGGGGAGTTTTGGTCACGCAAAAGAGCCAGGTGCTCAGGCTCAGTGGAGCAGAAGCATTGGTGTGTCAGTATTGGCAACCGGTGTCTGTCGTTCCCCTTGCCACTTCCTCTTTCATTGTTATTATGAGCTTTATAAACTTCACTTTGGTTAACTTGAGGGAGAAAGGATGTAGAAATTTTTCTCTCCATCAGTGGCATTAATGAGTTTTACCCCCCATAGCAGCTGATGTAGTTTGGGATTTTGTTGTTGTGGTTTCAGACATGTGTAGAGTATTTTTAAATTGGCTTTATAACAAGGGCCTCAGTTCAAGACTCAGTTTTGTAACAGCTGTCCACTAGAAGAATCAAATATTATCATTACCTCTGCTTTGCTGTTAGACAGGCAGATAAAAATGTAGCTCAGAAGTCCAGCTCTGTGCAACCAAATCCATAAATGCCAAAGTCCCTGCCAAAAACGAATTACAAATGGATTTTCAAGAGCAAATGTAAACTTAAAAGCTTTCCCTATATAGAAAGAGAATATAATTCAGCAATGTTTCTTCTCTTCCTGAGGCTGTGGTCATTGCTGGTCCTTTGACATTTGAAATGAGTGCCAGTGTTTCCTAAATGTGCTCTACTGCCTAATGAAGACAACCTCTACTATGTAAACCCTTAGTAATTAAGTGTCATAGAAATGTGGCAGATTTCTAGAGTCACCTGACTACATTCTCTTCTAGCACATGAACTTGCATGTAGAAACAGTGAGGGCCAGAGCAACTGACTCAGAGCTTGGGGGTCTGTGCTTGACATTTGCCACGTGCTTGGTGTAAAACTACACATAAGAATGTTCTCTTCGAGTTCATTCATAGAAAAATGATCTGATTTTTTCCATTAGAAAATACATAGCCATAGTCTCCTGGGAGCAACGCCAGCACTACAAGGATGACTTCAACTCAGAGTATGAGGAATACCAGAATTTACATACTCAGATTGACAAGATCAACAGGAATTTTAGACAGTTTCATGAATAGTGGTAGTCTCTGATTCCAGGCTAGCAGATTATCAGCAGTTACAAGAGGTATATGTGAGACCAGACCTGCAGGGCCATGGTTACAGCTGAGTCTGCCTCAAGGCTTTTTTAAAGCAAAAGACATCAGATTCGAAACTTGGCAGAGATGTTTGCATGCCCTAATTTTCTTTTTCTTTCTCCTTCACAAGGTAGCCCCAGCTACTCTGAAATGAAGAGCAGGTGCTAGCCAGTACCTCCACAATAAGCTGTCCCATATTCACAGACAAATATCTGAAGCTGACAAGCAATAATTGGAGTCCTGGCACGAGACAGATGCTTCAGCCTGATAAAAATCTCTCACCTTTGGATTTTTATTTCAAAAAGAACATTAGTCTTTTAGCCTTACTTAACTTAGCATTGAATAGTTATGGTAGCACATAGCACTGAGCAGTTCAATATTTGTTAAAAATGTAGGATTAGTTGAAAGAATTTTAGGAAGTTCTAGAAGTTGAATCAAGTTAGTTTAGACCTTGAAAGATAAAGAAATTTCACTGTTCATAACTCTATCTCTCATTGTTGTTTAAGCAGCATTTGGAGTGGCTATCTTCTGGTCAATTCTTTGCTTCAAGCCTTAGGTTTGCTCATTGAAATAAACTTTTTCAGTAGAGGGTGGAAGCCAAGTACCTATGAAGTTGTGCACATTTTAAGAAAATATTGTGGCAAATTGAAATTCTTATGATATATATATGGGTGTTTTGTGAACTTTCTTAGAGTTTAAATTCCTTGCCTTATGCTGTCAAAGGTGGAGAAGTTTGGACAACCCCCTCCCTAATCGCCTTCTATTGGAGGGTTACAGAGGAATGCATACAGGCTGCTCCAAGATGTCAGCTGAAACACCTCCCAGGACTATTTGTAGACCTTGGTTTCACCTTGTCAGTGAGCCAAGGAATATGCAGATTTTGGCAAGTGTTCTGTAAACACATAAAGAAATGTTGCAGGCAAGATACTTCAGCAGATTTTCAAGACCCATTGGTTGAATCTGTCCATATGCAAACTCTGGCAGTTTTGTAGTTTTCTCCAAAACAAGCTCTTCCAACCACTCTTTCTGGAGTGACAGATACTGATTTGTGCACAGACCTATGGGCTCTATGAAGTTTGGTGTCTAATCCCTTTCCTAAGTTTCCTGCTGTTGATTTATTCAGCTGTCAAGGTAGAGGTGTGGCCAGCAAAGCCAGAACTTTCTTTTGGAGAAGTATATGAATCTGACTGAAGGACTAGAATATTTGGGAACATTCAAAGGGGCTGTGAATGCCCCTTTTCCCCTTAGGGAGTATTTTAGAACTTCCTCAATTGTCTCCATACCAATGGTGTTGAAGAATTCTTGGAGCCTTTTGTGAACACCTGTATCATCATGTAAGCCTAATTCCATCAACGTGCTACTCACAATTTCAGTGAAAAGAGATCGGAAGACTGGTGTGATAATCACCCCAGGATCATTTACATGACAACAAGCTTAGAGCAGGATTGTTGAAAAGGATTGTAGAGGAGGAATGAGACCACGATTGTAAATAAATGAAGTTTCTGCAACTAGAGGGTGCACTGGTGATTTGACAAGTACTAGACACACCACAACAATTGATGCATTGCCCAGGAATTTTCAAAAAGGCAAACTAAAAACATGACATGAAATTGGTGTTTCTGCCCAGTTTGACTTGAACCCACCAAAACTATTTAAGCATTTTCACACCACTGTTCACAAGAACAATTCAATTCTGATGGCACTCACTCAGTTGTAATCCAGCCTAAAGCATCAAGACAAGATCTTTGCAGACAAATTTGATGCAAATGTTGAGATTCAAATAAAATAAGTAAGAAAGCAACTCCAGACTATAAACAGTAAAAGCTGGAAGCAAGCAAGAAATGGATATATTTGATGTAGCAACTTCATGTCAGCTGGTGGCACAGGCTTTGTCAGCCCCTCTGCTGTGGATGAGCTTTCCCCTGGGTGAAGGACCCCACAGCGGGGCTGGTCTGCACATGGGAGGATGGGTGGTCCCTGAGCCTCTCACCAGAGGCTTTCCAACACACCCCCAAAGCTTCTCTCTCTGCCCACCCTTTGGGGTGAGGCTCTGTGCGAGCCTGGCAGCTGATAGCCTTGTGGCTGTTGTCTCCTCTCCAGAGGTGCTAAGCTTGTGCTTGTTGAATGTCCCCAGTTCCTGAGTTTTATCTTATCTTCATTGTGGAACAATCCAGGGCCTCACTCCAAAGGCCTGTTCAGGATATGGTGGTATTATGTGCAGCTATTGTAATTCAGTCCTACAAGTCCTTCAAGAAAATATTTCAGTCAAAAATTAGAATATTTCAGTCTCTGACACACGGTGATCTAGAAAGGAATCCTCCAGATGAGTTGATGTTTCAGAGAATATCTTTATTTACAATGCTACTCTATAGTTCTTCTCTACAATCCTACTCTCTAATCCTACTCTGCATTCCTACTCTAGGGTTCTACTCTAACACTATAAACTAGCTGTAGAGTAAATGGTCCAGATGTGATTTTGACAGTCTTTCTCAAGCACCCTCTTCCTCACAGGAATGATCAGTGGCACCAGGCAGGAAGTAGGGTTGACTGATGCCACAAATGGATGCTGCCTACAAGAAAGAAACAACTCAAAAAACAATAAACAAGCAAACAAACAAGAAACCCCATGAACTATGACTTTCCAAATTCAGCGCTTCACAGGCTGAGTGGGTATTCCTGTGGTCCATACAAAGATGCACCAAGAGGTGCAGCGGGGACATGTGCACCTCAACCGTCATGTGCAGGACCTTTCCATGGCAGGCAAACCCGTCCCAGAAGGGGTTTGCAGCTCACCCCGGCCCGCCCTGCGGTGCCCGGCCAGCCCCGGGAGCCGCCCCGCCCGCGCTGGTCCCGCAGCCCCGGCTCTGCGGCGCTCGTCCCCGCCAAGTCCGGCCCGCGCGGGGGCCGCGAGCGGGGCCGAGCGCAGCGCCCCCCTCAGGCCGCGCGCCGCCGTTGCAGCCGCGGGCGTTGTGGCGACAGTCGGCGATGGGCGAGATGGCGGAGCTGCCGCTGCCCGCCGGGCTCAACGCCGACACCTTCCCCGCCAAGCTGTGGCGCCTGGTGAACAGCCCCCGCGTCGTGTCCGTGCGCTGGGACGGCCGGGCCCAGGGGCTGCTCGTCGACCGCTGCCTGTTCGAGCGGGAGCTGCTCAGCCCGGCCGCCGCCCGGCCACCGGCCCCGCGCACCTTCAGGGCCACGCGGTTCCGCAGCTTCGTGCGCCGGCTCTACCGCTACGGCTTCCGCAAGGTGCCGGGCTGGCTCGGCTCGGCTGTGCCCGGCGATGCCGGCGCCTGGCTCCACTACGCCAACCCCTGCTTTCGCCGCGACCGCCCAGACCTGCTGTTCCGCATGCGGCGCCGGAGCGCGGCCAACAGGCAGCGGCTGCCGGCGGGGCGGGAGGGGCGCAGGCGCCCGCCCCGCGGCTCCCAGCAGCTCCCCAGGGAGCGGCCGCTGCCGGCCCGGCGGGAGGGGCCGAGCCGCTTGCAGGAGCTCTGCGGGGAGCGGCCGCTGCCCGCCGAGCGGGAGGTGCTCCGGCTGCCGCCCTGCCACTTCCTCGGGCTCCACGGGGAGCGACCGCTGCCGCTCGGCCGGGAGGGGCCCCCCAGCCGCTTGCCGGAGCTCTGCGGGGAGCAGCTGCCTCCGGCCGAGCAGGAGGTGCTCAGGATCCAGCCCTGCAGCTTCCAGCAGCTGCACAGGGAGCAGCAGCTCCCAGCCTCCGGTGAGCCAGGTAGGAAAAGAATTGTAGCCTTGCTTTTCCAGAAGGTCATGAAAAGTGAGCGCTTGAAGTATTTTTCAGCGCTGCTCTGTCATTGTGAGACAGAAATTGTCAAGACTGTTAGGAAGGGGCACCTAGAAGGCCAAAAGATTCTCTGCCTGGTTTTCCTGTGTGCTTCCTGCGATGTTTGATCCAAGGCAGCCATAGAGCTCTGTGTCCCAAAGCCTCATTCTGGAACCTGACCAATGTTTTTGGATTCCTGCAGCCTCCCACCCAGGCACTTCAGCCCTCAGTGTTCCACCTGGTAGTGCTGGTTGTGCAGCATCGATGGCCTCCAGCTCAGCACGGAATGCACCTGCGGAAGAGCAGTCAGCAGCGGCAGATCTAGGGTTTGAAATAGAAAAAATGATTCGGGAGATCAGGAGATCCTTGCCTCAAAGGTCTCCCTCTGCTCAGGTAAGCCCATTGGATGGGAAGAAAAGGGACTGGACTAGGAAGCAAAGGCTTCTTGAACTGAATTTGTTTTGTTATTGTATAGCTATCTAATTATTCTAGGTAAGGTAGGATTTCTAAATGGAGAAGGATGAAAAAGTTTTCTCCCTTAGTGAGGATGAGAGGTGTGAGCCTGCGCTGGCCACGTTTGGATGCTCCTTTTCCTGGGAAGAATGCCTCGTGCAGAGGCAGTTGTGGTGATGCTTTGTAGGTTCTACCAGGCTTTGTTTGTTGGGAAAGAACAGAAGAGCGTTTGAAGAAGGGCACTGAAGGCCAAGTGTCCCTTGCAGGGAGGGGCATGCGAGAGGTGCCTCTGCTGCAGCAGCAGATGTGGGCTCTGCCTCTTTGGTGTTGGAAGGCCAAGGCAAAGCAAGGGCTGGGCTGGAGCTGCTGCAGCTGCTGTGTGAGCCCTGCTGTGTGTGTAGGTGCTCCCAGAGCTGCGTTTGGGGATGGGCTGGAGCTGCAGCCTTCTGTCCTTTTGATTGACAGATTCAGTCTTTGCATTAGGAATCCCATTTCTCTGAACTCTTCCCCAACTTGCCTGGAGTGTTACAAAAGCCTTTTCACAGCTATTCCACATGTTGTCCAAAGAATGGCTCTCTTTCTCTTGATGTGCTGATCCCACTGGCTGCAGTACATCTATGACTGAGGAAGGGCAGACTCAGGGCAGGGAGTGGGATTTTTTAGGTTTTTCTAATATTTAATTCTCCAGTGGGATGTCTTTTGTCTTCCATAAACTCAAACGTAGCACTTTTCAAGAGAATTTTATTCTGCACTAAAAGGAAACTTTGTAGGCTCTGAACCATCTTTAGAATCTTTAGGATTCTGATGGGCAGGCTATTGCAGAAGAGGCAGGTTGTTTTTTACTTTCGCCCTCCAGATTTACAGATTTTTGCCACTGGAAAATCTGATCGTGGAAATACCCTAGGTCACTAAATGTTTGCTTGGATCATACGTACGGGGCAGCAGCAGAAGGCTCCAAAAAAGCACCAGCTGGTGATGGATTGTCTGAGCGTTTGGGTCGGGGGTGATGAGAGTCCCTGGCAGAAATGTGTGCTTTTTGTGTGGGGTTGCAGCACAGAGCCCTGGGCAGTGCTGGGAGTGTGCTCTGCCCTTGCCTGTGGTGTCAACAAGGAGGGTCCCTGGCTCTCTGCTGGCTGATTTCGTACAGCTCATGGGATAAGGCAGGGTCAGCACCTGAGGGCACGTCCCCTCACTTGGTGTCTTGTGTTTTTCTGTGTTCATGTTTTGCCTCAAAGGTCATTTTGTAAGAGCTTCAGTTTCACCTTGGTCACCCAAATCCTGAATTGAAAATGCTTGTCATGTGAACCATGTGGGCAGTGTTCCCCCCTTGTTCTCCATGTCCCCTGGGAGTGGGGAAGGAGAGTTCCTGTACCCCTGATGTGATTCCAAGAAAATAGTGAATGATCTTTGGGTTGCTTTCTTTCTGTTTCTCTTTCAAGGGGAATATCAATGCTGCCCCTGAGTCATCAGGAGAGGACGCTCTGAACAAGGCTGCAGCAGAGGAAGCTTCATCTGGCACCGAGAGCTGCGGGAACAGTTCCCCAGAGCGTGAGGAGCCTGGTAAGGAGAGAGCCCCCATTGGATTAGGGAGGTGTGAGACAGCTGCTCTGAGCCTGCCTGTGACAGGAGGGGAGATGAGAAGAGCTGAGTTCTTGTCTGCAGGGTTGGTGCTTCTGGGTGCCTTTCGATCAAATCCTGCAGTGACACAACCTCCCTGAGCCCTGCCCTCCACGCTTCTGCAGAGGCTCTGACACTGAGTCCTCTGCTGGGGCAAGAGAGCCAGGAGTAAACCTGACCTTGTGGGAGTTGTGTCGCCCACAGGCCAGGTGTCCCAATTTTGTGCTGAAGTCCATGGATAAGTTTGCTGTAGGGTGACAGGGAAGGCTAGGCTGAGCCTGGCCCATGAAGGAACAGGGAGGAAAAAAGAGCAAAAAGTCAGGATAGAAGTCCAGATCACTGACTAAATGTAGTACCAGTCTGCTGCTCTCTTTCCTGAGACAGAAGAAAAAAGAAAAAGGAGCAAAAGATCAGAGGCCAATCAATTGAAAAATTGCAAATCCATTGACAAAAGTCAAAGGCTGAATGACCCCAAATTAGCAAGACCTGAGAGGACAGAGTGAACATTATAGATCCTATCTTTAGCAAGCTGGTACAGCCTGCAGTCCTGGTAGGGAGCTCTTTCCCTGCCAGCTCTTCCTGCCAGAGCTGATGGTCGAGTTGGAGCAGCTGTTGCTCAGTGCAGAGGGCAGTTGGTAGAACTCGGCTCATGGAGCTGGTTCCTAACCCAGCTCACAGCACCCTTCAGCTTCAGCCATTTCAGTGAGGACTGAGGTCTCTGTGTCAGCACAGAGAAAGAACAAGGCTGGGCTTCCTTGTGGGAGCTGAGACTGTGTTTCAAGGTCTCATAGGTGCTATTTGCACTATGAGCTCTGAGACTTTATCAAGATAAATGGTAAAGCTTTCAATGCTTTCCACAGTTTTGAACACTTGGAAGGATCCGTGCTCTCTGAAGAGCAGGCTTTAAATTCCAAATGAGAGTCTGCCTTTCAGACTGTCTTGAACAGTCCCGGATAGAAGGACAATTGGTGCCCAAGGGAAGTGTGCACAAGGGCCAATATTAACTCAGTGTTCCCTTTGCTTCCCAGATCCCATCTGATCAGCCTCTCCAGAAGGGCTGCCCTGTGTGGCAGGAAGAGACAGAGGAAAGGCCTGTGACCATCGGGCAGGTGAATCCCTCTGCCAGTAGACGTGTTTGTTGATATTTAGAGTTATAATGATATAGTTATACATTTATGTTTCTAGATCTATATAGGTGTATTTATATGTCTACGTAGTTGTATTTATAGATCTGTATAGTTAAATTTATATATATAGTTGTAGATATATATCTTTTTATATGTGAATGTATAGTTCTAGATATGCCTAGATGCATTTATACATATCTAGAATAGCATTTACATATCTATAGCTATGTTTATAAATAGACATATTTGTATTAATATTTGGGAGTTCATTTACAAAGATTGACATCTGTATAGGTGCAGGTCTTTTCTTAAGCTCTTTCCCCCCTGGCATGCCGATTTTTCATCTCTTGTCTTTTCCCTGTGCCCCCTCTGTCCCCTCCTCCTGTGCTGGGTCCGAGCTGGCGGCCGGGCCGGGCGGAGCAGCAGTTCCAGCCCCGGGTGTCCCTGGAGAGGTGGGAGCTGCTGGTGGCCCCAGGCACTGTCCCCTGAGGAGCTGCTGAGGGACGGTGAGACTGAGGGGACTGAGGGGGCTGAGGGGGCTGAGGAGGCGGTGACACTGAAGGGACGGTGACCTGGAGGTGCTGCTGGGGCTGAGGCTGTGGGGCAGCAGAGGGCAATGGTGGCACTGAGGTGACAGGGAAGTGGCACAGGCTGAGGAGGGTGGTGGTGGGGCCAAGGGGACGGGATGGGTCAGAAGGGACTGAGGGGGGTGAGGGGACTGCGGGGCTCAGAAGAACCTGAAGGGGACTCGGCGTTTGCTGAGAGCATGGTGGGGCTGAGGGGATGGAGGGGGCCAGCAGGGAGCACAGAGGGCTGAGGGACTGCAGCTCTGGCTGGCCTTGGAAGCCATTGCTGAGCCTCCACTTGTGCCACAGCTGCAGTGAAGATCTGGAAGACAGCAGGAGCACTGACAGGAGGCAGCAGGGAGGAGCTGAAGGGCAGGAGCAAGAGGAGCGAGCAGGGAGCTGCTGCTGCCCCGCAAGAGCCTGGGTGAGGGCACAGGGCCGGGGAGGCAGGGTGGGGGTGAGGGTGCCGTGGGCTGTGGCCGTGGGCACTGCCCGGCGGGGCAGGAGCGGGCCCTGTCCGTGCTGGGGCTGCTCAGCGCAGCTGCCCCGGCCGGCACAGGGGCTGTCCTTGGGCAAGGCAGCTGTGCCGGCAGGGCCCGGGAGCTGTGCCGGCTGTGCCGGGCTGCCGGGGGCTGTGGGACAGTCCCGCCGCGGCTGCGCTCACCACAGCCTGGCCCGCTGGGCCTGCTTTTTCTTCCAACCCTCCTGGGGAGGTGCTGAGGTTTTCTCTTCGCTTCCCCGATGGAAGGGCAGGTGCTGCCAAGGGAAAGGGCCTGATCCTGACTCCGTGTTCCCTTTGCTTCCCAGATGTGCCATGTGCTGTCCCTGTCCAGGAGAGCTGCTCTGCACAGGCCGAGGAGACCGAGGGAGAGGCTTTGGAGCTGGGGCTGCTGGAATCCCTCAGCGTCCTTGTTCAAGACAGATGGACTTGCACATAGACTTGGATAATTATACAGATATTTACATATGTCGGTTGCTATTTGTATAGAAATATTTTTGTACATCTGTTGTTATACTGATGGATGTATGCTATGCATATGTGTATGCATATGCATACATATATGTTTGTAATTACATATATGTGTATATATGTATCTGAGTATACACGTATGTTGTTCTGTCAGTTTTTAGTTGTATTTCCTAGGTATTAGCTGTGTTGGTATCTCTTTGTATAGATGCAATTATAGGTATAAGGCTCTTTCAGTAGGTATATTGGTATTTGCATAGGTATATATGTTCTATGTTTGTATGTATAATACTCAATTTCTAGATGTCATTATATTTACCTATGTATCCATTTGTATAGCTATGTATTTGTATTGATGCAGTTATAGGGATATTTAGCTTGGCACAGGGATATTTTTAAATTTATAGATAGGTTTGTTTTATATATGT
Source organism: Cinclus cinclus (assembly GCF_963662255.1). Taxonomy (NCBI): domain Eukaryota; kingdom Metazoa; phylum Chordata; class Aves; order Passeriformes; family Cinclidae; genus Cinclus; species Cinclus cinclus. Next base: position 6,700,717 of record NC_085084.1, read on the forward strand.
GGTTTTCTATATTGTATCTAATATGTAATACTTAATCTGTATTTTTATCTGTATACCATTATAGTTTTATGTCCATTTATATATATGTATATATGTATTAAATTAGTTGTATTGAAATGTGTGTGGAATTGTAGAATGGTATAGTTTTATCTATTTAGAGAGGGTATGTGTATTTTTGTATTTCTCTATGGGCTGTACACTTGTAGTATTATATAGTAAATTAAGTTGTTAAATACCTAATTGATCTTTGAGTGTGCTTATTTGTTGTGGAGGTTGGCAATAAATTAAGTTTTTTGTTAACTGGATTTTGTATATATTTCCATAGCCTTGTTGTCCTAATGTAATAAATTCCTTTTTTTAACCTTAACTGAGATTTGTATAGTTCTGTATTGTCAGCACGAGTGTCACAATTTGTAATAAATGACATTTTTCAGCTGAAATCAGTGGTCTTGTGTATTTGTCAATAAGCAGTGTGGCTGCAACAATCTGCAAGAAATGACATTTGTCAGCTGAGATGGGTGTTGTGTGATTCATGCTGTCCAAAGCAATGAGCAGATGTAAAGGGGATGATGCTGGAGGATTTTGATTGTGAAAATCTCCAGCCGTGCCCAGTACATGTCCCATGTGCACTCGGGCTGGGCAAGGAAAGGGAGATTTGGGATGGTAGCAGAGGCACACGTTCCCTAAGAACTCCCTGCAAAGCCTGCTGAGAAACCTCTGGGAATCCACTGAGCATAGAACTTGTGCTCTGTGAATTTTCAGATTGTTCCATTGATGTTTGGTTCTTTATATACAAGCATCCCTGTATATAAATACATATATATATATATATATATATATATATATATACATGTAGGCAGTACTTAGTGAGCTGGAACATACTTGATTGTGGGAACTGAAATGGATCTTTCTATCTTTACAGAGGCAGCAGGGTTGTACAATTCTGTCACCATCTTTGAACTGAAATTGGTCAGAGTATATAAGCATTGCAGTTGTAGCAATCTGGATTAAATTTCCCTTAGAAACTGACATGGACTTTGGGGCTCTTGTGGTTTCCATGCTGAGTGACCACATCAAGGTTTGTCCCTATTTCTGCACTGATCCTTATGCTTTGTGAGTGTGGGACAGGCTGTGGCAGCCAATTCCTTACAGGTCTGTCAATCGGTGGGTAATAGAACCTGTCTGAGGTTATTTGTCTGTGAGTTGTGGTCCGTCTCTAGGACCTCCTCAGGCCGCACCCTGGCAGCGGAGTGGATTGAAAAATGTCACAAGATTATGACACGTCCTCTTTCAACACATATTTGCACTAAGCTGCATCCTTATCTTAGGAAGGAAAAGGATGGATTTTCTTTAGTCATGCAGTGTGGAATAAAAAGGTGTAGGAATAGCCACAAACTAAGCTGTAGGAACAGCTCTTTCCTACCACAGGAAAAGAGCTACATTTTTTTCTTGAAACACTTGAGTCTCCTTACTCTAATCATCTCTAATAAACATTAAGATAGACATTACTTTTATCCAAAAGCTGTGGTCATCCTCATGAATGACGTAGCACTCTGAATCAAGAAGAGAAGCTTCCACACACTACAAAGAGATTTGGACTGGTTTTAATTGCAGCTGCTCTTTGCTTTCAGACCTTCTTGAATGGTCACGCAGATCTCGGAAACAGCAGGAGCTCAGTTTTTCCTAGGTCTCTGTGGCCACAAGATTATCTGTGATGATATTCCAGGTACAGCTCCTTTCCCAGAGAAGTTTTCAAGTAAATTTTCATCCAAATCAGACCTAAGCAAGCTTCATGAAATCTTACATGGAGGATTTCTTGCTATAACTTTTGGTTTGGTTTTGAATTTTACCAGTGCTTAGAGGCATTCTACTTGACTGCTCAGTTCCATCCCATTCCCACATGTCTTGCTGCTCAGTATCACTGTCCCCAGCTGCTTAGGAACCAGACAGCAAAGAGCTGACCCCGTTCATTTTCGCCCAGAAGAGGCTGGGAATTGAACGTGGGTTTGTGTCCTGAGCCTAACACATGGAGCACTCTGTGCAGGGCCAGCCTTGCCCTGAGCCTTGCCACGGAGCATCCCTGGCTGTATCCAATGTGAGCCAGGGCCCTGCCGCGCCTGCTCCAAAGGCCACAGCTGCCCCAGAGCCCAAGGGCTGCAGGAGGCCTGACTGCCCTTGCCACCATCAGTGCTCTGACAGAAGCTCTGAGCCATTCCCAGCCTTTCATACCACACACACACACACACACACACACAGACACACAGACACTTCTCCCTGCCCTCCTGCTCTGCAAATCCCAGGGGGGATGCAGCACCAGAGCTGCAGCTGACCCTGTGCAACTGCACTGCAGGAAGGGAGGGCCCGTCCGGGACAAACCCACCTCGGGGTCCATCTCAGCTCTCCCTCCCACCACACCCATCTCCTCCTATTCCTTTCTATCTCTTGATCACATTTACTACTAAATACGTCTGTACTATTGATTCTGGAATATGGCCTTGCTTGTACCTTAATTCAGGCAGACGTTTCTCTTAATAATGAAATCATTCCACCATGGTTATCCACACAGGACCTAGGAAACACAGCCCAACAATATTTTCATCAACATCCAAAGGACACTACTCCTTCAGCCTCAGCAAGTGTTTTTACTTCCTATTGGACTTTTAGTTCTTCTTCGGCACCATGGCAGGTGCTGGGATTCTGGAGCTCCAAAATTTATCATTTTTGGTACCTCATGTTTGCAGGGCCAAATGGAGCCGACACTTGGGGCCAGGGATGAAGTGGAACGGGAATCTGGAAGGCAGAACCAAGGAAGCAGCTGCTGGAAGGACTTGATTGGGCTGCTGGTCAATCCTCTGCTTCTTGCTGTCTTGGTTTTGGGAAAACTTTGAAGGAAACCTCTGAATGGGTTCCCTCTGGGAAACAGACTGCCCTCATAGCGGCCCCTCCTCCAACTGGTTTGGGCAAATGTTTCCTTGGAGTGAAGTGGAAAAGAGGTGTTTATTTAACAGGCAAAGCAGTCCCCAGCACAAAAATGGAGAACACTAAACAACAAAATCTCTCTCTGCTCTGACAAATGAGATGACAAATTCAGCAGAGTCCCTTTTGTGGGGTGCAGCCTGGCTCACTCAGGCTGTTCTCAGTCCCTCCAGAGCTGGGAAATGCCACAGCCCAGGCCAGGCATTCTGTGCCACAGGTGCCAGATCCTGCTGCTCTTCTGAGTTTTCCAGTCTAGAACAGCTTCCAACAGTTCCAAGAACAATGAAAATAACATACAGTCTAGGGAACGTCTCTGCCTCAGCTAGGCAAAACCAAAGTAAAAGCAAAGGAGAGCTCTCCCCTGCTGTCCACTGCAGACAACACAGTCTGTGTGTAGGAATGCGGGGGAGCAAGTGCAGTCCCTGATAACAAACTGTGCACCTCTTCACTCCCCCTTTACTCTTGGAACCAGTCTTCAAGCTGCAGAACTTAATAGCCAGCCCAAAGAGAACAAACAACTGGGGATGCAAGCATCATAAAGTCAACCCAGGACACTTGCTCATCACAGGGCTCATAAAGTCTGAATCTAGAGGCACAAAGTTTGCATGAGTTTCTGCACTCTTGTCACAAGGAAAACCAATTCCATTCTAGAGGGGTTACTGGCACCAAGGCTCCAATAACCTGCACACAAAGTCGAGTTTTCCTCATTAAAATGACAAGATTGGGTTGGAAAGAGCCATGCACTTGTCAATTGCTCTTTGGCTCTTTTCAAAGGCTTTTGGGAAACTCTGCACACATAAGCTCAAAGCCATCATTTCAGAGAATTGTTGGAAAATTATGAAAATAAAATGATCTGGCATAAGGAAAAAATCAGCTGCAACAGGAAGGAACACTGAGGATCTTGGCAATCTCTCCTTGCTTTTCATCTGGTCTTTTGTGGCAAGTTTATCCCTTATAGTCTTTGTTAGCTTATTTTGCCACTCTATACACACAGCTCAGAATGTCAGCAGGTGGAGATTGTCATTTCATAGCTGAAATTGGACAAAATCGATACAGAACACTCCAAGTTCCTTGGGACGTAACCTATGGAGGTCTTACCCCAGCAGCAAGATGGGAGAACAAATCAGAGTCTAAAAAGACAAATTAGTAAAATTTGCAAGGAAACCACTGGGATGTGGCCAAAAGCACTTTCCCTTGCACTATTGAGGATCAGAATTCAAGTGGCTTCTAAAGAAAAAAGTGAGCCCATATGAAATGCTAAGTGGAAGACCTTCCCAGGTTACAATGCTTTCTATAGACAATCATGTGATAGGGAATGATCATTTAAATCTGTGTGTATCACCTTTGGGAAAAGTGCTCTCATCTCTGGGAAAAGTTCTCTCATCTTTGAACAGATTTCTGGTGTGAGCATCCCTGATGACTTTGGAGGTCAGGTACATACCTCATCAACCTGGGGACTGTGTGTATGTCAGAAAGCAAAGCAAGAAGGCACTGAAAGAAAAGTGGATTTGACCATTTCAAGTACTCCTAAGCACTCCTGCATCAATAAAAAGGGATGGGCTAAGTGCATTGGTAAAACTTCCACAAAGGAAGCCAGCTACAACACTTGAAGATCTAGATGGCAAAATAAAGTCAACTGAGAATTTGAAGCCTCTAAAAGCATGAACATATGACTTCTTTACGCTGTATAGAATTAGAAGAATTGCCATGTAAGGAGTGAGAAGTCATGAAGGGGTAACCATGAAAAATCCTCTGTTTCAGCCCACTCTTGACAGCAACACTCTTGCATGTGGTTCCAAGCAGCAGCAGTCAGCAAGCCAAGGGCAGGCTCCCCAGCAGAATTCTCCCCATGCTCCCTTGTGGCAGAGTTCCTTGTGCTGCTGCACTCCAGAGGTATAGGAGCAGCCCCCGCCCCAGGCAAAAATGGACCCAAATCTTGGGATTTAAGAGGTGACATTTTCTTGAACTTCACTGGAAGGAGAACAAGGGGCAGCAACAACTCAGCTGTTCAATCACAAAATGCAGCAAGATATCTCAGTTATGGGGACTTAACTGTGTTGGCATGGAGATAATTGAGGAAGTTCTAAAATACTCTCCAAGGAAGAAATGGGCTTTCACAGCCCCATTTGAGTCTTATCATATATTTTCTTCCCTCAGTCATTTTTCTATCCTTCCCCATAAAAATGTTATGAAATTGCTGGCCAAAACTCCACAGTGTCAGCTGAATATATTAACAACGGGAGAATTAGGAAAATGGCTGGACTTCCAAGTCCCCATAGGTCTGTGCAGGAACCAACAGCTCTGTCTCGCTAGAATATCTAGTTGTGACGGACTATTTTTGAAAGAACTACTGAACAGTGTCTCCATATTGACACATTCACTTAATTTCTCTTTAAAACCTGCTCAAGTATCTTCTCTCCATCACTTGTAAATGTGTTTGACAAAACATTTGCCAAGATCTCCATATTCCTTGGCACACTGACAAGGTCAAACCACGGTCTACAAGGGGTCCTAGGAGGTGCTTCAACTGACATCTTGGAGCAGCCCATATGCATTCCTCTCTAACCCTCCAAAAGATGGTGATTAGGGGAAGGATTTGCCCAAACTTTTATACCTTTGACAGAATAATGTAAAGAGTTAAAATTACAAGAAAGACCAAAAATCACCCCTATACCTATCATAAAGAATTTCAGTTTTCCACAATATCCTCTTCGCATGTGCATCGCCTCATAGTAGAGGTACTGGGCTTCTACCCTCTACTGAAAAAGTTTATTTCCATGGATAAACCTAAGGCTTGAAGCAAAGAATTGACCAGAAGAAAGCCACTCCAAATAATGTATAAAGAATGAGAGATACAGCTATCAACAGTGAAATTTCTTTATTGGAAAAGTTCAAAACTAACTGCTTTCAACTTCTAAAGCTGCCTAAACTTCTTTAGACTAATCCTACATTTTTAACAAGTAATCATCTGCTCAATGCTATGTGCTAATATATCTAACTGTTCAATAGTAACTTAAATAATCCTAAAAGCCTAATCTTCTATTTCAAATAAAAATCCAGAGGTCACTGATTTATAAGGCTGAAGCAGATGTCTGGTGCCAGGACTCCGCTACCTGCTTGTCAAATTCTGATATTCGGCTCTGAATATGGGACAGCTTTTTATGGAGGTACTGGCACCTGCTCTTCATTTCAGAGTAGCTGGGGCTACCCTGTGAAGGGGAAGAAAAAAAAAAGTAGGGAATGCAAGCATCTCTGCTGAGTTTAGAATCTGATATCCCTTGCTTTTAAAAAGCCTTGAGCCAGACTCAGCAGTAACCATGGCCGTGCAGGTCTGGTCTCACACATACCTCTTGTAACTGCTGATAATCTGCTAGGACTCGATGAAGCAGCATCTTCAAGAAAAAACCATGAAGAATGTTTCACTACTACTATAAAATGCAAACCTAGGTAAAACGCTAAAACTACCCTCAGTTTGACTCCAGAGATTTTCTTCTCTGTGAGCCACCACTCATCTGGAATGTTTGCAAAAACAAAACTCCAACTCCAAGCATAACCCAAGATCTGCAATTAAGCCTCTGAATAGGGAACACAAGGAGCACATGCTCTGAGGTTCTGCCTGGGACACATCTCACCTTCCTCTTTCTTCATAAACACATCAAACAGGGGGTATTGGGCAGGGTCTTGCAAAAATTAGACCCAGCCCAAGCAGTGGCTGAGCACATGTGGCAGTTACGCCGATTCCATTTGTCCCACTGAGCAGCTCCAGGGAATCCAAAACAGTGCTGTGATGAAGCACAGCCTTCACAGTTTTATCCTTCTTTACCTGGTAGACTTTGGAGCCTCGATTCAGAGACTTCCACTGTTCATGGAACTGTCTAAAATTCCTGTTGATCTTGTCAATCTGAGTATGTAAATTCTGGTATTCCTCATACTCTGTGTTGAAGTCATCCTTGTAGTGCTGGCGTTGCTCCCAGGAGACTATGGCTATGTATTTTCTAATGGAAAAAATCAGATCATTTTTCTATGAATGAACTCGAAGAGAACATTCTTATGTGTAGTTTTGCACCAAGCACGTGGCAAATGTCAAGCACAGACCCCCAAGCTCTGAGTCAGTTCCTCTGGCCCTCACTGTTTCTACATGCAAGTTCATGTGCTTGAAGAGAATGTAGTCAGGTGACTCTAGAAATCTGCCACATTTCTATGACACTTAATTACTAAGGGTTTACATAGTAGAGGTTGTCTTCATTAGGCAGTAGAGCACATTTAGGAAACACTGGCACTCATTTCAAATGTCAAAGGACCAGCAATGACCATAGCCTCAGGAAGAGAAGAAACATTGCTGAATTATATTCTCTTTCTATATAGGGAAAGCTTTTAAGTTTACATTTGCTCTTGAAAATCCATTTGTAATTCGTTTTTGGCAGGGACTTTGGCATTTATGGATTTGGTTGCACAGAGCTGGACTTCTGAGCTACATTTTTATCTGCCTGTCTAACAGCAAAGCAGAGGTAATGATAATATTTGATTCTTCTAGTGGACAGCTGTTACAAAACTGAATCTTGAACTGAGGCCCTTGTTATAAAGCCAATTTAAAAATACTCTACACATGTCTGAAACCACAACAAAAAAATCCCAAATGACATCAGCTGCTATGGGGGGTAAAACTCATTAATGCCACTGACGGAGAGAAAAATTTCTACATCCTTTCTCCCTCAAGTTAACCAAAGTGAAGTTTATAAAGCTCATAATAACAATGAAAGAGGAAGTGGCAAGGGGAACGACAGACACCGGTTGCCAATACTGACACACCAATGCTTCTGCTCCTCTGAGCACCTGGCTCATTTGCACTACAAAAACTCCCCAAACACATGGAAATGAATCCTTCAAAGCATCCTGAGATTAATTATTGCAAGCAGTAATTATTTAACATGCTGAAATTTGGTACCAAGACAGACAGCATCTTGTGCCAGGTATATGTCCCAGGCCTGATGCAGCTGCCTGGTGTGCTGGTGTGTTCTGCAAAGGAAAGTACAGATGTCTTTGCAGGTTTTGGCAGGTGCCTCAGAAGAAATAGCCTGGACTTGTGCCATGTGCCCAGTGCCATTTCCTAGCAAGAGCCCTAGCACAGGCCTCCCTCAGCTGCTCCCCTGCAGGGCCAGCCTTGCCCTGAGCCTTGCCACGGAGCATCCCTGGCTGTATCCAATGTGAGCCAGGGCCCTGCCGCGCCTGCTCCAAAGGCCACAGCTGCCCCAGAGCCCAAGGGCTGCAGGAGGCCTGACTGCCCTTGCCACCATCAGTGCTCTGACAGAAGCTCTGAGCCATTCCCAGCCTTTCATACCACACACACACACACACACACACACAGACACACAGACACTTCTCCCTGCCCTCCTGCTCTGCAAATCCCAGGGGGGATGCAGCACCAGAGCTGCAGCTGACCCTGTGCAACTGCACTGCAGGAAGGGAGGGCCCGTCCAGGACAAACCCACCTCAAGGTCCATCTCAGCTCTTAGCCTGGGAGATACAGCTAAACCTATTTCAAATCATCCTTTCAATACTGTAAACAGCTTCACATGGCACCCCACTGCCAGTGCCAAGGCTTAATTGTTATTTCACTCACCTCAGGTAGTCAGCTTGGTTGTTTGTTGCAGACCATGTGGACACAATGGAAGTCTCTTTTCTCTCTCCTGTAGAAAAGCAGAATTTGGACACTCTTCACCAGGAGATCTTTAAAAAATAAAAACAGACCTCCGGGATGGCTTTGAAAAAGCCCTTCAGAGTTTTGTTCTCACTGGAAATTATTCAGGAAACCCTACACAAAGTAATAACGGGGCAGACATAACATTCTCTACAGTAGCCAGTTCCGAGCTTTAGCCAGAATGCATGGCCACTTTATTCTACAGGTTTTGCACTAGCACAGGATAAAGCCCAGCTCAGCTCTTCTGTTTTGAGGGCATGAGGTGGCATCTGCACAACCATTCAAGTCTTGCAGCAACAGATGCAGATTCACAAAATATAACAGCTTGAGAGGGACAGAGGGGGAAAGAGAGAGACCAACATGGAGGTTCTAACAAGAAATAGAGCAAAAAGCTGCAGTTCTTCATATCCAGTGTTTTTATAACCACTTCCTTGCCCATTCCAGTTGGACACAGTTTGGATGAAACCAAGTGTGGATGCAAAGTTTCTGCACTTTTGTCTGCAGGAAAGTCACAGTATGTTCAATACAACTTGTAAGACAGCTTTGCTGAGAGCATTTCATTCCCGAAAGTGCATTTGCTCTCATGATTCAGTCTACACAAAAGCTTCAGCCCAAGCCCCAACTTGAAACACAGTCCAGAATTTTCCCTCACTAGCTGCTCAAGGTTTTGTAACTGGCTCCTGAAGAACAATGCTCATGTGTTTATAGATTCAAGCAGGAGTCCTTCCAAAGTCATCCCAAGGTTTGTTGGTATTGTGTGTATGTCCGGAAGAAATGTGGAAAGACCATCTCAAAGCACCTGTCCCTACAAGCACACCACCACTCTCAAGAGGCATCTGCACACTCTGAACATGCCTCCAGGCTAAACGCAACTAGTGATTTGCAAATTCAACTTCCAAAAGAGACAACACACAGAGAAAGCAACTGAACTCTGCCCTACTGGGCGTGTCCCTGGGATCAGAAATCAAGTGTTCTTTGTGCCTTTCTGTTTAGCTTTTCAGTGTCATCTTCAGTCTTGTAAAGCTTTTGAAGAAAGAAAATCTGCAGCTAAGATACAGAGGAGCTCCTGGCAAAACCCAAACTACAACTTCAGGAACCCCAGCCCAGGTTTCGTAGCTTTTGGAGTTCCCATGAAAAGGCTGAGTTCAACGAACAATGTTGAAATCATTGCGATTTGATCTACATATTTCAGCAAACTAGTCTGCAATCAATGTGTAATGGGTTTCTGTCTTCAACATGCAGACTTGAAAGCCTGCTGGTGGAAAAAGTGGTGCCTCAATCAACTGTTACTTTTACTAGAAATTAAACTAAAAGAAAACATCCATTCTCTGTGGCTTTCTAGTTCCTGGCTCCTCATTTTTAGCAGGTTTCCCCAACATTAATCCATGGGTCACATTTCTTTTTCTTGACTGGTTTTGCAATACAGAGGGAGAAGTTCTAACATTGAATGATGTCTTAGATAAGGTTCCAGCAGCACAGATTCTGGGCTTTGCCCTTGCTGTCTTTTAAACAACAAGACTTACAATGTAATGCAAAGGCAGAAAACAAAGTCTTGATTTTTCAGGACGGTGCATGAGGGATAATGTAGAGCAGTAATAGAGAGCAGTGCCTTCATGTCTTCAGTCCCAGGTTTCCAAGCTCCCTTTTCACACAGTGCAAGAACACAATTCACTATTTCAGAGCACAGTCAAAGAAGGATGTTCCCATAAGCTAAGCCATCAGAACAGGAATTTTAGAAAAGCACAGATGGCATGAAGAAATGCACTAAGCCTTGACCTAACAGAGGTGAAGACTTGGAATTAGGAGACCAGACAGAAATGCTGTTGGAGGGACTGTGGGAAAGGAAAGGACAGCTTACATCCCTTACAGGCCAAGATCTAAGAATATCTGTGACCATCTGTATCTATGGGTACTCAAATCCTGGGCAGTATAAAGGTGGTACCTCCTGAGGGACTTGGGGACACCCATCACCAACAAGACCAAGGCTGAAGAAAGACTGGCTGGATGACAGAGAATCCATGTGGTGCTGATATCTTCATACTTAACATCTCTCTCTCTCTTCCCCAAGCCCCACCTCTCTTCTCTTATTCTTTTCTAGCTCCCTACTTTGCATTTACTCTTAATAACATCTGCACACTTGAAAAGGATCTCACTTGTGCTCTAATTTGGGCAGAAGCTTCTCTACATAACCAAATCTTTCCACCACAGTTCTCCAGAGAGGACTTAGGAGAAGCAGCATATTAATACCTTCATCGAAATCCAAAGGATGAGACTGCTTCAGCCTTCCCAATTCATTTTTCTTCCCATTTGAACTGGGGACCTCCTTCTGCACCATGTCACACTCTGGGACACAAGAACTCTGGAAATTTTCATCCTGGTGCACCTCGTGGGTGCAGGGGGAAATGGAGCCGACCCTTGGAGACATGTTCAAAGTAGAAAGGGATGTGGAAGGTAGCACCCAGGAAGAAGAGAGGCATGCAGCTGCTGGCTGGACGTGACTGGTGAATTGCTGGTGACCAATTCGCCTCTTCTTGCTCATCACAGGATCAGTAAAGTCAGAAGCCAGAGGGTGTTTCTGCAACAATAACAAAGTTATTTATTTATTTATTTATTCATTCATTCATTCGTTCATTCATTCGTTCATTCATTCATTCATTCATTCATTCATTCATTCATTCATCTATGATCAGGATCAGCTCCAGTTGGCTTTGTCTAACTCCCAATTCCTGCTTGTACACACCAGGAAAAGACTCAGCTCTTGCTCGCACACACCTACATGATGCACCAAAGACACCCTTGGCTGGTTTAGGGTTTTACCCGTTAAAGACAAGATCAGTGCTTCACTCACCTAACCCAGGAGTACAGGCTGTGGTGGTTGGTTGTGAATTGTCATCAGGAGGAGCAAAGACATCAGTCACATGTCAGGAAATTCTTTAGGTGCTTTTAGGTAGAATTGCCTTGACTCAAGCAGCCACTCCACTCTTTAGACTCAAAAGCTGCTGGTTCAAAACTTCTTAGATTTGTACAGCAGACTTTCACAAGTGGTGACTTATGAGCCCTTCCTTTTCCCTCAGTGCCCTTCAATCATTTCTCACCACCTCCCAAGGACCTTCTCAGAGGTGCTGGCTAACAAGCCACAAAACACATGGCCACAAGCTCCCCACTCCCACAGCAAACTTGAGGGCTGAGGATGGAGTAGAACAGGACAGCCATGCTGTTCCCAGGCAGAGTGAGGGAGGAGAGAAATTAAGGCTGAGAAGGGAGTGAGGGAATACCACAGTTTTGTCATGCATGCAGAGCCAGCCCTTTGAGCCCTTCTCCAGGGAAAGAGTGGAAAGTGGCTGCTGAGCTCAAGTGTCCAGGCAGAGCAGAAAGTTGGCTCAGGACAGTGCTATTCCAGCCCTGCAGGATCCTCTCTTCTGATAACAACCTTCCTGTCCAAGCAGTCACAATGCCTGAGGCACAGCATATTTTGCCCCTGGTTTTGCACATTCCCATCACAGCTTTATCCCCATCAGCAGAGGTCTGAACATTAATACAAAACAAAGAATGTGCAAAAATGCACCAAATACCTGAGCAGGTCTTGCTGGAGCGTCTCTCTCAGAAGGCCCTGGAGATGTCACTTGGCTGGTGCTGGTGGGGTTCTGAGATGGAGTTGATTTGCTAGGAAGATGGTCAAACATTTCAGGTTACAAGGATTAAGTATCAACTGACATAGTTCTTTCCTTGCTGACAAAACAGACCTTCAGTGTCAGGACTCAAGGAAACTGCATGGGGCTGAGTTGAGAGAGCTTTCAGCTGGATATCAGGAAAACATTCTTGCCCCAGAGGGTGCTTGAGGACTAGAACAGGCTCTCCTGGCCAGTGGTCACCACAGCAGGGCTTCAAGAAGTGTTTGGACAACACTCTTGGGCACAGGCTGTGATTCTTGTGGTGTCCAGAGCAGGGCCAGGAGTTGGACTCCATGACCGTGATGGGTTGCTGCTGACTCAGCATATTCTAACAAGCTCGGCTTCATTTCCCAGGGTGCTTCCTCTGAAAAGTCTCTTTTCCTTCCTCTAAAGACTGAACTTACCTAGCTAGTATTAACTTCAAATTCTCCCTATCGATTTCAGTGTAGCCAGGCCAATCAGTCTGAAGGGTTGGAAATAGATGCTCCTTCAGACTGAAGGAATTATCCTTTAGGTTCAGGTTGGCTACCTACAGGCAGACATACAAGAAAAGAAACATCAATTATGGTTGTGTTATGCAATCTAGAGAAATCCAATTGGTCCTGACAGCTGTTTGTGAGCACCCAACTCAAACTAAACAATGTCCTTCGGTACAGAGATGAATTATTCCTCTATCACATGAGTTTCAAGCCATGTCAAACTTTCACCAACTTGAAACAACCAGGTATGTCTATTGATATCAGACAAGTATTCCTTTGAAAACAACATCTAGTGCTGCAATGTGTAAGGAGAGGCTGTCAGGCCTAGTATCCCTCCCTCTTCACGTGGCAGAGCCAGGGTTCATTCCTGACAAGTCCTGTTGTGAGAAGGCAGTGCACATGGCTTGCTCTATTCCTTTGACAATAAATGAGGTTCATCCCTCCCTCCAGACAAATACAAAGTCTACTCAAGAAGCTAAAATGAGGTAGTAAAATTTCAAGACCAATGACATGAATAGTGCTGGTTTAGATTTTATCACCTGTCACCTGCTCAGAGATCCTGCTGAGATGAAGACAGGAAAAGTCTCTCTCCATTTACCCCGACAATACATTAAATACCTCATCAACACAGCACCACCATGCCTTCATATCTGGCCTTTCTCTTTCTTTGAAGACATTATAAACACTGATGTTCATCTGATGGTCTGTGTTGATGTCTCTGTCCCCCCAGCTTAAAAAAAATGTAGAAGTAACAAAGATACCAAAATTGAGGATTTCAGGTCTTAAAAGCAGAACTAAGGTTGTGTTGGAAGGGAAGTCAGTCTGTGAAGCCATTTGATAAGCAAGATTGAAGGAAGAAATATAAATTAAGGACAAAAGAACAACGTGGTGGAAAAAATTGCTGGAACAAACTGCACAATCTCACCTGCTGGAGGATCTTTCCAAGGGTACCCTTGTCCTTTTGCATGACTCCATCTCTCTGCAAGCGGGCAAGTAACTCTGGCTTCTTGTACGTCCTCAGAGCAAGCAAATGAATCACCCTGTCCCTGTAGGGTCGGCGATAAACAGCAGTGCAAGGATTCCCTTCACTCTCTGCAGCCTTCATGGGCATTGTTTTCTTCTTCTCAGGTGCAAGATATGAAGTGTTTGGCTGGGCGCTTTCGTTTACCCAAAGGAAAAGACAACAGAAATGAAATGTCATTGGGAGCAGGCAAGAGAGCTGATTTAAACTTATGATGGAATTCTTGGGCACAGAGTTGCACTTGCATAGCCTTGTGAATCCCTTCCAGCTAAGCGTATTCTCTCATTCTGTGACAAAGCCCAATCCCTAACTGGTACTGCATGGAGCATGTTGCAAGGGCACCCTGTACCCTACCAGCAACCACACCTGACTCACCTGAGTTTCTCAGTGCCAGCCCAAAGCAAAACCATCCAGACCAAGTTCCACAATTATCTCACTACTGCCTGTTTTCAATCTCAATTGCTGAAATGTTCAATATTCCCTTTGGATCTATGTAAACTATCAGCAAGTGTTACACAAATCATCATTCACATGATATATAAACAGAAGATCCATAAAAACAAATTTGGAGGTTTAGTTTCATTTCCCCAAAATACCATGATGTTGCTGCCCTAAAATGCTCAGCACTCAGCTAAGGCAGAACAAGAGCTGCACTTTCAGTGGCAGGGATGTCCCTGCAGGCAGGTGACTGCAGCCACAGCCAGGTGAGAGCCTCTTTTTCTCAGGGCAGCTGGCTGTGCCTAATTCAGCTGTCTGCTACAGGCAGCACCACGGAGTGCCTGGAAGGGGAATATCCACCTCATGTCTGCCTGGAGCCAGGCTCCTTGGGGAAACACTACTCAGAACAGGTTAATAACAGATGGCACCACCAGAGCACACTGGGCTTTGTGCACAGTTATGGAATCTGTGGGGAAGATGACATCATTACTTGCCTTTCACTTTCTTTGAAAAGAACCCAAAACTGTATTGTGTCTACCGTTACTTCTTACTGACCATGACAAAGAATGAAATCAAGTAACATTTTCCACCTTGACCTTATGAAATTCTACATGGGACTTCCTCAATGTCATTTTTGGTCAATTTCCAAGGTTTAACACATAAACAGAGTGCCTAGCTACCCCAAAGTCCACTTGAAAACCAAAACATTAGTTACCAAGGCAGGTTACTTAAGAGCATTGGGTAGTCCCTACCTGGACCTCAATGCTCAAAATTCCAAACATTCCAAAATTCCAAAATTCCATCAAGCAGTATGGGGACAGGGAAGGACTGGCAGGCTTTCCAAGAGGAAAACAATGGCCAATGGCTGAATGTAGTGACAAGAGAATGCAAGGCAGACCTCAGGGCAAACCACCTATAGCTGAGAACTCTGAACACACCACCTGGCCCAAGAATATACTGCAAGAATAAATTACCAAGTTGAAAATCTTACAGACGTTGAACAAAATATGCAAAGCAACCATACCTCCAAGTGGGTTATACAGTTTGACAACCTGCACACTTCCAATGTGCAATGCCTCACTGGAACTTGGCTAAAAGGCAAAAGAAATGCTCTGTAAAACTTCCAGCCACCACTCCATTCCTGGTGATTCACCAGGCCCTTACTTTTAAATAAGAGCTCTAGTTGAAAAGTTTTGCTGTCCCATCACTAAAAACAGCTGCTGTGACACAATTCTCCCTCTGAAAGCAGCCGGCTACAAAACTGCCCTGAGACAGCGACTGTCACTTCACCTCCAATGCAGACAAGTGCTCAAGTAGCAAGTCATCCTGTCCCAGTTGCTAGAATTTATAGGCACGGGCTTCCCTTGAAATCAAGTGCCTGAGGACAACTGGGCTGGCCAGAGCTCAGCTGACAAACCAGGCGAGAGTGGTTCCCAAAAAGATCACAAAGTTGGGACAGCACCCAGCGCTGGCATTGATTTGGTACTAAGGAAGCACATGCTGCAGTGAACTCCAAGAAGAATTTCAACTGCAAATGGTGAATTTTGTCTGGAACAGGCACCAAAACCCTTTCTCTTCTCTGCAGCTCTAGGTGTATTTATTTGCATAGATGTGACATGGAAACAGTTTATCCCAGGTTAATGACATGTAACAAAATTTGGATTGCTTGGCTGAACTCATCATTTGTTACAGAATGTGCCACAGGGAGCTCAAAACTCACTAAAATGTCTGTAAACAAAACCATAGTTTTTAACAAAAACAGCCTACTGCCATGTAACTGCTTCATTCTAAAAGCAAAATGGGCTGAAAGTGAAGCTAAAATCTATTCATCTGGAATTTGCCTGGACTTTTATTTAAACAGGAATATCACTTGCAAATACCTGTGAAAGCAATATTCCACAGTCCTTTAGAAATCCCTCAATATTTTGCTTGTGACACTGTTCATCCTTCATCCATGGCACTGCCATTTGCACTAAGTATTGCCTCAAAACAATTCCACTGAGATTTCTGTTTCAATCATCAGCACTGGCAGAGCTTAGGATAGGGACTGGACATCAAGGGGAGCAGGGAGTCACCTGAACTTCACATCCTTTTATGTCAGCTAAACGAATAAGTTTGCTCTAAGACCACCCGTCCATTTTACAGAAGAATGGGAACAATTATAAGAAGGGGCTGATGGGTTTCCACCAGCTTGGATTATTTATGGAGCATTTCATTACTTGTTTAGCCTATATTTTCTCCTGCTTAATGTACTTAATTTACTTTGTAATTGCTTCTTAAATTAATCATAAACACTATGGTAATCATATACACTGCTTTCCTCCTAAGCAGGAGAAGCAAGAGGATCGTTACCCAAGAACAGACAGAATATTAATTATGAACAGAACTCGGGAACTTGCAGCCAATGAACACAAAGAGCTTTGCTGGTTCAAATGTATCAATACTAAAATGTTCTGGGGCTTATGGTGCAGGCTTTGTGAATTTGCCACTGAGCCCCCCCTTTCTGCCCAGAACTGTATTTACCTCCACTCAGTGTGTGGATCAGCCTCTTGACCAACGGGTGTGAGATCCAACCAAGCTGGAAGAGCACTCGCTGAATGCTCGGACACCTCCGCTCTCGCTGCAGCCACGGAAGGGTCTGACCGGTCCTGCCCTGTGCTGCTGACAATGGCCTCGTGTCCTTGCAAACAGGCAGCTCCATGTTCCAGGCTGGGTGGGCTGTCACTGAGGAGCTGGATGGGACACACCCAGGGCAGAGGGAATTCCCACTAGGCACACATAGGAATGCCCTGCCCAGTTCCACAAGGGACTCAGCTCATTTCCAAGAGCAGGAAGAGGTGCTCCGGTCACCCCAGTTGCTGCAGCTGTGCAAAGCAGGGCTAATTAAGTGTTTCTGCACAAAAGTGCTGTACTTGGCTGTCTCCTGGGTGAAGGTGCAGCTGAACACCTCTCACTAGGGCAGCAAGGTGCAGCCCTGCCAGCACTGCTCGATCCTGCCATGGGCCGGTCAGTCTGTGAGGCTTCCAGCACGTACCTGCTCACTCAAATATCATCTCTTTGACAAAAGCCCCCGGAGCTTTCCTCATCCTCCTCTCCTAAAAGGATACAAGCCAGCAGCATGCACAGGCCCCCATGGGCTCTGCAGGAGGAGCTGACATGGAAGAGCCAGTGCCGACCCTGTACACAATCACAGGCTGATAGTTGTGCTGACTGCAGGTGGCCATTGAAGTTATATTGACACATCTGGAAAAATAGTTTATAGTCAGTTTATGATCCTTTTACTTCCAGCTTCTCCTTAGCCACTCTTACTCCTGATTTCAGTCAACTGGCAGCAATAATACTCTCTTGCAGTCATTACAGGGAGAGGGAATAAAGCGTGTCATTGAAAATGCGTTGAATATTTCCATCCAAGCTCCTTTTCCATATCACAAAATCTTGTCTTTGTCTTCAAGACCATGTCCATATCTGCCCATGTCTGGTGTCCTGGCTGCCACGCTCACAAGGGCAGTGTAGTTTGGGGAACAGTAAGGAAGGAAGTAGTTTGTCAAACACTAGAGCCCAGATCTATAAGATAACTATGTCCCTGCTTGGGAATGCCTGGATGGTGGGAATTATGGATCCCCAGTTATGGACTATTGCAAAAGCCTTTGTATGAACCACCAAAGGAATCCAAGGAGGTAATTCACTGGATTATGGAATGCCCATCAACCATTCAATACCTTAACAAGACATTGCTGACCACACCTGCTCAGGAGTTACCACATTTGACTCAAACCTTTGCACTGTTCATCCCTGAGTGCCTTTGCCTTGCACAGCAGCTCCATATTTAGCTCCAAGACTGGGAATGAAGGAATGAACCCAGTAGAAAGGAGCATATTTCTCAAAAGAACCCTAAACTAGTTACTCAAGGGATGGCCAGTTCACCTCAGAGTTGGAGCCACCATGGTCCTCATTGATAGAACAGACTTGAAAATGAATGGGAAAAAAATGACAGCTTCTGTGCCACACAGGTTATCCCTGAGAAGAATCTTAAAATAACAGGTAGTATTGCAAGATCAAAAGGCATGGTGCTAAAGACAGCTCCTACCTTGAACCCTGCTAAGTTCCTCAATCCTTCTACAAGCAATCATGACCTCCAAGCAAGTATGGACAGTTCTGGGAGTGCCCAGTTCTCTGCTAAAGCAGCAATAATGCACTGCAAAGCTCACCAGTACACACAAACACCCGGCAACATCCGAAGTCGAGTAGCAGACAAAACTGCTAGAGAGGGGGCAGGACAAAGCATCTTGTTGCCAGTTCTATCCAAAGTTGTCAACCTTTCCAAATCAGTCCCAGAACACCAGGATGAAAACAATCAATTAGCAAAATCCCTACATGTCGGATTTAGTGGGGAAGGGTGGTGGCTGACAACAAATCAACAAATTAGTGTCTCAAGCAATAATGACACAAGCTATAGAAGACAAACATAGAGAAACCCATTAGGGTAGTGAGGATTCAGAGGACAATTTGGTAAAGCTGCTACTTAGTGTTAGGCTGACAAGGAATGGGACAAGTGCAATGTAGAGTCTGCTTACAGAACAATGCACAGTTTTACAAAACACTGCCATTAGAGATCACAAAAAAAAAAAAAAAGAAAAGAAAAAAAAAGAAATAATGCAGGAGATGACTGCCAAAGAGATTTTTCCAAGTTACCTCAACACAAAAGAATATAAGTATATATTAGGTTTAGTAGACCCACTTTCTGTGGCCAGAGGCTTTTCCTTTTCATACACACAAAGCTAGAGAAGTACCTCAAGTAATAATAAGAGAAATAATACTCAGGTTGGGGATCCAATTGGGAATGTCATCAAATAGAGGTTCTCGTTTTGTACCTGAAACTGTACAAAATCTATACAAAACACTCCCAGTTACATGGGACCTACTTTGCTAATGGAGGTCGTACTGCAGTGGCAAGGCTGAAAGAACAAATCAGAGTCAAAGAAGACAAAAGAATTGACCCAGCTCCCCAGAGGGAAGCCAGCCCCAAGGCATGAGGAACTAGATGGGAAATTAGATTCAACTTAAGACTGTGAAGCTTACACTTCTAAAATCATGAAAATATGACTTCTTTCTGCTGTGTAGAATTAGTTAGAAGAATGGCCAGGCAAGGAAAGATAAGTCATGAAAGGGTAACCATGAGAAGTCCTCCATCTCAGTCCATTCTTGACTGCAACACTATTGCACACTCTGCCAAGCAGCAGCAGTCACCAGGCCAAGGGCAGGCACCCCAGCAGAATTTACCCATTCATGCTCCCCACAGCAGAGTTCCTTGTGCTAAGGCACTCCAGATGTGTAGGATT
This sequence comes from Cinclus cinclus, assembly GCF_963662255.1. NCBI lineage: Eukaryota > Metazoa > Chordata > Aves > Passeriformes > Cinclidae > Cinclus > Cinclus cinclus. The sequence continues at coordinate 6,720,339 of NC_085084.1, forward strand.
ACCCCTGCTCCAGGCACAAAAGGACACAGATCTCAGGGTTTAAGAGGCGACATTTTCTTGAACTTCACTTGAAGGAGAAATGAAGGCCAGCAACAGCTCAGGTGTTCAATCACAAAACACCCCGAGATGTCTCAGGTATGGGGGCTTATCATCCTTAGCATGGAGAGAACTGAGGAAATTCCAAAATATTCTCCAGGGAAGAAAGGGGCATTCATTGCTCCCTTTGAGTGTACCCAAATATTGTCCTCCCTCAGTCATTTTTCTATCCTTCCCCAAAAAGAAGGTTATGGCATTGCTGGCCACACTTCTACCCTGTCAGCTCAATGTATTAACAACAGGAAACTTAGGAAAAAGACTGGACTTCAGTGTTCCCATAGGTCTGTGCATGAATCAACTTTTGAGGCTCTCTACAAAGACTGGGTGTGACAGATTATTTTGGAAACAACTACAAACCAGAGTTTCCATTAGGGATACATTCACCCAATTTCTCTTTCAAACCTGCTGAAATACCTTGCCTCCAACACTTGTAAATGTGTTTTACAAAACACTGGCAAAGATCTGGATATCCCTTGGCTCACTGACAAGGTGAAAACCAAGATCTACAAAGCAGACCTGGGAGGTGCTTCAGCTGACCTTTCAGAGCAGCCCATATGCATTCCTCTGTAACCCTCCAATAAAAGCTGATTTGGGGATGGGATTGTCCAAACTTCTACACCTTCAACCACTCAAGGCAAAGATCATAAATTAACAAGTGTCTTGGGTTGTAAAGCAGGAGTAACCAAAAGCAGGTATACTATCTTCAGCTGTTAAAACCACGTGGGGGAGTTGTCACCATCAGGTCGGACGTGACACACAAACACACACACACACACACACACACACACACACACACACACACACACACACACACACACACTTGAGCAGAGTTGCAATGGTGTCTTTGTCCTCTTAATTCTGCGTGTTCTCCTCTTTATATACTCTGAACAAAGCATGATCCTAAGGCGTTGTCTACACCTCAATTGCTTATTATATTCATTGCTGCAGAGCAGTTATTGTCAATATATTTGGCAAAAGTTTTGCACCAATTTAATAAGGCAGGTATACACATTTCCTTATGTACCTAGTCTAACTACAAAAATCCTTCATGTACCTTTTTCAACCAGTTTCCATGCTAATGGCCTTGTCTTCTTTGCTACAGATATGCTTGGAATTCATCAATTGCTGTTTTTTCTACTGACTCAGTTTGGCTTACAGGCCAGCTCTCAAGCCTCTACATAGATAGTTGAATGTGACATAGGGAAAAGTGCTGCAAAATGCCAATGATTAAATGCCCATTGCATCTGAGGCAGGTATGGGTCCAGCATGCTCATGCCACACTGCAGGTCTGTAGTGGATGCCTGTGATTCACCAGCAAAACACATTTACCCACTTCCCAAAAAACCCTACAGGTCCTGTCCAAGTACCCACTACAAATCTCCTGCTTACAAGCATCTCTGGAAAGACATCTCAAATATGGCTTTTACTGGATTCATCTGCAAACCAGCATTATATTATACAGGGATTGTTACGAGATGGCACTTGCACAGACCCTCATAAACTAACATGCTGGTTTGTAATAACTTTTTCCTTTTTTTCGGGGGGGGAAGGAATGAATGAGTTATGCAAAAAATTCCCTGTAAGGATCTGGGGAGCTTGCTTTTGCCCAGAAAAAAACCCATCAGTGGCTGATTTTTAATACTGACACATTTCCATACCAATGAAAATTTAGATGCGTGTCTGGGAACACACAGGTAAAGATGGACAACAAATCCTGGGAATCTCTCTTGCCCTTCTAGCCTGAGTACAGGCAACAGCCTGGCCAGGCAGGCTCTGCCCCTTTGCAGGGCTGGGTCAGGCCAAGCATTTGCACACCACTGTTCACAAGAACAATTCAATTCTGATGGCACTCACTCAGATGCAATCCAGCCTAAAACATCAAGACAAGATCACTGCAGACTAATTTGATGCAAATGTTGAGATTCAAATAAAATAAGTAAGAAAGCAACTCCAGACTATAAACAGTAAAAGCTGGAAGCAAGCAAGAAATGAATATATTTGATGTAGCAACTTCATGTCAGCTGGTGACACGGGCTTTGTCAGCCCCTCTGCTGTGGATGAGCTTTCCCCTGGGTGAAGGACCCCACAGCGGGGCTGGTCTGCACATGGGAGGATGGGTGGTCCCTGAGCCTCTCACCAGAGGCTTTCCAACACAGCCCCAAAGCTTCTCTTTGCCCACCCTTTGGGGTGAGGCTCTGTGCGAGCCTGGCAGCTGATAGCCTTGTGGCTGTTGTCTCCTCCCCAGAGGTGCTAAGCTTGTGCTTGGTGAATGTCCCCAGTTCCTGAGTTTTATCTTACCTTCACTGTCGAACAATCCAGGGCCTCACTCCGAAGGCCTATTCAGGATACGGTGGTATTCTGTGAAGCTCCTGTAATACAGATCTAAATGTCCCTCAAGAAAATATTTCAGTCAAAAATTAGAATATTTCATCCACTGACACACACTGAGAAAGAAAGGGATCTTCCAGAGGGGTTGTCGTTTCAGAAAACACTGATTTACAATCCACTTTTTCTTGTGCCCCCCAGCCTGTTGCTCTTGCACAGGTGAAAGCTACAAGGTTTGTGAGCTCTGGCCCATCAGGCACTTAGCAGCTTCATGGTTTCTCACAGAAACCTAGAGTTTCCAGCTGGCATAAAAAGACTGGGAAAGCAGCTCAGACTTTTCCCACAGGCTTTATTATCATCTGTGTAGGGGTCAGGCTACAAATCCAAAGATGGGGGAATCACACATGGAATTTTACAGGGTTTGGGAGGATCACAAGTAAACCAATGAAAAACAGGGTTAACGCATTTTGGCCAACTACATTATCTTTTGTTGGAATAACCAACGATAAAAGAATCAAACCTAACCAATAATATTCCAAAAAGAAGAGCAGCTTACGTATTTTCTAACACAAGTCATTGTAAACAAGTAGTTTCTCTTATCTCAAAGAAAGTGCCAGGTGGCCCTCCCAGGGATGTCTGCAGAGGGACTCATCTCCTCTATACAATCCTACTCTACAATTCTTCTCTATAATTCCTACTCTACAAACCTACTCTACAATTCTACACTACAGTCCTATTCTAAAATCGTAGACTGGTTGGTGGAGGAAATGGTCCACAGATGATTATCTGTCTCCCCTCCACCATCCTCTTCTTCACAAGCAGTGGCACCAGGCAGAAAGTAGGCTCGACTGATGCCACCAACAGATACTGCCCAAAGAAACAAAGAAGAAATTACCAACAATAAACAAGGAACAATGAATTTCCAAGGTCAGTGCTTTACAGGCTCAATCAGGATTCCTCTGGTTCATAGAAAGATGAAGATGTGGGGAGGTGGAGGGCTCATCTGATGCCTTGGACTTGAGTGGAGGAGGAGCCCATCCCTGGCACACTGTTTCACCTGCAGCCCCTTCACATTTTACCTGCAGGAGCTCCTTGGCAGTCCAGCGCCGAGCCTCATCTGTCTGCAGGCAGCAGCTCAGGAAGTCCCGCAGCAAAGGAGAGAAGAGGTCGGGCTGCTGCAGCTTTGGTCTCCCTCCGGTGGCTATCAGGAGCTGAGGCTGCACAAAAAGGAAACACGAGGCTCCACCTGCTTCTTTCACATCTCTAACTGCTCTCCCAGATGTCCTTTTTTAACCTCCACTCTGCAGTGGCAGTTTCTGCCCTGGCAGAGAGGCGGAGATGAGTTTGTTATACCAACAAAATCCCCAAAACCCAAAGCAGCCACAGCTTCTCCCACATCCAGGGGTTGTTGCCTTGGCAGGTGATTTCATTGACTGACCTCGTTAGTGGGAACTACTTCAGCAAAAGCAAGTGTGTTTCCCTAAGGATTCACACCAGCTGAACAGGCTTTTTGGAAGAGGGACTTGACTGTGTTATCTAACACTACTATTTCCAAGGGTAGTTACATGAAAGGCATCTTGGAAGTGCTGCTTGGTCCCTTAAGCACAGTGGCCATAAAATAAAGCTCATTAAGTTTTTGTCCTCTTCTGGCTCAGAAAAGGAAACGGATAGCAGAACTGCTTGGAGATGGCTTTGGTGATTGTCCTTTCCCTTTCTGTTTTCATTTTCCTTCTCTTTCTCCTTCTGCTTTTTCTTATTCTTTTTTTGTTTCTTACTTTTCCTATAAAATTGAAACTAGGATAATTCAACCTCTAATGTGAAGGATATTTATCACATATCTAATTATTTCACTGAAAAAATCCTTTCCTTCAGAAACAGAGCTCCAACAGGGCTCAAAAAACAAATAAGAAATAGCAGGCATGGCTGGAGGCCAAAGTGGCAAGTAGCTGAACTAGTTCCCTGCCACTTCCCTTCCAATGCTACCAAAACTACAGCACATGTGCTAAAATGTGCAAGGGACATTTTACAAGGGGACCATGGTGGAAGGGGTGCCAGCAGATGACAATGGGATTTTGTCCAGTGGCACACACAGTATGGCACAGGTGAGAAAGACAGCGGCATCAGGAAGTCTTTGCACCTTACCCACACAGCAGTTTCATTCCAGTAGGGAACTTCTCCTTCCACCATTTCAATGCCCACAATTCCAAAAGACCATATATCCAGTTTAGGGCCATATTGTTGACCTGTCAGGACTTCAGGTGCCATCCACCCAGAAGTGCTGGTCACGGAGTCCTGTCTTCTCTGCTCAGGGCTGAGCTGAGCTAAGAGGCCAAAATAGCTGTGGAGAAAACAACACACCATGAAAGCCAGCTCAAATTAGCAAACCAGGCAAAAGAATTCCCCACTCTCACTCTGAGAATGTGCTGTTGATGAATGTCCTGGAGAACTGTCAGTGGGGATTTAGCCAAAGGAGTAGGGAAATGTCCACTTCCAAAAATAACCTAGGTTTTTAAATGCTGCTCACAGCAGTGGCCTTTATTCCCCTGAAGGTTTAGATTCTATCTCCCTCCCTCTGGAAAAGACACACACAGACCAACGCCACTCTTTACTCCTTGTGGTTCTTTATCATACCTCTGTGCACATTGCAACTGTGCCTTCAGCTCAGAGCAGGGGACCCTGCACTGCTACCAGCACCATTTTTGGGGAGCTGGAAGTCACTCATAGCAGCCCAAAACCCCACATCCCTGGAATGCTGCCTCTGACCAAGAATATACTGACCCAGCTTGACAGAGCCATCGCTTCTGAGAAGGATGTTGCGGCTCTTCACATTTTGATGGATCACACACATTTTGAGAAGAAAATCCAGGCCTTGCAGGCACTGGGAAGGGAAACAGAAAGAGGAAAAGGCAAAAATTAGTGATGGGAGTTCATCCCACAAGAAAGGAAATAACTCCAAATAACTCCCTTTCCACGGGAATAGGGAGTCATGACAGAACACTGTGCCATTGAGAGGAAGAGCATGCTGCTCCAACACTAGCAGAGCAGGACCTCTCTAAGGAAAGGCCCGTCAGCTTTTGAAAGAGCAACAGCAACTGCTGTTGTAGACCGTCCCCTGCAGACCAGCCAGAATGCCTGCTCCTGCAGTGGATGTGCTCAGAATGCAACAGCACTTTGGGTGCACTATTATCCTCTTCAGCTGAGGACTGTGAGAAAAGAGTCTCTCTTTTCTCTTTGTTGTTTGTTTCAAATCCTGCCAGCAGCACCTTTGCTTTCCCAGGCAAGGAATGCAGTGCACACAGGCTGGAGGTAAACATTTAGAGAGGTAGGGTGGAGAACAGCAAATACAAAGAGACAGAGTGAGGATACAAGAGCAGGAGATAAGGGTACAGGAACAGAGTACAGTGAGTTCTGGGGCACTGGTAGACAATTGACTTGAGATGCTCTAGCTTCCCCATAGCATTCTAGCAACACAGAAACAAAGCTTGGCACATGAAATCTCTCCAGTTCTGAGCCCCACTTTCCCAGACAATCCTGCCCAAGGCCCTGGAAGCACAGGTGGGATCCCTGACCTGCTGACTGACAGCTGCCATCTCATCTTCAGACAGGAAGGTCCAGCTGATGACATTGCTCAGAGTGCCTCCATCCATGTACTCCATCACCAGCCAGAATTGCTTATCCACAAGGTAGCTGAAAGAAGGAAACAAGGGCGTGGATATGAACATGCATGACTACGTTGCTGTTTGGAAAAGGGTTGATTCTTTGTTTCTGGGTCTCTTTGTGATGAGAACAGAATAAAAGGAATAGACATTCCCTCTAGGCTGTGTAGTGTTTGCACTCTCTGCTGGCTCAAGGAAAATGACACATCTGGGAAAAAGAGATGTGTTAGATGACCAGTAAGGGAAAAATGCAGTATAGTAACAGATCAAGAAGCTGTCACACTGTGTGTTTCTGGAAAAAAGCGCCTAGTGTCCCTGGCATGCACAGTAATGGAAAAGAGGGAACACAATCCAAGGGAAATCCTTGTTAGTTTATCTGCATGTAAGAAGACACTTGAAACAACCAAGCCCCAAAACAATGGGGTGGCAGTGAATTTACAGGCTATTGATTTAGTAAGATACAGTTAATCCAGTTTTTGGAACAATTTTTAAACTACGTGGACCAGGGAAAACTCATGCAGACAAGATCCACTCTCTTCCCATCCATAGTGAGGGTGAGCAGAACAATAACAATTTACTAATAATAACAGCTGTCTTTTCTGCCAGGGACCAAAGTGGGGTTTTACCTTGTGTGTTTGCAGTATGTAAACAAACAGTCATGGAACAAAAGCACAACAACTCACCAGTCTAAATATTTGACCAGGTTGGGATTCCTATTCTTCTTGATGACCCTAAGTTCATCAACTTTTAGTTCCCTCTTCCTCAGTTGGTGGAGATTAATTTTCTTTATGGCCACCTAAAATGACATTCACCATCAGTAACTTGAGAAGTTGATGGCACAAGACCACAGTGCTCGTGAGTGCAGGATGCACTTGTGATGGGTGAGGGTACTGCTGGAAAGTCTGAGGGGAGGCAGACTACACCCACATCAGGGAGAACAGAAGGGGAATTGCTGCAGTGGGTGAGGGATTTGAGATTGGGACAGGGGAGTGAGGAGGAGGCAGTAGGGGGATCAAAGCGGTTGCGGGTCTTGAAAGGAATGACACCGAGGGCTCAACAGAAGAGACTGAAGGGGGAACTGAAGTGCCCAAGGGGAGACCTGGGGCAACTGGCAGAGGGGTTGAGGCATTTTTGGGTAACCAGAAGGAGAAAGATAAGTAATCGAGGGGACACCATCTACTACTAGTTCTATCTTCCCCCTTTCTTTTTGCTTTTGTAGTTTGCTTGATTTTCATGGACTGTGGCACTTTTTTTCCCAACAGGCTGCATAGGAAAACTGTTCCATGTCCAGAGTTTCTCAGGTTCTTAAATAGATTTAACTGAGAACACATCCACGGATCCCGTGTTCCATAGCAAGGCCACTCCCCTTGTAGGTCTAAGTTAGGCCAGACTTCTGGACAATAAAAAATCAGTTTTATTTGGTCTAGACCGTTGGTGGCCTCCCGAGTGTCCCATTAATGCAGTATCTGTACAAGAGAGCAATTAGGTGGAATACTCTTTACTTTCTTCCGGTTTCCTTTCTGGCAACTCTCTGCCTTTCTCCAACGCTTTCTGGTATCTATTCCTTTTGCCTAACCAGAAAATCACTACCTAGTAACTCAAGTCAGGCTTTTACTAAAATTTTAAGGTGCCCTTACCCAAACAGAAAACTACAGACACGCAACACAACTGTTGAACTAAAAATTTACCCTTTCCTTAAACTCGGGAACCTCTAGACATCCAATGCAGGAATTAAGACTCTTTAAAACTCTCTTCACCTACTCAGTTTTACACACAGATTTCCTTTCTCCCCAGGAACATGCTATTAGGGCAAGGATGGAATTCACTCACACCAGGCCTACAGGAGCAGCATGGATCCTTGTGTGTGACTCTCACTCATGGCTGGGCCTCCACATGCTCAGAGCCACCCAGCCACGTAGCCTTTACAAGGGAGGCCTTACCCCTTTTGCCTCCCAGCTCACATTAAGCATCTCCAGGGGACCTGGGGTGGAGGGAATAGAAAAGACAGTGTGTGTTGGCCTTCCTTTGTCCCCAGGAGATGGCTCACCCACTCCTCAGGGCCTTGTTAGGCCTCTCTCACTTCCCTCGTGGCCGGCCTCCCTACAGGAGTTCTGAACCTCAGTGCTCACAACACCTCCCTCACTTCAGGGCTCCGGGCTACCAGCCCCCGTCCCACTCCTCGCCACCTGCCCCCCCCACCTTACTCCCATCACCGCTTTCTTACCTACTCCTGGTGCTCCTTCACCTCTCCTCACATTCCAGCTCCACCAGCTGTCCCCACAGGGAGCTCAGCCGCCTGCTCCCAGCTCCTCTGCAGGGGCAGCTCTCCTCCACGAGCCCCCGAGGTGCCCCCAACTGCCCACAACCAACTCCCTTTCAAAAGCCTTCACTGATCACAGCTCCACCTGGGGCCCCAGGAGGTCACACACACCAATGCTGCTCCCACAGCACAGCCTGAAGGACAACACCAGCTCAGCTCTGCCCCCCAGCTCCTCCAGGGCTCCCACCCACACCACATCAAACCAAATCCTCGCCTAGGGCTGTCATAGGAATCAGCTGCTATTCAAGTCATAGCAACAAGACAAAGAACACTCTGGTTGCTGATTTGATGTTCTTCACTGTTTTGCTGACTCAAAAATGTCATTTTCAGTCTTTAGTTTTACACTGGCTCGTTGTTCTTGGGGTCCTTTTATTCCTAAACAATTCTGGATGTCTCGAATTTGCATGTAGCCTTGGGCGCACAGCCTCTTGGGAGCAGCAGAAGTGATACCCCAAGGAGGGGCAGACAGTGACAGGGTAGGTTCCAGAAGGGGTACAAGCTTTGACTAACAGTTAATCTTAGGACATCAACATTTAACAATTAAAGCTTAACAATCCTGGGACATTAACATTCAACAATTATACCTTAACAATCTTGGAACATTAGCATTTAACAATTATAGCTTAACAATCTTGGAACATTAGCATTTAACAATTAAACCTTTAACAATTAAATAGCTCTTCAACAAAGGACCTGTTTGGGGATTCCATTCCCCACACCCTGGGTGTCTGTAAACGTCCATTTAAACAGAGGGCTGAAAGGGGGGGGGGGGGCGGGGGGGGGCTCTGCCCACCCTGTGCTGCTCCAGGGCTGGGGCTGGGCAGGCAGGGGCTGCAGAGCACCCGGGGAGGGACAGCCTCAGCCCTGGTCACCGTCTTGTGTGTGTCTGCCTCAGCCCTGGTCACTGTCTTGTGTGTGTCTGCCTCAGCCCTGGTCACCGTCTTGTGCCTCCACCAAGTCCAGCTCTGAAGGCAATGTGTTGCTGTTTTGCCAGCAGGCAGGGGCAGCACCAAAGACACCAACGCCAACTTATGGAATAAGTGTCATTTAATGAAGTGCAAAGCAGCAATGAAATACAAAAGGATAAGCTAAGCAATGCACCCAATTATTACTGCAAAAGATTGTCTGTAGAGACTAGGAAAGGTACATCACCAGTGGCCCTAATACTTGACCATCATCCTGACACACCCGTCCCCTGGGGAGCCCCTGTCACAGCAAAGGATTGGAGAGGCACTGCCAGGAACTGGAAACTCCTGTGCAGTTTGCCCACCCTCACGCATGGTCGCCACCTTTGCTGTGAGAGGCACAGATTTTATACTGTTGAATAAACAAGCCACCATAACTTGTATTGCGGGAACATCTGCTTTCATCTTCCTCTTGGCTAGGGCTCAGGGAGGAACCAAGGGAATTTACTGTGACCATATAACTTCAGGAAAAAACAGACAGTGATTTTGTGGCCTTGTCTGGCTTCTAAGTGTAGAGAGGTAAATGCCTGTTGCGCTGACAAGCAGATTCATACATATACTGGTAATGATCATCCATATTTTGCTAATGAGTGAATATATATATAATATTTGGCTGGAGGTCATCTTTGGCTCAGAGCTTGTTGTTCAGCCTTAGTACTTCACTGGAATTGTCCTTTTACAGGCAGTGATCCTGTCCCCTCAGCTGCAATGGAATCCTCAGCTGGTCCCACAAGGATTGCTCAAGCTCTGGATGTGCTGAGCTCCTTGTGCATGGAGTCATCAGTCTCTTGGACAAGCAGATTCTCTGTCACAGTGTACAAAATTTTTCCCTGGGATCCACCAAGGTAAGAGGAAAGGTCTCTGCAGCTCTGACGTGGAAATTGTCCTGCTGGGTGGCCTTGGCTGTGAGTCTGAAGCACAGCAGCTCTCTGGCCCACACGGTGCTGCAGGCAGAGCTGGCTGCTGCCTACTCAAGGCTCAGGTAGGTGCTTGAGCTGCCTTGCTGCACGGCCAAAACCATCTCAGTGCTCAGTGGCACCTCCCGACCCCTGGTCTCAGTGGGGTCCCCCTGGCAGTGTCAGAGCAGTGGCTCGTCAGGGTCGGTGCTGCCCGTGCTCTCCGCCCGCCCTGGCCACGGCAGTCCTGGCCCGCAGCCATGCACTCACAGGGAATGGGAACTGCTGCCTGTGGCTTTCTGAGCTGCGCTTCTGCTGCTGCTGCTGAAGACACCTTGATGAATGAACTAGTGGGACTATGGGCCATATTGGCCTGTGATAGCGAGGTCATGAAGGCAGAGGTGCAGATGGTCCCGTCCAGTCCTATTTCTGCATATTTCTGGAAACCAAAGAATCTCTCTTGATCCTGTGAGGCGCTGAGTTTGCAAAGTAATGGCTCCTTTGTTGTTGTTTTCCCTCTGGACAACATCCATATTTAAAGACAGCTGAACCTCTCTCGAGACTGGCACCTCTGATCATTGCAATAAATCAATGGAGGGAGTTCAGGAGGTGGTGATGACTAATTCAGGATGGCTCTCTCCAGTTCAGGCCCTGAGTAGAACTCAGAATAACAACTTTTATTAAACCTGAACTCCATTGGAAGCTTCCCTTCTTGTCATCCTGTGAATAAGCTCTACATTAACTTTCTGAATTGTCCAATGTTTTTTTTTTTTCTTCAATTTGGAAAGTTCTGATTATGGTGGTTGTGATATGATTAGGAGTTGGTGACGGTTCTCCTTCTGCCACCCAAATTATTTTTTGGTTTTTTATTTCCTTCATATATATTCATAGATGTATAGACTATTGCTGTACGGTTACATAGTTCCTAGGTAACTTCAGTACTTTTCCTCCCCTGATAGGCAGAAAGACAAAACACATTCCTAAGGCTCCTATCCTATCTTGCTTCCTCTGGGAACCAAGGTTAAAACACATTGTCAGGACACTTTCTCATAAAATGAGTGTAGCCCATACCGCTATTAGCAAGAAAGAGGGGCTCCAGAGGAGGTGGATTGAAAAGGGGGAAAATATCCTCATTATTGTGCTTCTAATTGGGAATTCTTGTCAATTATGCTAATTTTCAAAACTTATAAAACCAAATTTGCCCTATGTGGGGTGGACATTTTTCCGTATCTGCCCCTGGAGGCCTCCAGTTAGAGACCGGATTTGATATTACCTCCTATTGCGTAATATTGTCACAAAAGTGTGTTCTTTTGTTTCTCAGTCATTAGGGCATCGCGTCCTCCACACTGCAGTGCCTGCGGAACACGGCACACCTTCCAATTTTTTCACAACCGTGGTACTTCTCCAGGAGGCAGAAAGTGCAATTGCATTTCCAAAGGCCAAGAGCCGATGAGGAGTGGGGCAGCCGGAGCATCCTGTGCACATACAGGCCTGCAGCTGTGACTCGAGAGCGTTTTGGTTCCTGCCCAGCGCAGCGGGTGCGTGTCCTCTGCGACTGCTGCTCCTTCCCTGGTGCCCATGGATAGTAGGTACAGGGTTCTGCAGGGGGAATGGAACAGGATGGGGACATCTGCTGGCAATGGAGTGCAGTGGAAAATGTCAAAAAAGTGTTTGACTGTAACAACCTGTGAATTCCTGAAACTTTACCAGAGAGTTCTTAGTCCTGTATTCCCTCATACCAATGATTGATGTGTGCAAGTGGATATCTTAGTCCAGAGTGGGCTAAGTCCAGAGAATAGAGTGGGCCTTCTGAGAAGATCGCTGCAATGTATTTAAGGGGAATCAACTGGTTTTAGGAGGCTTTTGACCATCAAAGGATAGTTTAAGACATGGGATGTTCCCCAGATGACCACCAGGGACTTTTAAGAGACCTTTATTCTAATACAAATAATTCTGTGGAAATGATTTATAAAAGTAAAATTATCTGCAGAAATGCTTAGCCTATGTGTTTGTGCAAAGTAGTGAATATGCCTTAGTTCCATGGATACAAAATAGTAGGTGCCGGAAAAAAAAGCAATTCCTTCTCTCTATCCCTGTTAAAAAGGGATCCAGAAAGAAGAATCAAGAATCACTCTATGGATGTCTGCGTATAAAGAACCAAATACCAATGGAATGATCTGAAAATCCATGGAGCACAAGTTCTGTGCCAGTGGAGTCCTGGAGTTTCCTCAGCAGGCTTTGCAGGGAGTTCTTGGTTGAACGTGTGCCTCTGCTGCCATCCCAAATCTGCCCTTTCCCTGCCCAGCCTGAGTGCACGTGGGACATGTGCTGGGCATGGCTGGAGATTTTCACAATCAAAATCCTCCAGCACCATCACCTTTACACCTGCTCATTGCTTTGGACAGCACAAATCACACAACACCCATCTCAGCCGACAAATGTCATTTCTTGCACATTGCTACAGCCACACTGCTGATCGACAAACACACAAGAATATTGATTTCAGCTGAAAAATAGAATTTGTTACAAATTGTGACACCCATGCTGACAATACAGAACGACACCAATCTCTGTTAAGGTCAAAAAAAGGAATTTATTACATTAGTACAACAATGCTATAGAAATACATACAAATACTAACTCCAGTTAACAAAAAGATTAATTTATTTCCAACATCTACAACAACTCACTATACACAAAGATCAATTAAGTGTTGAACAACCTAATTTATTACATACTACTACAAGTGTACAGGCCATATAGAAATACAAATATATGCATTCCCTCTCTAAATAGATAAAACTATACCATTCTACAACTCCATACATGTTGAAATAGAACTCAATTAATACATATATACATATATATAAAAACATATAAACATATAACTATACACAGATGTAAAGATAAATTAAATATTACATATTAAATACAATATAGATAAACAGATATATAAAAATCCCTATCTATAAATTTAAAAATATCCCTGTGCCAAGCTAAATATCCATATAACTGCACCTGTACAAATACAGAGTTATTCAATTGGATAGAAATATAAATAGAATGACATCCAGAAATTGATTATTATACATCTAAAAATAAAACATATAGACCTATGCAAATAACAATATACCTATTTAAAGTGCCATCTTCCTATAACTGCATCAAAACAAATAGATACATATGTACAGAAAAATGTATTCAAAGGAAACAGAACTAAAAGTAGATAGAACAACATACATGTCTACTTAGACACATATATACACATATATGTAATTACAAACATATATGTATGTATATGCATACATATATGCATAGCATAGGTCCATCAATATAACAACAGACGTATAAATACAATGCTATACAAACAGAAACCCATATATGCATATTTCCATATAATTATCACTGCCTATGTGCAAGTCCATCTGTCTTGAACAAGGACGCTGAGCAGAAGGATTCCAGCAGCCCCAGCTCCAAAGCCTCTCCCTCGGTCTCCTCGGCCCGTGCAGAGCAGCTCTCCTGGACAGGGACAGCACATGGCACATCTGGGAAGCAAAGGGAACACGGAGTCAGGATCAGGCCCTTTCCCTTGGCAGTACCTGCCCTTCCATCAGGGAAGCGAAGAGAAAACCTCAGCACCTCCCCAGGAAGGTTGGAAGAAAAAGCAGGCCCAGCGGGCCAGGCTGTGGTGAGCGCAGCCGCGGCGGGACTGTCCCACAGCCCCCGGCAGCCCGGCACAGCCGGCACAGCTCCCGGGCCCTGCCGGCACAGCTGCCTTGCCCAAGGACAGCCCCTGTGCCGGCCGGGGCAGCTGCGCTGAGCAGCCCCAGCACGGGCAGGGCCCGCTCCTGCCCCGCCGGGCAGTGCCCACGGCCACAGCCCACGGCACCCTCACCCCCACCCTGCCTCCCCGGCCCTGTGCCCTCACCCAGGCTCTCACGGGGCAGCAGCAGCTCCCTGCTCGCTCCTCTTGCTCCTGCCCTTCAGCTCCTCCCTGCTGCCTCCTGTCAGTGCTCCTGCTGTCTTCCAGGCCTTCACTGCAGCTGTGGCACAAGTGGAGGCTCAGCAATGGCTTCCAAGGCCTGCCAGAGCTGCAGTCCCACAGCCCTCTGTGCTCCCTGATGGCCCCCTCCATCCCCTCAGCCCCGCCATGCTCTCAGCAAACGCCGAGTCCCCTTCAGGTTATTCTGAGCCCCGCAGTCCCCTCACCCCCCTCAGTCCCTTCTGACCCATCCCGTCCCCTTAGACCTGCTGCCAGCCCCTCAGCCTGTGCCACTTTCCTGTCACCTCAGTGCCACCATTGCCCTCTGCTGCCCCACAGCCTCAGCCCCAGCAGCACCTCCAGGTCACCGTCCCTTCAGTGTCACCGCCTCCTCAGCCCCCTCAGCCCCCTCAGTCTCACCGTCCCTCAGCAGCTCCTCAGGGGACAGTGCCTGGGGCCACCGGCAGCTCCCACCTCTCCAGGGACACCCGGGGCTGGAACTGCTGCTCTGCCCGGCCGCCAGCTCGGACCCAGCACAGGAGGAGGGGACAGAGGGGAAAAACAAGAGATGAGAAAGGCATCCGGCAGGGGAAAAAGAAAGTAAAAATGCAGCCTAAGCCTGCACAAATATCCATCTATCCACCTAAATATCCATATAACTTTAACTATGCAACTTCATCAATATTACTTCATATTACTTCCAAGTTTACATACTTACTTATCTTTACGTTATTTATAAATATTACTTGTATGTTTAAATATTTTGCTACGCATATATAAATGCACTCTGCCAATCTATAAATGTAACTGCATAGATATGATTCTATCTAATCTATAACTCGATATGTATATATTTAAGTATATAGGTCTATAAATATATACATGCATAAACACAACTCCATAAATCTATAAATGTAAATATAAGCATGTATAACTATATAGACACCTATACATCTACATATAAAAAGAGGGATTCCACCTGCCCAATGATCACTGGCTCTCCCTTGCTCCCTCCTTCGCACGCAGGGCAGCCCTCCTGGCAAGGTAGATCAGGTGGATATCTGGGAAGCAAAGGGAACCCTGAGTTCATATAGGCCTGTGTCCATCTGTTCCTTTGGAAGTAACTGTCCTTCTATCAAAGAGTGTAAAAGATGGCCTGAAAGGCAGACTCTCACTTGGGAATTGGAAGCCTGCTCTTTAAAGAGCAGGGATCCATCCAAGTGTTCAAACCTGTGGGTAGCACTGCAGTATCTTGATAAAGTCTCAGCACTCACAGCGCAAATCGCACCCAAATCCAGACCTTGAAACACAGACAGTCTCAGCTCCCACAAAGAAACCCAGCCTTGCTCTTTGTCTGTGCTGACAGAGACATCAGTCCTCTCTGAAATGGCTGAAGCTGAAGGCTGCTGGCAGCTGAGTTAGGAAACCAAATGGGGACACCCGGCTTGGGGCTGACACAACTCCCACAAGGTCAAGTTTACTCCTGGCTCTCTTGCCACAGCAGAGGACACAGTGTCAGAGCCTCTGCAGAAGCGCAGAGGGCAGGGCTCAGGGAGGTTGTGTCACTGCAGGATTTGAACTAAAGGCTCCCAGAAGCACCAATCCTACAGACAAGAATTCATCTCTTCTCATCTCCCTTCCTGTCACACGCAGGCTCAGAGCAGCTGTCCCACACCTCCCTAAACCAATGTGGGCTCTGTCCTTACCAAGCTCCTCGCGTTCCTGGGAACTGTTCCCACAGCTCGCGGCGCCAGGCAAAGCTCCCTCTGCTGCAGCCTTGGTCACAGGCTCCCCTCCTGAAGACTCAGGGGCAACATTAATATTCCCCTTGAAAAAGAAACACAAAGAAATAAACCCTTCTTACCAGTTACACAAGACATCTGGTCCAACAACTCTGTGGCTCACATACTTCATCTCTTGTTCCTAACAAGAAATGTGGATCCCAAAAGCCTTGAAAAGTCAGAAAGATTTGACTTCTCCAACATGGTCCAAAAGCTGTCAAAGCTGACAGTGTTGAGTGTGGGGGTGACACTGAACACATAGATTGGCTGCTGAGGAAGGAGTCCTGCCAGCTCCTGGCACAGGGATGTGCTCCTCCCTCCACAGCCCTCTGCAGAACAGTCTCACCCAGGCTGCAGCTTTGCAGGGACTGCGTGGGAACACACAACTCTTCCCACACACATGCCCAACAGCAAGGTGACCGAGCTCTGGGACATGGAGAGCAAGACTGGCCAGTTTGCCCAGTGGAGGATTTCCCAGACAGAAACTGGACTGCAGGCACCAGGTTACTGAGAGGGCAAGAGCTGCAGCTCCAGCCCATCCCCAAACGCAGCTCTGGGAGCACCTACACACACAGCAGGGCTCACACAGCAGCTGCAGCAGCTCCAGCCCAGCCCTTGCTCTCCCTTGGCCTTCCAACACCAAAGAGGCAGAGCCCACATCTGCTGCTGCAGCAGAGGCACCTCTCGCATGCCCCTCCCTGCAAGGGACACTTGGCCTTCTGTAGCATTCTCCAAACACTCCTCTCTTCTTTCCCATCAAACAAAGCCTGGTTGAATGCACAAAGCTTCCACTTCCTCACCGCTAAAGCCCCTGCAGAAGGCATTCTGCCAGGGAAAAGGAGCACCCAAACTTGGCCAACACAGGCTGACAGCTCTTGTCCTCACCAAGGGCACACACTTTTTCATTCCCCTTCCCTTAGAAACCTTCCTTTAGCAAGCAAATCCTTCCCTGTCCATTCACAACTGAATTCAAGAAGCCTTTGCTTCTCAGCCATGTAACAACTTTCCAAAGCTCTCCGTCCAGTCCCTTTCATCCCTCTTCAGTGCACTTACCTGAGCACAGGGAGACTTTTCACGTGGGGAGGACGAAAGCATCTCTTCCAGTGTCTCAAGCACCATGTCCAGATCTGGGGGTGGCAACTCTTCTTCCCCAGGAGTATTCCAGAGCCAGCTGGGAGCTCTCCATGGTGCATAAGCAGCACAGCCAGCTGGAGCACTGGGGGCTGAAGTGCCTGGATTGGCTGCAACAATTCAAACGCATGGGTCAGGTTCCAGAATGCAGCTTTGGGACACTGAGCTCTATGCTGCCTTGGATGAAACATCACAAGAAGCACACAGCAACCTCACTTCCAGACCTGTGTTCAAATTTCCCAGGGAATGGGAAGAGTGACTTCTAGCTCTTGAGAAGTCTTTCTTCTAAAGGGTGTATATGTATATTAAAGGATGGATTCTAAAATTGATCTACACATACAAAAAAACACATGATAATCACTGCCTTTTCTATCTCCCCATTAGCTTTTGGATTTGGTGGCTTCGCAGTTTCTCATCACAACAAACCACAGAAAGTGGATTCACCCAGGAAGAGCCCAGATCTGCAGACACACATGCTGAAATTAAAGTGTGAGTTTATTCTAAAAAGCAGCCTTGTGGGTGAGGCTGTATTCGGCCGCTGCAGCTGTTCTGGGAACACACAGAGCTCACTGAATTTTAATAGCATTATTTGAAGGAGAGACATCCTAGAACACTGCAATACCCTATCGGACTCCTAGTTTGGCTTCATTCCGAGAAAGATGGCCATTTACCTTGCACTGAGCAGTTGTAGACAAAGGGTTTTTGTTCCTTGCCCTTGCACCCCTACAGATTGGCTGTCTGGAAAATGCCCAGAACCCCCTCCAAATCTGCAGCAAGGACAGGAAAAGCAGACAGAGATGGGTTCTGTTTTCATGGTTCCACTTCCTAGAACACCTACCCCTTTCCTCCTCATTATCACTTGAGACCTACCCATGACAGAGCAGTGCAGGGAAATATTTTAAGCTTAATTTTCATGACCATTCTGAAAAGCAAGGTTAGAAACTATTTCCCTACCTGATGGGCAGTAGGTTGGCAAGTGCTGCTCAGGAGATGCGCAGCTGCTCCGCTCCCGAACTGTCACCAAAGTGCTTTGCTGGTGCACAGGAACCGGTGGAACAATAAGCTCAGGCCGGAGCTGAAATCTGTACGTGCCTGCCTCCACTGATCTGGACTCGCCAAGAAGTCCAGAGGTGACAAACACTTTCTCAGGAGGTGCTGGGGAAGCCTGATGCTTTTGAGCACCTGCACTTGTCCTGGAGGTGCCTGGAGGCACCTCTGCATCCTCAGGTGAGGCAGCACTGTTGGCTGGGATGTGCTGCCCTGAAGAGGTGCAGCTGCTGCTCTCTCCAAGGGCCCTGCAGGCAGCTTCAGGCTCGATGTGAACCAGCGGAATGGTGAGCTGGTGGAGATTAAATCTGCGCAGGAGCTCCCTTGATGTTTCCACTGCTAAAGCGCCAGAAAGTCCAGAGGAGGCACAGACTTTCTTGGCAGGTGGTGGGGAAGCCTCAGACTCCTGAGCACCTGCACGTCCCCTGGAAGAGCCTGGAAGCAGCTCTGCATCCTCAGCTGAGGCAGCAGCAAAGTTCTGGCATGACGGAGCTATGCAGCAGTGAGGGAAGAAGAAAGGAAGCAAAGGAAAGCCTGGGTCACTAGTGGTCTTTGCGTGTGTTTCCCTTGGCAGCAAGTGCACTTCTGTCAGGGAAGACAAAAGCTCCCCCCCTGCCAAATAAGGTGAGAAAAAAGAAGAAGCAGAAAAGAAAAAAAATATTCTGGGGCTATTCAATACCCAGTTCCTTGCCTACTTAGCTCTCCCCTGTTCATTCAACTGCCTGGGAAAAGTGTCCTGCTGCCATTCCCTGGCAGGAAGCAACTGCCAGGAACCCAACTGCCAGGTGTCTTCCCCTGCGCCCCAGAGGAGCAGGAGGCTCCCTCCGGCTGGGCCTGACCACGACCGAGCCCCTCGGCTCACACGCACTCACGGAGAGCTCCCCAAGCATCCCCGGGCCGGGCACGGAGCAGCAGCGGCCACGGCGCCCGCAGCTCCCACCCCGTCTCACCGGCTCTGGGGGGCTGCCCGGCAGAGAAGGCGAGCAGCGGCCGCTGCGTGTGGAGCTGCTGCAAGCGGCTGGGCTGGCGGCTGCGCACCTCCAGCCCCGCCGCCAGCCGCTGCCTGTTGGCCCTGGTCAGGCGCTTGATGCGGAGGAGGAGGTCGGGGCGATCGCGGCGAAAGTTGGGATTGCTGAAGTGCAGGCAGCCCCCGACATCGCCCGGCACCTTGTGGAAGCCGTAGAGGTTGAGCTGGCGCACGAAGCTGCCGAAGTGCGTGGCTTGGAAGGAGTCCGGGGCCGGCCCCGCCCCTTGGGCGCCCGCTCCGTGGGCGCCGCCCGGGCTGAGCAGCTCCCGCTCGAACAGGCAGCGGTCGACGAGCAGCCCCTGGGCCCGGCCGTCCCAGCGCACGGACACGACGCGGGGGCTGTTCACCAGGCGCCACAGCTTGGCGGGGAAGGTGTCGGCGTTGAGCCCGGCGGGCAGCGGCAGCTCCGCCATCTCGCCCATCGCCGACTGTCGCCACAACGCCCGCGGCGCAACGGCCGCGGCTGCAACGGCGGCGCGCGGCCTGAGGGGGGCGCTGCGCTCGGCCCCGCTCGCGGCCCCCGCGCGGGCCGGACTTGGCGGGGACGAGCGCCGCAGAGCCGGGGCTGCGGGACCAGCGCGGGCGGGGCGGCTCCCGGGGCTGGCCGGGCACCGCAGGGCGGGGCGGGCCGGGGCGGGGCGGGGTGAGCTGCAAACCCTTTGGAGGTCAAGTGCGAGAAGGGGAAACGGAAAGAGAGAATGGAAGACGTTCTTTTTGCCCCTTTTTCCAGCCAGCTGGCTGCTTCTTTCTCGCTGTCTCTGCCTGTCCTCAGCAGATTTGGCACATTTCTCACTCTCTGGAGATAGAAGCAGCAGCAGGAAGGGGCAGCAATTTTGTCAGCATTTTCATCAGACCTAGAGTCCTGCCGCCTGGAAGGATGTTGCTTTAGCCGAGGCATTCATTGCTTACAGTGACAGTGAACTCATGCTGCTGTCTTCACCAAGAGGTTTTGCATTCTTTTTTCCTCAGAAATGTTTTCTTCTCTTTCTTTTTCCCCACAATCAGGGGAGAGTTGCAATGTAAAATCCCTCCCACCACCATGTCTCTTCAATGTAAACCGGCAAAGGTGGTCTAGCAATGATCTGCTTAGTGTCACTTCTTCTTTTTATTTTAAACGCTCTCTTGAAATGGAAACATTTTTCAGAGCAGGGAAATATCAACCTATTTCTCCCATCTCTTTTAATTCATGCCCCTTTTTTTATGTCTTTCCATCATTTCACCATGAGGCCTCACGTGAGTATATTGGGTGGAATGGCAGAAGCTCACCCCCCACACACAGTGGGTATTTTCCTTATGTCCAGCTTACCTGCAGTTCTGGCTGACACTGCCTTCTCTTGCCCTCCTTCCAGGTCCCTCTGTGAGGAGCCCAGCCCTGTCACTTCAGCCACTGCCCTGTGGGTGACATGCTGACACAAGGATTGTTGGTCCCATCACATTCTGGAGCAGTCTTTTGGAGTGAGTGTTTCCAAGATGCCCTGTTATCTTTTCCTCTGTGTGCTGGCTTTCTCAGAAAAATTGAAATGCGCTGCCTAGAAAATCTCTTCCCGTTTCATCTTAAATAGCTTCAAACAGAACGTGAATTACAAATGTTGCACCTTGGCTGGATGGTGTTGGTCTTTTTTTCAACGCAGTGTAAGAAACCTGCCAGAAAGTAAGCCAGCAACTGAATTACAACAAAATTCCTGATGAATGGGCCAGCAGGAGAAGAGGGGAGTTCAGAAAAGAGGGGACGTCTGTCTTGATGTTGCATGGCCCTTATTTCCCACATGTCCATCTATGTGCTGCTGCATCAAGCAAAGCCTCTTTTTTAAGGCCTCCTCTGTAATCTCTGTGAGTCATGAGACCCACAGGAATAGTGGCCCTGTGGCCTGCTGGAGATGAGGAAGCAGGTGGTTGAAAAGTGCATTGTCCATTGGAGTGTTTAGTCCCACCTGTAGTATAGTTGTGGTTACATGGACTTTTCCACAGTACTCTGTGGCTAAGAATGAGAAGTTACCTTTAGCTGTGTTTCAAGGATGCTGAAACTCATAAAGAAATTATTATTGAGAAATTGTCAGAAATGATTGATCTTTTCAATATATCTGTGATACACTGGTGTGTGTTTCAGCTGGAGCTCTCCTGTGTGCCCTAGTGCTAGCAGGTGAGATCTCTTTGCAGTGTAGGAAGACACAGCTTTCCCTTTCTGACTTGCACACAGCTCTGTCACTGCCTTCACCTTTTCATCTCCAATGCTTAGATAGTTTTCCCTCCAACACCTGTGCCATTTTAGAGGCATTTTTACATCCATCCTGCCTTCACTGAGTAGCTTTCTTGTAAGCACTCTGCTTGCAAGTTCTCTTTGTTTTCTATCTCCAAGTTACTCTAGGATCCCTTGAACAACAGGGTTTGTCCCACCAGGGGAGTTTGTGCTGCTTTGTGACAGAGGAGAACGTCCCAGGTGATTTGGTGTTTGCTGTAGGGAGGGTTGGGCTGTTTTGCATAAATTCACAGACCAATGCAGAACGTTTGCTTTGTGATGTCAGGGCATGGTTGCCACGTTGCTGTGGTGACATCAGAAGGTTGCTTTGCTGCACCCAAGGCCTCAGTGCCAGAGCAGCTCTTGCCTGTGCTCAGTGCAGGAGCATCCTCCTATTTGTCAGTGGGCAGCTGCACACTGTGACAGGAGCCTTGTTTTTTCTAGTGTTTCAGAAGAGTCTGCAAACTTGCACAGCAGTGCTACCATGATTGAGCAACTCGTTGCTGCAGTTTGCACTGTTTATGGCATTGGTTATTCAGGATATTATCTGACTAGCCTGGGACGTAAGTAGAGATTTTCCCTGGGTGTAACCTAATCTGGCTTTTAGATGTCTTCCTGCTCTGTTTTAGTGACCCGGTTGATTTTGGAACAGAAAGAGCATGAGGATGCCACTGGTTTGGTACAGCTCCTGTCAACCTGTTCCGCTATAGACGGGGTGTCTGTAGCCAGGGAGCTGCGGGCAGCATTTGCAAGGAAGCTGCAGGGTTTGCATTCCCTCCCCGGGAGAGTCTGTGGCAGCAGAGTCTGCCATTTCCTCAGTTTGCTGGGTCAAGCAGGACAACTTTGAAAACGCAGACAGGGAGATGTTCTCAGAAGGATTTCTAAAAACATTACGGCTCTCTCCAGTTTTCTCAAATAATTTATTTCATTTTCCCTGCCCTCTACAGGTCACCTGAGACGTGTATTCAGAGGTGCAGATCCTGAGGTGAGTGAGAAAGGAACCTTGGATGTTCCTGACGTTTAAAAATTGTGAAGGAATCTGTGAGCTTGGCATGTGGTAGTAGGGTGTAGATGGCCAGCTGGGTAGTTTAAAAGAAAATCCATTCCCATACCTGAATCAGCAATTGCAAAGGCATCACTGGCTGTTTCCTAATTTTCCATTTCAGAGCTTTAAAGCACTCAAAGCTCAGTTTCCAGAGGGAACCTTGCCTGCTGATAGTAAGCACGAGGGAATATTGAATTCAGAGCCATATGAAATTCTGCTGAACCAGCCCATTTTAATTTTGTTGGAGTGACTTAGAATCACATTGCAATGGCAGTTTATCATTTGTCCTTAGTCGAGCAGGTTGTAGAGCTGAATAGGAGTAAGGTTATAAATGATAGGTAACTGCCTGTCCCTCATGCTGCTGTCTGTTCACAGAGCCCTGAACCCACAGCAGACTCTCCACTGACTCTCTCAGTTCCTGGAGATGTGGCCAAAGAGGAGCTGAATGACCACAATCCTCCAGCTGTGCTCACAGCACAACCTGAATATTCCGAGCCGGTAAGTGCCAGTTCTGGCTGGTGCTGTCTTTAGTGCAAGACAGAGCTGCAAGATGCTGAGCAGCCAGCACTTGCTGTTGGTGGCTGAGGATGCTGAGAGCTGGAGACCTGCTGGGACCTAGCAATTCTCCCCCAGCTAGTGAGAGCTGGAAACTGGGCTTTGGTCTGTCATGTTGAGTTACCAAAAATCTGGTGCCTCTGGGTGAGCATCTGGATCCTTGGCTCAGTGACGCTCTGTCTCTTGGTGTAATGGTTTAAGGTTTGCCAATTGTAATATATTTACCTTTTCTTGTGAAATAGGATTAGGAGTAAAAGTGAAGCAACCCTAAAACTTAAAAAAGGCAATAAAGAAAAAAAATTATTAACAACACAAAGAATGAAAATAGTAAATTCAGAACAGATTTTCAGGCCAGTTCCTCCTTCCCCTGTTGTTACAGAAGAACAACATACAGGGACACTTCAGTCAATTCCCTACTTAAATAATGTTCTTCAGTTTATTTTAGGGAGAGGAGTTTCTTTTGGTTTAGCTATAAGGATCTTTTACCAAGAGAGGAAATCCCCACTGCTCTCTGGAATCCACTTTTTCATGATTAGCAGGCACCTGGGACCTGCTAGCATGAATTTCCTCCCACTCTACCGTCTTTTCAGAACTGAGTTGCGGGCCATGTTAAATAGTCATCAGGTATTACTTTTAAGGTTGAGCTACTCCAAGGCAAAAGTTCTCTTTGCTCACTTCTCTCTGTTTATAGTTCATTCCCAGGAAGAGAGATTCCCCTCCTTTTCCTCAGGGCAAAGGATTCTTCAAACACTTTACACCTTGCTCCACCTCCCATGTCTTTCCTTTTTTTCATAGTTTAAAGGAATTTTATTCGTGAAGTACAGTCCATGCCTACAACTTGCAAAAAGATATTTCAGCCAACCTTCATGTCATTTCATCATTCTCCTTCCATTTAGAAACTTAGCTTTTATTTAACTGATTTTAGTGTATCCTTTCTGTTCTTCTCCCTCTCACTCAAGGAAAGACAAAAGTCTGTAAGTGATATCTGAGCATTAAGAAAAAAAACTAAAATCTCACACGGAAGTTGCAGGAGTTGGGCCAGGCCATGCTGGAGCTGTGTCAGGATCTCAGGCCGCCCAGGCCACGCTGGAGGGGCAGGATGAAAACTACCTAGTCCAGTCAGAGGAGAAATGGGTGACAAGCCTTTGGCTCCATGGCTTTCTTCCCGCACTGACTGCATTCAGTTCCAGCCGCGGGCCGGGGGTTCTCCCTCTGCCCTGCCCAGCACACAAAGCCGTGGGGGGCTCTCCCAAACCGGGCCCAGCTGCCTCCCCCCAGGCCGTGAGGGCGGCTGGGCAGGGCCCCGCCGAGCACGGCCACACCGGGAAAAGGCGAGAATCCCAGCAATGGGCTCTCCTCCCCTTGGCCGCTGGGACCCCTGGTTAAAACGAGGCCCAGCAGCCTCCGGAGCCCGCTCCCGCCTGGCCCTGGCCGCATTGGAAGCGGGCCCGGGCCAGGTCAGTGTTACCTTGTGAAAGGCCGGCAATGCAAGAGAGCTTTCCCGGGGTTTACTTGCTTCAAATGGGATTCACGGAGCGAACCGACTTTTCCAATTGGTTTCTCAGGCTGTCAACATCTAAACCAGCCTCCAAGTGGTCCCATCAATCCACAGAGGAAATTCTCATGCAGATAAAACTTCCTAGTGTGCCCTTCCCCCAGGGTAAAACCAGCACACTTGGCTTCTGCAGTGCTATGGCCAAAGGGCACATGTGGTAGCGCTGCAGATCACAGGGCTTTGTTTGTTTTCCCTTTCTGAAATGCTGTGTTTGGAGCTTGTGGAATTCCTCTGCCATTTCCTTGAGGAATTCTCCACGTCCACAGACTGGTTTTGCCCACCTGTCTTTTGGCTTTTGATAAGCTGCAAAGAGATGATTGTGCTGTTCGTGAAGCTGTGGGGGACATTCTTGTCCCTTGTGGCAAAAGAAACCAAGGGCATAATTCTGAACCCTTCTTCTGAGGCACAAACCAGAAAGGGCAAGTTTCTGTTGATACATTTTGTGGGGTAGTCTGCAGATGTGAAAACTCCATTGGAGCCTGGAGTTTAGGTGAAGCTGCAAGTCCTTGACTGCTGTCTTGTGTTGATAACTACAGGAAAGACATCTTGGAATTCCTGATGCTGTATCTTAAGACAAACATGCAACTTGTTCAAAAGGACCCAGGAGTTGCAGTCAATAGCAGCTGAACATGAGGCAGCGTGTGCCCAGGTGGCCAAGAAAGCCAAGGCCATCGTGGCCAGTGTCAGCAATAGTGGGGCAGCAGGAGCAGGGCAGTGAGCTGTGCCCTTTGCTGGGCACTGCTGCGGCCACAGCTCGAGTGCTGTGTCCAGTTCTGGGCCCTTCTGAAGCAGAAAGACATTGAGGGGCTGGAGCGAGTCCAGAGAAGGGCAAGGGAGCTGGGGAGAAGTGGGAGCACAAACCCAGTGAGGAGATGCTTGAGGGAGCTTTAGCCTGGGGAAAGGGAGGCTCATGAGAGTCCTTCCAGGCACACTTCCATAAATGCCTACATGACAGTGCTCCTCACAAGGACCACTTCCATGACAAGAATCCCCTCACTGCACCCAAATGCTTTAGACACTGGACTAGGTGTCACTTTGATGGTTTGTTTTGTTGGGTTGTTGATTTGCTAGGAGGAGAAGATCTGTTTAGTTTCTTCCTCTGGCTAGCAAAGGCTCTTTATCACAACATTCTCCTGCACGAGAGGATGTAGTTTGGGGCAGGGACGTTGGTGCAGAAAGAGCTGCTCTGATGCCAGGCCAGCCAGCACATCACTCTCGTGTTAACAGAACCATTACCTTTTGGCAGCCTTGTGGATCAGCAATTGTCAAATAATTCAATCAGGATTGTATTTGGGAATTTAGCAGGAAATCAAGTCCCTTGCATTCTGGCTGGTGCTCAGAGATCAGAGGAGCTGGGAGGGACTGGGCTTCATTTCTGATTACAGCCACTTGAGCACTGTCAGTGTGGCTGTGAGCAAGAGAAGAACTTGCCCAAGCACTGATGCACAAGGAGTTCAGTTCCCAGAGCAGTACTCTGGGTGTAATCTCATTCCATAAGGACCTACATGCTCCAGATTCCCCAGGGATGTGGTTTAATGAAGCAACAGGAGAGCAAGTTCAGGATTCCTGCTGCTGATGGGGGCACTGGCAGCCATGTGCTATGGTGTGTCATAATAGAAAGTACAGTAAGACAAATTACACGAGATCTATTTATCTATCCATCTATCTATGTAACTATTCCATAACTGACTCTTCCTGGCTCTGGGCAGAGGCAGCTGGAGGTGCAAAGCTCACCCAAAGGCATCCCTTCAGGAGAAGAGGAGAGACGTGTTCTATCAACAGATCCTGAGCAGGCTGAGATGTTTCCCCTCCAGAAATGGTTGTTCTTTCCCCTCAGAGTTGCAATCGTCCTCCAGCCTCTTCTGCCCTGAAGCCCCCAGTTCATTCTTTGCATTTCTCCCCTTCCTAGTGACGTGGAACAATTCCATGTTTTAGGTGGTGTTTGGTGAATCTGGTCATACATGCATTACATGCCACATGATTTTCATCCTTGGCATCCCTAAGGATGTGAAAGTTCATTTGTTGATGGGGCCTTAGGAGGGTCTCTCTTAGAGCTGGTCTGAATTCTCAGTTGACAAAGAGGAAGAATAAACACCTTGGCCCTCCTCCAGATACTGAGGGGGCTGTAGAGGCTGTCTGACCTTCATCAGAGGAGCTGTGCATGCATCCTCATGTCCTGAATGAGCAGGATTTTGTGACAAGTGTGTAGATGTCAGAAAGGCAGGAATGGTGGGGCAGGTCTGAAGAGAACATGAACTCCAGAAGTGTCTCTCACAAGGAGTGAGCCCACAGTGGGCAGGATGGAGCTGTGAGAGAGGGATGAGTGTCAGTCACGATGGAAAGACAAAATGGACACGGCAGAAGTGGAGGGAGGCCCTCAGAAGACCCTTGAGAAATGCCACACCTTCCCTGTCAGCTGCCTGAGAGGCTGTTGGAGCTTCAGTTCCAGATGGACCCTGATTGTACTGCCAGTGTCACTTTGGAATCTGTGCCTCCCCATGGGCAGAGAATGAGCCAGGAGAGCAGCAGCAGCAGCACAGTGCTTTGGGAACGTGTGAAGCCATCAGTCTTTGAGACCTGGCTCACAAATGTTGTATGGGATGTTGAAAGCCTCCTTGTCTTGCTTTCTGTGCAGGTCCTTCTAGAGGAAGAGCACGAGCAGAGTGCTTTATCAGAGGTGCCACAGCAGACTCGGGGAGAGCTGTTCCCAGCCCAGGAGCAGGAGGAGCAGCTCAGGCAGCAGTGGGAAGAGGTACAGGAGAATGGCCAGGTAAGCCTGGCTCCCCAGGTGACAGAATGAAGGAGAGGAGCAGAGGCATAAAACAGAGCTCTTGGGACCGAGGAGGCCAGGAGTGCCACAGGCACTGAAAGGACAGGGCCTTGTGATGTGCAGAGATCAGCGCTAGCACGGGAGGGTTACAATGGAAGCAGAGGTGGGTAGGGGAGCAGAAAGAAGTGGCTGAATGAATTTGGTTTTGAGGCTGAAAGAGGAAAAAGCTGAGCCTGGTGGCAGCTCCCTGTGACTTGCTCTGCATTTGTGTCTGCAGAACATCAAGGCAGAGCCACAAGCAGAGCTGCCCGAAGCTCCGATTGCCATCATGGCAGTAAGGAGAAGGCACAAGGAAGACATGAGAAGCATCCAAGAGGAGATGAATCTCCATCAGCAGACAGGCGATCAACAAAACCAGGTGAGTGCAAGAGTGGAAGACACTCCACTCGTGACAGATGTCTCTTGTTTTTTACAGAACCTCAAGGACAACCTGCATGCAGAGCTGCATGAAATTGAGGCTGGGATGAAGGCAAGAGAGAAGAGGCTGAGGGAAGAAATAAAACTTATCAGAGAGAAACATAATCCCCTGCTTCAGGCTGTACAAAAGCAAGTGAGTGGAACATCAATAGCCAGTGCAGTCACCCATCTGCTGGTCTCTGCCCTTCTTGCCTTTCCAGTGTACAGTAGCAGTGGGTGGGGTGATGCCTCTGAGTGCCATCCTGCTGTAGGGTCCATCACAGCCACTCTGAAGGACTTCTCCTGGTGTGCCAAATCTCTGAAGCTGCCCTGCACAGTGAGGGTAGTCCTTTCGCCTTTATGCTAGCACTCATACAAATGGATTCCTGCTGGGCTGTTCCTGCATTCTTTTTTTCTTGAGGTATTTTTACAGAGGGGCATGGTGACCCAGATGGAGGATTGGAACAAACAGTCTGTAACCCTAGTAAATCTGTTCTCTCCCTTTCCTCACAGTCAATGACTCTTGGCTCACAGGGACAACCTGTAGTCTCTGACTGCTTTGTTCTGTTTAACTTGAGGTGGAATTGTTCACTTCTGATGTGCCAGCCTGTGAAGACTTCCAGCAAATGACTGGAAACAAAAAGCCCCGTGGTCGACGAGAGATACGGGAGCTTTCCCAATCAGAGATGCTGCAGTTTGGGCACGTCCCAAAGATGGCGCAGGGAAAGAGAACTGAGTGGGAGGAGGTAGAGCATTTTAATAATTGTGTCAGCAGCCCATGGAAGGGGAAAGGAATCCTTGGGGAGGAAGTGGAATGGTCATTGTGGCAGACATCCTTCAGAAAATCCATGAGTTTGGAACATGAATGTGGTCATGAAGTCGAGTAAAAGCGGCCTTTGATATGGACCCATCCAGTCTGAATAGGGGACATCCAAATAATCCCTTTTAAGAGCCCTGCACGTGGCTGACAACATCTTCCTAAAATTTTGCATTTGAAAAGGGATCTCAGGATCATCTCTGACAGCCAACTTTCTGACACAAACTCATTACTTGTCTCAGATCTGCACAGGCACTGTCACTGAACCTGCAGCAGCAGCAGCAGCAGCAGCAGCAGCATTGTCTGAAGGAGCCTTTGTTCCCCAGCCTGAAAAGTCGAGCCTGGGCAGTGTGTTCATCACCAGCACTGACAGAGCTGCTGCTCAGCAAGAGGAGGCAGAGGAGAAGTACTTGCAGCTACTGAGTACGTCTGGTGTATTTCTTGTCTGAGGGACAGTGTGTTGTGTGCATGTGTCAGCATAGCTGTACCAAATGTTCCTCCTCAGTCTGGTGTCACAGGGACACTTAGGACTCCCCACATGAACTGCTGTAGAAAAATCCCTCTCTGTGCTGGCCATCTGTACTGCAGAGCTGTCTGCCTGGTTGTTGTTGTTCCCCAGCCAAGCACAAAGGGTTCAGAGACCCAGACAGTGGGGCTGCCTTTCTTATCATCTGGAAGCAGAGATCTTTGCTTTAAAGTGAGCATCTTACATTTTGGTTTCCCTCAGGGAAAATAGTGAACATGGGAAACCCCATGATGAAGTACACTGAACTGGAAAATACTGGCAGTGGGTGAGTCCATCCGCAATTACTTCTACACAAGAATGAGGCAGGGGGTTTACTGATAGTACATCTATCAATTGTGGAGTCAGGCAAGCTGCACACATATTCAGAAACTGGAGTTAGATTGTCCCACTTCTCAGTACCAGCCAGAATTTGTGAGCGTGCTGTGAACTCCTTGTCAAAGAGATCTCCATGCTTCCAAGGCCTTGCCTGCAGCAAGGAACAGGACCTGGAAGATTTCTTTCTTGTCTATCAAGTGTGGGCCATCTCTGTGCTAATTGCCTTAGCATTTTTGAATATCTTCACATCATACAGCCACAATAATGAAAGGAGAATAATCTTGCTTGCCTTAAAAAGCAACCTGCCCACTATGATAGCTGTGAGATAAGAGTTCTCAGGAACATTTCTTTCCAAGAGTTTGTTGAAGGAAATACTCCATGGTCAGGATAAGAACTGTACAGTTTAGAAACTGCAGCCTGAGATGAAAGAATCAGCTCTCTTTTTGAGCTGAGGCAGTAAAGCCCATCACTCCAGGAACAGGTCCAGTGCCCATGCACTTGAGAGGGAAATGCATCAGCTGCCTTCTGGCAGACACTTCCTGCATCCTGCAGGTTTTAGGCACTGCCAGCACAGATCTCCTGTCTGGGCTGGCTTTCACTCAGAGATCTAAACGGCTTCTCCTTTCTTTGCTTTGTTTTGTTTCTAGGACATTTGGGGAGGTTTGTAGGGCACTCGACACTACCACAGGAGAAGAGGTAAATGTCAACAGCCCCTGCAGACTCTGCAGCTCTTGAGAGCTTTCCCCTCAGGTGTGAGCTGTGGCTGGAGGTTTGTGTAGAGCTGTGCTGCAAAAGCACAAGAAGCCCAGACTGGTGCCAGCCTGCAAATTGCATTAGGGACAGTGTTTGTCCTTCTCAGCTGCCAGAAGGAAGGCGAGGAGGGCAGCGGTTCCTTTCAGAGAAGGACGCGCTCACTCGCTCTCAGCTGCTGAAACAAAGCTGGTGCCTTAGAGCATCTCACTGCTCTTTGGGGTTACAGCTTCAGAGCTCTATTCTCATTTCTGGCTGCCAGCAAATATATCTGAATGTTACTGGGAGTTCCTTAGCCACCTGCAGTGCTGCACTTGGGAACTGCATGTAGGCAGAGATCTGCAAGGTGTCCCTAAAAGCCCTAAGCCCTGCTTATAGCCCGGGATGTATCAACAGAGGAGCAAAGCAAGGATTGCTTTTGAATCCTAGACAGAGCAGTAGAGAGTGTGGTCAGAGCTTTGTGGGTGATAGTAGAGCCATCTTTGTTCCCAAGTGGACAACACAAAATGTCAGTGGCCACATGTCCTGAAACTGGACTCCAATGGAGCCGAGAAATGGGCTGCTGGAATGTCAGTTCCTAAATACTCCAATGTCTAATCACAAGGCACTTTGGCTCAGCTTGGCTGTGTCATTGCAAAATCACTCACTCCACGTGCACTGTGATCTCGTGCCACCAACTTCTCAAGTTATTGATGGTGAATGTCATCTTAGGTGGCCATAAAGAAAATTAATCTCCACCAACTGAGGAAGAGGGAACTAAAAGTTGATGAATTTATGGTCATCAAGAAGAATAAGAATCCCAACCTGGTCAAATATTTAGACTGGTGAGTTGTTGTGCTTTTGTTCCATGACTGTTTGTTTACGTACTGCAAACACACGAGGTAAAAACCCACTTTGGTCCCTGGCAGAAAAGACAGCTGTTATTATTAGTAAATTGTTATTGTTCTGCTCACCCTCACTATGGATGGGAAGAGAGTGGATCTTGTCTGCATGAGTTTTCCCTGGTCCACGTAGTTTAAAAATTGTTCCAAAACCTGCATCAACCGTATCTTACTAAATCAATAGCCTGTAAATTCACTGCCACCCCATTGTTTTGGGGCTTGGTTGTTTCAAGTGTCTTCTTACATGCAGATAAACTAACAAGGATTTCCCTTGGATTGTGTTCCCTCTTTTCCATTACTGTGCATGCCAGGAACACTAGGTGCTTTTATTCCAGAAGCACACAGTGTGAGAGGTTCTTGATCTGTTAGTAAACTGCATTTTTCCCTTGCTGGTCATCTAACACATCTCTTTTACCCAGATGTGTCGTTTTCCTTGAGCCAGCAGAGAGTGCAAACACTACACAGCCTAGAGGGAATGTCTATTCCTTTTATTCTGTTCTCATCACAAAGAGACCCAGAAACAAAGAATCAACCCATATCTTTTCCAAACAGCAACGTAGTCATGCATGTTCATATCCATGCCCTTGTTTCCTTCTTTCAGCTACCTTGTGGATAAGCAATTCTGGCTGGTGATGGAGTACATGGATGGAGGCACTCTGAGCAATGTCATCAGCTGGACCTTCCTGTCTGAAGATGAGATGGCAGCTGTCAGTCAGCAGGTCAGGGATCCCACCTGTGCTTCCAGGGCCTTGGGCAGGATTGTCTGGGAAAGTGGGGCTCAGACCTGGAGAGATTTCATGTGCCAAGCTTTGTTTCTGTGTTGCTAGAATGCTATGGGGAAGCTAGAGCATCTCAAGTCAATTGTCTACCAGTGCCCCAGAACTCACTGTACTCTGTTCCTGTACCCTTATCTCCTGCTCTTGTATCCTCACTCTGTCTCTTTGTATTTGCTGTTCTCTACCCAACTTCTCTAAATGTTTACCTCCAGCCTGTGTGCACTGCATTCCTTGCCTGGGAAAGCGAAGGTGCTGCTGGCAGGATTTGAAACAAACAGCAAAGAGAAAAGAGAGACTCTTTTCTCACAGTCCTCAGCTGAAGAGGATAATAGTGCACCCAAAGTGCTGTTGGATTCTGAGCACATCCACTGCAGGAGCAGGCATTCTGGCTGGTCTGCAGGGGACGGTCTACAACAGCAGTTGCTGTTGCTCTTTCAAAAGCTGACGTGCCTTTCCTTAGAGAGGTCCTGCTCTGCTAGTGTTGGAGCAGCATGCTCTTCCTCTCAATGGCACAGTGTTCTGCCATGATTCCCTATTCCTGTGGAAAGGAAGTGATTTGGAGTTATTTCCTTTCTTGTGGGATAAAATCCCATCACTCATTTTTGCCCTCCTCTTTCTGTTTCCCTTCCCAGTGCCTGCAAGGCCTGGATTTTCTTCACAAAATGTGCGTGATCCATCAAAATGTGAAGAGCCGCAGCATCCTTCTCAGAAGCGATGGCTCTGTCAAGCTGGGTCAGTATATTCTTGGTCAGAGGCAGCATTCCAGGGATGTGGGGTTTTGGGCTGCTATGAGTGACTGCCAGCTCCCCAAAAATGGTGCTGGTGGCAGTGCAGGGTCCCCTGCTCTGAGCTGAAGGCACAGTTGCAATGTGCACAGAGATATGATAAGGAGCCACAAGGAGTCAAGAGTGGCGTTGGTCTGTGTGTGTCTTTTCCAGAGGGAGGGAGATAGAATCTAAACCTTCAGGGGAATAAAGGCCACTGCTGTGAGCAGCATTTAAAAACCTAGGTTATTTTTGGAAGTGGACATTTCCCTACTCCCTTGGCTAAATCCCCACTGACAGTTCTCCAGGACATTCATCAACAGCACATTCTCAGAGTGAGAGTGGGGAATTCTTTTGCCTGGTTTGCTAATTTGAGCTGGCTTTCATGGTGTGTTGTTTTCTCCACAGCTGATTTTGGCCTCTTAGCTCAGCTCAGCCCTGAGCAGAGAAGACAGGACTCAGTGGCCAGCACTTCTGGGTGGATGGCACCTGAAGTCCTGACAGGTCAACAATATGGCCCTAAACTGGATATATGGTCTTTTGGAATTGTGGGCATTGAAATGGTGGAAGGAGAAGTTCCCTACTGGAATGAAACTGCTGTGTGGGTAAGGTGCAAAGACTTCCTGATGCCGCTGTCTTTCTCACCTGTGCCATGTTGTGTGTGCCACTGGACAAAATCCCATTGCCATCTGCTGGCACCCCTTCCACCATGGTCCCCTTGTAAAATGTCCCCATAGTTCAGCACATCTGCTGTAGTTTTGGTTGCACCAGAAGGGAAGTGGCAGGAAGCCAGTTCAGCAACTTTGAGCTCCAGCTATGCCTGCTATTTCTGATTTGCTTTTGGAGCCCTGTTGGAGCTCTGTTTCTGAAGGAAGGGTTTTTTTCAGTGAAATGTTTAAATACATGACAAATATCCTTCACATTGGAGGTTGGATGATCCTAGTCTCAATTTTATAGTAAAAGTAAGAAAAAATGAAAAAAGAACAAGAAAAAAACAGAAGGGGACAGGGAAAAGGAAAGGGAAAAGGAAAGGGAAAGGGAAAGGGAAAGGGAAAGGGAAAGGGAAAGGGAAAGGGAAAGGGAAAGGGAAAGGACAATCAGCAAAGCAATCTCCAAGGAGTTCTGCTATCTATTTTATTTTTTAACCAAGTACAGGAAAAAAAGCTTAATGAGCTTTATTTTATGGCCACTGTGCTTAAGGGACCAAGAAGCACTCAGAGATGCCTTTCATGTAATTACCCTTGGAAATAGTAGTGTTAGATAATATAGCAAAGTCCCCCTTCCAAAAAGCCTGTTCAGCTGGTGAGAATCCTCAGGGAAACACACTTGCTTTTGCAAGAGGTCAGTCAATGAAATCACCTGCCAAGGCAACAACCCCTGGATGTGGGAGAAGCTGTGGCTGCTTTGGGGTTTGGGTGTTTTGTTGGTATAGCAAAGTCATCTCTGCCTCTCTGCCAGGGCAGAAACTGCCACTGCAGAGTGGAGGTTAAACAAGGGCATCTGGGAGAGCAGTTACAGATGTGAAAGAAGCAGGTGGAGCCTCGTGTTTCCTTTTTGTGCAGCCTCAATTCCTGATAGCCACCGGAGGGAGACCAAAGCTGCAGCAGCCCGACCTCTTCTCTCCTTTGCTGCGGGACTTCCTGAGCTGCTGCCTGCAGACAGATGAGGCTCGGCGCTGGACTGCCAAGGAGCTCCTGCAGGTAAAATGTGAAGGGGCTGCAGGTGAAACAGTGTGCCAGGGATGGGCTCCTCCTCCACTCAAGTCCAAGGCATCAGATGAGCCCTCCACCTCCCCACATCTTCATCTTTCTATGAACCAGAGGAATCCTGATTGAGCCTGTAAAGCACTGAGCTTGGAAAGTCACAGTTCATTGTTTTTTGTTGTTTGTTGTTAATTTTTGGTTTTTTCCGCTGGGCAGCATCCATTTGTGGCATCAGTCGAGCCTACTTCCTGCCTGGTGCCACTGATCGTTTCTTTGAAGAAGAGGATGGTGGAGAAGAAACTGTGATAAGCACATCTGGACCATTTCCTCCACCAACCAGTGTATGATTTTAGCGTAGGATTGTAGAGTAGGACTGCAGGGTTGGATTGTAGAGTAGGACTGCAGGGTAGGATTGTAGAGTAGGATTATAGACAAGGATTATAGAGTAGGATTGTGAATAAAGACATTTTCTGAAACCTCAACCCATCTGGAAGATTCCTTTCCTTCTCACCATGTGTCAGAGACTGAAATATTCTAATTTTAGACTGAAACATTTTCTTGAAGGATATTTAGAAGTGTATTACAATAGCTGCACATAATACCACCATATCCTGAACAGGCCTTTGGAGTGAGGCCCTGGACTGTTCCACAATGAAGGTAAGATAAAACTCAGGAACTGGGGACATTGACCAAGCACAAGCTTAGCACCTCTGGGGAGGAGACAACAGCCACAAGGCTATCAGCTGCCAGGCTCACACAGAGCCTCACCCCAAAGGGTGGGCAGAGAGAATCTTTGGGGGTATGTTGGAAAGCCTCTGGTGAGAGGCTCAGGGACCACCCATCCTCCCATGTGCAGACCAGCCCCGCTGTGGGGTCCTTCACCCAGGGGAAAGCTCATCCACAGCAGAGGGGCTGACAAAGCCCGTGTCACCAGCTGACATGAAGTTGCTACATCAAGGATGTCCATTTCTTGCTTGCTTCCAACTTTTACTGTTAACAATCTGGAGTTGCTTTTTTATTTATTTTATTTGAATCTCAACATTTGAGTCAAATTAGTCTGCAGTGATCTTGTCTTGATGTTTTAGGCTGGATTACATCTGAGTGAGTGCCATCAGAATTGAATTGTTCTTGTGAACAGTGGTGTGAAAATGCTTGGCTTGACCCAGCCCTGCAAAGGGGCAGAGCCTGCCTGGCCAGGGTATTGCCTGTACTCAGGCTAGAAGGGCAAGAGAGATTCCCAGGATTTGTTGTCCATCTTTACATGTGTGTTCCCAGACACGCATCTAAATTTTCACTGGTATGGCAATGTGTCAGTATTAAAAATCAGCCACTGATGGGGTTTTTTCTGGTCAAAAGCAAGCTCCCCAGATCCTTACAGGGAATTTTTTGCATAACTCATTCATTCCTTCCCCCCCCAAAAAAAGAAAATTTATTACAAACCAGCATGTTAGTTTATGAGGGTCTGTGCAAGTGCCATCTCGTAACAATCCAGGTGTAATATAATGCTGGTTTGCAGATGAATCCAGTAAAAGCCATATTTGAGATGTCTTTCCAGAGATGCTTGTAAGCAGGAGATTTGTAGTGGGTACTTGGACAGGACCTGTAGGGTTTTTTGGGAAGTGGGTAAATGTGTTCTGCTGGTGAATCACAGGCATCCACTACAGACCTGCAGTGTGGCATGAGCGTGCTGGACCAACACCTGCCTCAGATGCAATGGGTATTTAATCATTGGCATTTTGCAGCACTTTTCCCTATGTCACATTCAACTATCTATGTAGAGGCTTGAGAGCTGGCCTGTAAGCCAAACTGAGTCAGTAGAAAAAACAGCAATTGATGAATTCCAAGCATATCTGTAGCAAAGAAGACAAGGCCATTAGCATGGAAACTGGTTGAAAAGGTACATGAAGGATTTTTGTAGTTAGACTAGGTACATAAGGAAATGTGTATACCTGCCTTATTAAATTGGTGCAAAACTTTTGCCAAATATATTGACACTAACTGCTCTGCACCAATGAATATAATAAAAACTTGTGGTATAAACAACGCCTTAGGATCATGCTTTGTTAAGAGTATATAAAGAGGAGAACACGCAGAATTAGAAGGACAAAGACACCATTGTAACTCTGCTCAAGTGTGTGAGTGTGTGTGTGTGTGTGTGTGTGTGTGTGTGTGTGTGTGTGTGTGTCACGTCCGACCTGATGGTGACAACTCCCCCACGTGGTTTTAACAGCTGAAGATAGAATCCTGCTTTTGGCTACTCCTGGTTTACAACCCAAGACACGTCTTAATTTACGATCTTTGCCTTGAGTGGTTGAAGGTGTAGAAGTTTGGACAACCCCATCCCCAAACCAGGTTGCATTGGAGGGTTACAGAGGAATGCATATGGGCTGCTCTGAGAGGTCAGCTGAAGCGCCTCCCAGGACTACTTGTAGACCTTGGTTTCAGCTTGTCAATGAGCCAAGGGATATCCAGATTTTTGCAAGTGTTTTGTAAAACACATTTACAAGTGTTGAAGGCAAGGTATTTCAGTGGGTTTGAAAGAGAAATTGGGTGAATGTATTCCTATGGAAACTCTGGTTTGTAGTTGTCTCCAAAGTAATCTGTCATAGTCTTTCTAGAGAGCCACAAAAGTTGATTCCTGCACAGACCTATGGGAACATGGAAGTCCAGTCTTTTTCCTAAGTTTCTGGTTGTTAACATGTTCAGCTGACGGGGTGGAGGTGTGGCCAGCAATGCCATAACCTTATTTTGGGGAAGGATATGAAGTTAGTTGAGGGAGGACAATATTTGGGAGCACTCAAATAGGGCTGTGAATGCCCATTTCTTCCTTGGAGACTGTTTTAGAACTTCCTCAATTGTCTCCGTGACAACAACGTGAAGTCCCCATAACTGAGACATCTTGGTTCATTTGTTGCTTGAACACCTGAGCTGTTGCTGCCCTTTGTTCTCCTTCAAGGGAATTGCTAGAAAATATCACCTCCTTAACCCTGAGATGTGTGTCCATTTTTTTTCCTGGGGCAGGGCTGCTCCTACACCTCTGGAGTGCAACAGGACAAGGAACTCTGCCACTGGGGGCATGGGGTGAATTCTGCTGGGGAGCCTGCCCTTGGCTTGCTGACTGCTGCTGCTTGGAACCACATGCAAGAGTGTTGCTGTCAAGAGTGAGCTGAAACAGAGGATTTTTCATGGTTACCCCTTCACGATTTCTCTCTCCCTACATGGAAACTCTTCTAATTCTATACAGCATAAAGAAGTCATATGTTCATGCTTTTAGAGGCTTCAAATTCTCAGTTGACCTTATTTTCCCATCTAGATCTTCATGTGTTGCAACTGGCTTCCTTTGTGGAAGTTCTACCAATGCACTTATCCCATCCCTTTTTATTGATGCAGGAGTGCTTAGGAGTACTTGAAATGGTCAAATCCACTTTTCTTTAAGCGCCTTCTCGCTCTGCTTTCTGACATAGACACAGT
The DNA here is from genome assembly GCF_963662255.1 of Cinclus cinclus. Taxonomy (NCBI): domain Eukaryota; kingdom Metazoa; phylum Chordata; class Aves; order Passeriformes; family Cinclidae; genus Cinclus; species Cinclus cinclus. The sequence goes on from NC_085084.1 coordinate 6,758,185, forward strand.
CCCCAGGTTGATGAGGTATGTACCTGACCTCCAAAGTCATCAGGGATGCTCACACCAGAAATCTGTCCAAAGATGAGAGAACTTTTCCCAAAGGTGGTACACAGAGACTTAAATTAACATTTCCCATCACATGATTGTCTCTAGACAGGATTGGAACTTGGGAAGGTCTTCCACAGAGCATTTCATATGGGCTCACTTTTTCCTTAGAAGCCACTTGAATTCTGATCCTTAATAGTGCAAGGCGAAAGCGCTTGTAGCCACTTCTGAGTGGTTTCCTGGAAAATTTTATTCATTTGTGTTTTTAGACGCTGATTTGTTCTCTCATCTTGCTGCTGGGGTGAGACCTCCATGGATTAAGTCGGTCCCATGGAACTGGGAGTGTTCTGTATCGATTTTGTCCAATTTCAGCTATGAAATGACAATCTCCACCTGCTGACATTCCGAGCTGTGTGTATAGAGTGGCAATGTAAGCTAACAAAGACTATAAAGGATAAACTTGCAACAAAACACCAGATGAAAAGCAAAGAGAGATTGCCAAGATCCTCAGTGCTCCTTCTTGTTGCAGCTGATTTTTTTCTTATGCCAGATCATTTTATTTTCATAATTCTTCAACATTTCTCTGAAATGATGGCTTTGAGCTCATGTGTGCAGAGCTTCCCAAATGCCTTTGAAAAGAGCCAAAGAGCAATTCACAAGTGCATGGCTCTTTCCAACCCAATCTTGTCATTTTAATGAGGAACACTCAACTTTGTGTGCAGGTTATTGGAGCCTTGGTGCCAGTAACCCCTCTAGAATGCAATTGGTTTCCCTTGTGACAAGAGTGCAGAAACTCATGCAAACTTTGTGCCCCTAGATTCAGACTTTATGAGCCCTGTGATGAGCAAGTGTCCTGGGCTGACTTTATGATGCTTGCATCCCCAGTTGTTTGTTCTCTTTGGGTTGGCTATTAAGTTCTGCAACTTGAAGACTGGTTCCAAGAGTGAAGGGGGAGTGAAGAGGTGCACAGTTTGTCATCAGGGACTGCACTTGCTCCCCCACATTCCTACACACAGACTGTGTCTGCAGTGGACAGCAGGGGAGAGCTCTCCTTTGCTTTTACTTTGGTTTTGCCTAGCTGAGGCAGAGACGTTCCCTAGACTGTATGTTATTTTCGTTGTTCTTGGAATTGTTGGAAGCTGTTCTAGACTGGAAAACTCAGAAGAGCAGCAGGATCTGGCACCTGTGGCACAGAATGCCTGGCCTGGGCTGTGGCATTTCCCAGCTCTGGAGGGACTGAGAACAGCCTGAGTGAGCCGGGCTGCACCCCACAAAAGGGACTCTGCTGAATTTGTCATCTCATTTGTCAGAGCAGAGAGAGGTTTTGTTGTTTAGTGTTCTTCATTTTTGTGCTGGGGACTGCTTTGCCTGTTAAATAAACACCTCTTTTCCACTTCACTCCAAGGAAACCTTTGCCCAAACCAGTTGGAGGAGGGGCCGCTATGAGGGCAGTCTGTTTCCCAGAGGGAACCCATTCAGAGGTTTCCTTCAAAGTTTTCCCAAAACCAAGACAGCAAGAAGCAGAGGATTGACCAGCAGCCCAATTAAGTCCTTCCAGCAGCTGCTTCCTTGGTTCTGCCTTCCAGATTCCCGATCCACTTCATCCCTGGCCCCAAGTGTCGGCTCCATTTGGCCCTGCAAACATGAGGTACCAAACATGATAAATTTTGGAGCTCCAGAATCCCAGCGCCTGACATGGTACTGAAGTAGAACCAAAAGTCCAATAGGAAGTAAAAACACTTGCTGAGGCTGAAGGAGTAGTGTCCTTTGGATGTTCATGAAGATATTGTGGGCTGTGTTTCCTAGGTCCTGTGTGGATAACCATGGTGGAACGATTTGATTATTAAGAGAAGCCTCTGCCTGAATTAAGGTACAAGCAAGGCCATATTCCAGAATCAATAGTACAGACGTATTTAGTAGTAAATGTGATCAAGAGATAGAAAGGAATAGGAGGAGAAGGGTGGGGTGGGAGGGAGAGCTGAGATGGACCCCGAGGTGGGTTTGTCCCGGACGGGCCCTCCCTTCCTGCAGTGCAGTTGCACAGGGTCAGCTGCAGCTCTGGTGCTGCATCCCCCCTGGGATTTGCAGAGCAGGAGGGCAGGGAGAAGTGTCTGTGTGTGTGTCTGTGTGTGTGTGTGTGTGTGGTATGAAAGGCTGGGAATGGCTCAGAGCTTCTGTCAGAGCACTGATGGTGGCAAGGGCAGTCAGGCCTCCTGCAGCCCTTGGGCTCTGGGGCAGCTGTGGCCTTTGGATCAGGCGCGGCAGGGCCCTGGCTCACATTGGATACAGCCAGGGATGCTCCGTGGCAAGGCTCAGGGCAAGTCTGGCCCTGCAGGGGAGCAGCTGAGGGAGGCCTGTGCTAGGGCTCTTGCTAGGAAATGGCTCTGGGCACATGGCACAAGTCCAGGCTATTTCTTCTGAGGCACCTGCCAAAACCTGCAAAGACATCTGTACTTTCCTTTTCAGAACACACCAGCACACCAGGCAGCTGCATCGGGCCTGGGACACATACCTGGCACAAGATGCTGTCTGTCTTGGTACCAAATTTCAGCATGTTAAATATTTACACCTTGCAAAAGTTAATCTCAGGATGCTTTCAAGGATTCATTTCCTTGTGGAGGGAGTTTTTGTCGTGCAAAAGAGCCAGGTGCTCAGGCATTGGTGTGTCAGTGTTGGGAATTGGTGTCTATCATTCCCATTTCCACTTCATCTTGGATTCGTATCATGAGCTCTATAAATTTTACTTTGGTTAACTTGAGGGAGAAAGGGTGTAGAATTTTTTCTCTCTGTCAGCAGCATTAATGTGTTTTGCCCTCCTTAGCAGCTGATGTGGTTTGGGATTTTGTTGTTGCAGTTTCAGAGATGTATAGAGTTTACTTAATGGCTGCATTACAAATGCCTCAGTTCAAGACTCAGTTTTGTAACAGCTGTCCACTAGAAGAATCAAATATTATCATTACCTATGCTTTGCTGTTAGACAGGCAGATAAAAATGTAGCTCAGAAGTCCAGCTCTGTGCAACCAAATCCATAAACGTAGTCCCTGCAAAAATGAATTACAAATGGATTTTCAAAAGCAAATGTAAACTTAAAAGCTTTCCCTATATTGAAAGAGAATATAATTCAGTGATGTTTCTTCTCTTCTTGAGGCTGTGGTCATTGCTGGTCCTTTAACATTTGAAATGAGTGCCAGTGTTTCCTAAATGTGCTCTACTGCCTAATGAAGACAACCTCTACTATGTAAAATCTTAGTAATTAAGTGTCATAGAAATGTGGCAGATTTCTAGAGTCACCTGACTACATTCTCTTCAATCACTTGAACTTGCATGTAGAAACAGTGAGGGCCAGAGGAACTGACTCAGAGCTTGGGGGTCTGTGCTTGACATTTGCCACGTGCTTGGTGTAAAACTACACATGTGCTTTATGGAATAGGAACACATTAGAATATTCACTTAGAGTTCATTCAGAGAAAAATGAACTAATTTTTTCCATTAGAAAATACATAGCCATAGTCTCCTTGGAGCACTACAAGGATGACTTCAACGCAGACTATGAGGAATACCAGGATTTACATACTCAGATTGACAAGATCAGCAGGAATTTCAGATGGTTTCATGAATAGTGGAAGTCTCTGAATCGAGGCTCCAAAGTCTACCAGGTAAAGAAGGACAAAACTGTGAAGGCTGTGCTTCATCACAGCACTGTTTTGGATCCCCTGGAGCTGCTCAGTGAGACAAATGGAAACTGCACAACTGCCATATGTGCTCAGTCACTGCTTTGCCTGGGTCCGAGTTTTGCAAGACGCAGCCCCAAACCCGCTGTTTGAGGTGTCTATGGACAAACAGGAAGGTGAGATGTGTCCCAAGCAGAGCCTCAGAGCATGTGCTCCTTGTGTTCCCTATTGAGAGGCTGAATTGCAGATCTTGGGTGATACTGGGAGTTGGAGATTTGTTTTTGCTAACCTCCCACAAGAGTGGTGGTTCACAGAGAAGAAGCACAGGAACAGAGTCAAGCAGAGGGGATTTTTAGTGTTTACCTAGGTTTGCATTTTATAGTGGTAGTGAAACATTCTTCATGGTTTTTTTCTTGAAGATGCTGCTTCATCGAATCCTAGCAGATTATCAGCAGTTACAAGAGGTATGTGTGAGACCTGACCTGCAGGGCCATGGTTACTGCTGAGACTGGCTCAAGGCTTTTTTTAAATCAAAAGACAACAGATTCTAAATTCTGCAAAGATGCTTGCATGCCCTCATTTTCTTTTTCTTCCTCCTTCACAGGGTAGCCCCAGCTACTCTGAAATTAAGAGCAGGTGCCAGTAGCTCCACAAAAAGCTGTCCCATATTCAGAGCCAAACATCTGAACTTGACAAGCAGGTAGTGGAGTCCTAGCACCACACTTAGGCTTCAGCCTGATCAAATCTCTGGCCTTTGGATTTTTATTTCAATTAGAAGATTAGTCTTTGAGCCTTACTTAAGTTAGTAATGAACAGTTCTGTTAGCACACAGCACTGAGCAGTTGAATATTTGTTCAAAATGTAGGATTCGTTCAAATATGTTTAGAAAGTTGTAGAAGTTGATAGAAGTTAGTTTAGACCTTTAAAAATAAAAAAAAAATGTTCCCTGTTGATAACTCTATCTCTCATTGTTTATACAGCCTTTGGAGTGGCTTTCTTCAGGTCAATTCTTTTCTTCAAGCCTTAGGTTTGTTCATTGAAATAAACTTTTTCAGTAGCGGGTGGAAGCCAAATACCTCTGCTATGAAGTTGTGCACATTTTAAGAAACTATTGCGGCAAATTGAAATTCTTTATGATGAATACAGGGGTGTTTTCTGAACATTCTTATAGTTTAAGTGCTTTGCCTTATGCTGTCAAAAGTGTAGAAGTTCAGACGATCCCCCCCTAAATCACCTTGCCTTGGAGGGTTACAGAGGAATGTGTACAGGCTGCTCCAAGATGTCAGCTGAAACACCTCCCAGGACTATTTGTAGACCTTGGTTTCACCTTGTCAGTGAGCCAAGGAATATGCAGATTTTGGCAAGTGTTCTGTAAAACACATAAAGAAATGTTGCAGGCAAGGTACTTCAGCAGATTTTCAAGAGCAATTGGTTGAATCTGTCCATATGCAAACTCTGGCAGTTTTGTAGTTTTCTCCAAAACATGCTCTTCCAAACACTCTTTCCAGAGTGACAGTCATTGATTTGTGCACAGACCTATGGGGTCTATGAAGTTTGGTGTCTAATCCTTTTCCTAAGTTTCTTGCTGTTGATTTATTCAGCTGACAGAGTAGAGGTGTGGCCAGCAATGCCATAACCTTCTTCTGGGGAAGTGTATGCAACTGACTGAGGGAGGAGAATATTTGGGAACATTCAAAGGGTCTCTGAATGCCCTTTTCCCCTTAGGGAGTATTTTAGAACTTCCTCAATTGTCTCCATACCAATGGTGTTGAAGAATTCTTGGAGCCTTTCGTGACTGAACATCTGTACCATTATCTAAGCCTAGTTCCATCAATGTGCTACTCATCATTTCAGAGAACAGAGAAAGGAAGAGAGAAGACTGTGATAATCACACCAGGATCATTTACACGACAACAAGCTTAGAGCAGGATTGTTGAAAAGGATTGTAGAGGAGGAATGAGACCACAATTGTAAAGAAATAAAGTCTCTGGGACTTGAAGGTGCACTGTGATTTGACAAGTACTAGTCCCACCACAACAATTGATGCATTGCCTGGGAAATTTCAAAATGGCAAACTAAAAACACAATAAAAAACTGGTGTTTCAGCCCATATTGACCTGAAACCACCCAAATTATAAAAGCATTTTCACACCACTGTTCACAAGAACAATTCTGATGGCACTCACTCAGATGTAATCCAGCCTAAAACATCAAGACAAGATCACTGCAGACCAATTTGAGTCAAATGTTGAGATTCAAATAAAATGAGTAAAAAGGCAACTCCAGATTGTTAACAGTAAAAGTTGGAAGCAAGCAAGAAATGGATATATTTGATGTAGCAACTTCATGTCAGCTGGTGACACGGGCTTTGTCAGCCCCTCTGCTGTGGATGAGCTTTCCCCTGGGTGAAGGACCCCACAGCGGGGCTGGTCTGCACATGGGAGGATGGGTGGTCCCTGAGCCTCTCACCAGAGGCTTTCCAACACAGCCCCAAAGCTTCTCTTTGCCCACCCTTTGGGGTGAGGCTCTGTGCGAGCCTGGCAGCTGATAGCCTTGTGGCTGTTGTCTCCTCTCCAGAGGTGCTAAGCTTGTGCTTGGTGAACGTCCCAGTTCCTGAGTTTTATCTTACCTTCATTGTGGAACAGTCCAGGGCCTCACTCCAAAGGCCTGTTCAGGATATGGTGGTATTATGTGCAGCTATTGTAATTCAGTCCTACAAGTCCTTCAAGAAAATGTTTCAGTCAAAAATTAGAATATTTCAGTCTCTGACACACGGTGATCTAGAAAGGAATCCTCCAGATGAGTTGATGTTTCAGAGAATACCTTTATTTACAATGCTACTCTATAGTTCTTCTCTACAATCCTACTCTCTAATGCTACTCTGCATTCCTACTCTACAGTTCTACTCTAACATTATAAACTGGCTGTGGAGTAAATGGTCCAGATGTGATTTTGACAGTCTTTCTCAAGCACCCTCTTCCTCACAGGAATGATCATTGGCACCAGGCAGGAAGTAGCATTGACTGATGCCACAAATGGATGCTGCCTACAAGAAAGAAAAAACTCAAACAAAAAACAATAAACAAATAAACCAGCAAACAAAAAAAACAAGAAACCCCCATGAACTATGACTTTCCAAATTCAGCGCTTCACAGGCTGAGTGGGTATTCCTGTGGTCCATACAAAGATGCACCAAGAGGTGCAGCGGGGACATGTGCACCTCAACCTTCATGTGCAGGACCTTTCCATGGCAGGCAAACCCGTCCCAGAAGGGGTTTGCAGCTCACCCCGGCCCGCCCTGCGGTGCCCGGCCAGCCCCGGGAGCCGCCCCGCCCGCGCTGGTCCCGCAGCCCCGGCTCTGCGGCGCTCGTCCCCGCCAAGTCCGGCCCGCGCGGGGGCCGCAAGCGGGGCCGAGCGCAGCGCCCCCCTCAGGCCGCGCGCCGCCGTTGCAGCCGCGGCCGTTGCGCCGCGGGCGTTGTGGCGACAGTCGGCGATGGGCGAGATGGCGGAGCTGCCGCTGCCCGCCGGGCTCAACGCCGACACCTTCCCCGCCAAGCTGTGGCGCCTGGTGAACAGCCCCCGCGTCGTGTCCGTGCGCTGGGACGGCCGGGCCCAGGGGCTGCTCGTCGACCGCTGCCTGTTCGAGCGGGAGCTGCTCAGCCCGGCCGCCGCCCGGCCTCCGGCCCCGCGCACCTTCAGGGCCACGCGGTTCCGCAGCTTCGTGCGCCAGCTCTACCGCTACGGCTTCCGCAAGGTGCCGGGCTGGCTCGGCTCGGCTGTGCCGGGCGATGCCGGCGCCTGGCTCCACTACGCCAACCCCTGCTTTCGCCGCGACCGCCCCGACCTGCTGTTCCGCATGTGGCGCCGGAGCGCGGCCAACAGGCAGCGGCTGCCGGCGGGGCGGGAGGGGCGCAGGCGCCCGCCCCGCGGCTCCCAGCAGCTCCCCAGGGCGCGGCCGCCGCCGGACGGGCGGGAGCTGCGCGGCCCCCGGCCCGGCCGCTTCCAGCAGCCCCCCAGGGAGGGGCCGCTGCTCTTCCGGCGCCCGCCCTGCGGCTTCCACCTGCTGCACGGGGAGCGGCCGCTGCCGGCCCGGCGGGAGGGGCCGAGCCGCTTGCAGGAGCTCTACGGGGAGCGGCCGCTGCCCGCCGAGCGGGAGGTGCTCCGGCTGCCGCCCTGCCACTTCCTCGGGCTCCACGGGGAGCGACCGCTGCCGCTCGGCCGGGAGGGGCCCCCCAGCCGCTTGCCGGAGCTCTGCGGGGAGCAGCTGCCTCCGGCCGAGCAGGAGGTGCTCAGGATCCAGCCCTGCAGCTTCCAGCAGCTCCACAGGGAGCAGCAGCTCCCAGCCTCCGGTGAGCCAGGTAGGAAAAGAATTGTAGCCTTGCTTTTCCAGAAGGTCATGAAAAGCGAGCGCTTGAAGTATTTTTCAGCGCTGCTCTGTCGTTGTGAGACAGAAATTGTCAAGACTGTTAGGAAGGGGCACCTAGAAGGCCAAAAGATTCTCTGCCTGGTTTTCCTGTGTGCTTCCTGCGATGTTTGATCCAAGGCAGCCATAGAGCTCTGTGTCCCAAAGCCTCATTCTGGAACCTGACCAATGTTTTTGGATTCCTGCAGCCTCCCACCCAGGCACTTCAGCCCTCAGTGTTCCACCTGGTAGTGCTGGTTGTGCAGCATCGATGGCCTCCAGCTCAGCACGGAATGCACCTGCGGAAGAGCAATCAGCAGCGGCAGATCTAGGCTTTGAAATAGAAAAAATGATTCGGGAGATCAGGAGATCGTTGCCTCAACGGTCTCCCTCTGCTCAGGTAAGCCCATTGGATGGGAAGAAAAGGGACTGGACTAGGAAGCAAAGGCTTCTTGAACTGAATTTGTTTTGTTATTGTATAGCTATCTAATTATTTTAGGTAAGGTAGGATTTCTAAAAGGAGAAGGATAAAAAAGTATTCTCCCTTAGTGAGGATGAGAGGTGTGAGCCTGTGCTGGCCACATTTGGTTGCTCCTTTTCCTGGGAAGAATGCCTCGTGCAGAGGCAGTTGTGGTGATGCTTTGTAGGTTCTACCAGGCTTTGTTTGTTGGGAAAGAACAGAAGAGCGTTTGAAGAAGGGCACTGAAGGCCAAGTGTCCCTTGCAGGGAGGGGCACGTGAGAGGTGCCTCTGCTGCAGCAGCAGATGTGGGCTCTGCCTCTTTGGTGTTGGAAGGCCCAGGCAAAGCAAGGGCTGGGCTGGAGCTGCTGCAGCTGCTGTGTGAGCCCTGCTGTGCGTGTAGGTGCTCCCAGAGCTGCGTTTGGGGATGGGCTGGAGGTGCAGCCTTCTGTCCTTTTGATTGACAGATTCAGTCTTTGCATTAGGAATCCCATTTCTCTGAACTCTTCCCCAACTTGCCTGGAGTGTTACAAAAGCCTTTTCACAGCTATTCCACGTGTTGTCCAAAGAATGGCTCTCTTTCTCTTGATGTGCTGATCCCACTGGCTGCAGTACATCTATGACTGAGGAAGGGCAGACTCAGGGCAGGGAGCGGGATTTTTTAGGTTTTTCTAATATTTAATTCTCCAGTGGGATGTCTTTTGTCTTCCATAAACTCAAACGTAGCACTTTTCAAGAGAATTTTATTCCGCACTAAAAGGAAACTTTGTAGGCTCCGAACCATCTTTAGAATCTTTAGGATTCTGATGGGCAGGCTATTGCAGAAGAGGTGGGTTGTTTCTTTTCTTTTACCCTCCAGATTTACAGCTCATGGGATAAGGCAGGGTCAGCACCTGAGGGCACGTCCCCTCACTTGGTGTCTTGTGTTTTTCTGTGTTCATGTTTTGCCTCAAAGGTCATTTTGTAAGAGCTTCAGTTTCACCTTGGCCACCCAAATCCTGAATTGAAAATGCTTGTCATGTGAACCATGTGGGCAGTGTTCCCCCCTTGTTCTCCATGTCCCCTGGGAGTGGGGGAGAGTTCCTGTATCCCTGATGTGATTCCAAGAAAATAGTGAGTGATCTTTGGGTTGCTTTCTTTCTGTTTCTCTTTCAAGGGGAATATCAATGCTGCCCCTGAGTCATCAGGAGAGGACGCTCTGAACAAGGCTGCAGCAGAGGAAGCTTCATCTGGCACCGAGAGCTGCGGGAACAGTTCCCCAGAGCGTGAGGAGCCTGGTAAGGAGAGAGCCCACATTGGATTAGGGAGGTGTGGGACAGCTGCTCTGAGCCTGCCTGTGACAGGAAGGGAGATGAGAAGAGCTGAGTTCTTGTCTGCAGGGTTGGTGTTTCTGGGTGCCTTTCGATCAAATCCTGCAGTGACACAACCTCCCTGAGCCCTGCCCTCCATGCTTCTGCAGAGGCTCTGACACTGAGTCCTCTGCTGGGGCAAGAGAGCCAGGAGTAAACCTGACCTTGTGGGAGTTGTGTCGCCCACAGGCCAGGTGTCCCAATTTTGTGCTGAAGTCCATGGATAAGTTTGCTGTAGGGTGACAGGGAAGGCTAGGCTGAGCCTGGCCCATGAAGGAACAGGGAGGAAAAAAGAGCAAAAAGTCAGGAGAGAAGTCCAGATCACTGACTAAATGTAGTACCAGTCTGCTGCTATCTTTCCTGAGACAGAAGAAAAAAAAAAAAGGAGCAAAAGATCAGAGGCCAATCAATTGAAAAATTGCAAATCCATTGACAAAAGGAAAAGCCTGAATGACCCCAAATTAGCAAGACCTGAGAGGACAGAGTGAACATTATAGATCCTATCTTTAGCAAGCTGGTGCAGCCTGCAGTCCTGGTAGGGAGCTCTTTCTGTGCCAGCTCTTCCTGCCAGAGCTGATGGTCGAGTTGGAGCTGCTGTTGCTCAGTGCAGAGGGCAGTTGGCAGAACTCAGCTCATGGAGCTGGTTCCTAACCCAGCTCACAGCACCCTTCAGCTTCAGCCATTTCAGTGAGGACTGAGGTCTCTGTGTCAGCACAGAGAAAGAGCAAGGCTGGGCTTCCTTGTGGAAGCTGAGACTGTGTTTCAAGGTCTCATAGGTGCTATTTGCACTATGAGCTCTGAGACTTTATCAAGATAAATGGTAAAGCTTTCAATGCTTTCCACAGTTTTGAACACTTGGAAGGATCTGTGCTCTCTGAAGAGCAGGCTTTAAATTCCAAATGAGAGTCTGCCTTTCAGACTGTCTTGAACAGTCCCGGATAGAAGGACAATTGGTGCCCAAGGGAAGTGTGCACAAGGGCCAATATTAACTCAGTGTTCCCTTTGCTTCCCAGATCGCATCTGATCAGCCTCTCCAGGAGGGCTGCCCTGTGTGGCAGGAAGAGACAGAGGAAAGGCCTGTGACCATCGGGCAGGTGAATCCCTCTGCCAGTAGACGTGTTTGTTGATATTTAGAGTTATAATGATATAGTTATACATTTATGTTTCTAGATCTATATAGGTGTATTTATATGTCTACGTAGTTGTATTTATAGATCTGTATAGTTAAATTTATATATATAGTTGTAGATATATATCTTTTTATATGTGAATGTATAGTTCTAGATATGCCTAGATGCATTTATACATATCTAGAATAGCATTTACATATCTATAGCTATGTTTATAAATAGACATATTTGTATTAATATTTGGGAGTTCATTTACAAAGATTGACATCTGTATAGGTGCAGGTCTTTTCTTAAGCTCTTTCCCCCCTGGCATGCCGATTTTTCATCTCTTGTCTTTCCCCTGTGCCCCCTCTGTCCCCTTGTCCTGTGATGGGTCCGAGCTGGTGGCCGGGCCGGGCGGAGCAGCAGTTCCAGCCCCGGGTGTCCCTGGAGAGGTGGGAGCTGCCGGTGGCCCAAGGCACTGTCCCCTGAGGAGCTGCTGAGGGACGGTGAGACTGAGGGGACTGAGGGGGCTGAGGGGGCTGAGGAGGCGGTGACACTGAAGGGACGGTGACCTGGAGGTGCTGCTGGGGCTGAGGCTGTGGGGCAGCAGAGGGCAATGGTGGCACTGAGGTGACAGGGAAGTGGCACAGGCTGAGGAGGGTGGTGGTGGGGCCAAGGGGACGGGATGGGTCAGAAGGGACTGAGGGGGGTGAGGGGACTGCGGGGCTCAGAATAACCTGAAGGGGACTCGGGGTTTGCCGAGAGCATGGTGGGGCTGAGGGGATGGAGGGGGCCAGCAGGGAGCACAGAGGGCTGAGGGACTGCAGCTCTGGCTGGCCTTGGAAGCCATTGCTGAGCCTCCACTTGTGCCACAGCTGCAGTGAAGATCTGGAAGACAGCAGGAGCACTGACAGGAGGCAGCAGGGAGGAGCTGAAGGGCAGGAGCAAGAGGAGCGAGCAGGGAGCTGCTGCTGCCCCGCAAGAGCCTGGGTGAGGGCACAGGGCCGGGGAGGCAGGGTGGGGGTGAGGGTGCCGTGGGCTGTGGCCGTGGGCACTGCCCGGCGGGGCAGGAGCGGGCCCTGCCCATGCTGGGGCTGCTCAGCGCAGCTGCCCCGGCCGGCACAGGGGCTGTCCTTGGGCAAGGCAGCTGTGCCAGCAGGGCCCGGGAGCTGTGCTGGCTGTGCCGGGCTGCCGGGGGCTGTGGGACAGTCCCGCCGCGGCTGCGCTCACCACAGCCTGGCCCGCTGGGCCTGCTTTTTCTTCCAACCCTCCTGGGGAGGTGCTGAGGTTTTCTCTTCGCTTCCCCGATGGAAGGGCAGGTGCTGCCAAGGGAAAGGGCCTGATCCTGACTCCGTGTTCCCTTTGCTTCCCAGATGTGCCATGTGCTGTCCCCGTCCAGGAGAGCTGCTCTGCACGGGACGAGGAGACCGAGGGAGAGGCTTTGGAGCTGGGGCTGCTGGAATCCTCTGCTCCGCGTCCTTGTTCAAGACAGATGGACTTGCACATAGGCAGTGATAATTATATGGATATATGCATATATGGGTTTCTATTTGTATAGCATTTTATTTATACGTCTGTTGTTATATTGATGGACCTATGCTATGCATATATGTATGCATATACATACATATATGTTTGTAATTACATATATGTGTATATATGTGTCTAAGTAGACATGTATGTTGTTCGGTCTACTTTTAGTTCTGTTTCCTTTGTATACATTTTTCTGTACATATGTATCTGTTTGTTTTGATGCAGTTATAGGAAGTTAACGTTTTAAATAGGTATATTGTCATTTGCATAGGTCTATATGTTTTATTTTTACATGTGTAATAATCAATTTCTAGATGTCATTCTATTTACATTTCTATCCAATTGAAGAGCTCAGTATTTATACTGGTGCAGTTGTATGGCTATTTAGCTTGGCACAGGGATATTTTAAAATTTATAGATAGGGTTTTTATATATCTGTTTCTCTATATTGTATTTAATATGTAATATTTAATCTATCTTTACATCTGTGTATCGTTATATGTTTATATGTATTTGTATATATGTATATATGTATTAATTTAGTTCTATTTCAACGTGTATGGAATTGTAGAATGGTATAGTTTTATCTATTTAGAGAGGGAATGCATATATTTGTATTTCTATATGGCCTGTACACTTGTAGTAGTATGTAATAAATTAGGTTGTTCAACACTTAATTGATCTTTGTGTATAGTGAGTTGTTGTAGATGTTGGAAATAAATTAATCTTTTTGTTAACTGGAGTTAGTATTTGTATATATTTCCATAGCCTTGTTGTCCTAATGTAATAAATTCCTTTTTTTGACCTTAACAGAGATTGGTGTCATTCTGTATTGTCAACATGGGTGTCACAATTTGTAACAAACTCTATTTTTCAGCTGAAATCAATATTCTTGTGTGTTTGTCGATCAGCAGTGTGGCTGTAGCAATGTGCAAGAAATGACATTTGTCGGCTGAGATGGGTGTTGTGTGATTTGTGCTGTCCAAAGCAATGAGCAGGTGTAAAGGCGATGGTGCTGGAGGATTTGGATTGTGAAAATCTCCAGCCATGCCCAGCACATGTCCCACGTGCACTCAGGCTGGGCAAGGAAAGGGCAGATTTGGGATGGCAGCAGAGGCACACGTTCACCAAGAACTCCCTGCAAAGCCTGCTGAGGAAACTCCGGGACTCCACTGGCACAGACCTTGTGCTCTGTGGATTTTCAGATCATTCCATTGATGTTTGGTTCTTTATATGCCAACATCCATATATACAAATATATATATATATACACATGTAAGAAGTACTTAGTGAGCTGGAACATAGGAAGGACAAGGATAGCTTTTCTTTAGTCATGCAGTGTGGAATAAAATGGTGTAGGAATAGCCACCAACTAAGCTGTGGGAACAGCTCATTCTTGGTCTTAACAGGACATTGGGTACAAGAAAGCACAAGAATCGTAATGATTCACCTCCTGACTAAAATCAAAATGGTTCATGGTGTAAAACTACCTGGTGATGGAAATAACCAATGTCCCTGGGCTGGGGCAGAAGCCTGGGAGTCAGACGCTTGGAAAAAGAGACCTGGCAAAGCCAGCCCAAGGTGCAGGCACATGTTTGGCTCAAGGCAAGAGGGAGCTTGGACTGCCAGCACTGGAAGGCACTCCAGGCTAAGGAGCTGGCCGGTGGCAGGGAGCAGCTCCTGCTGGCACTGCAAGGGAAGGACTGGCAGCACGCAGGAGGAGCGGGCACATTGCTGATGGACAAGGGAGCTGTTCCTGAGCTGCCAACAGGACCCCTCCTGGAACTGCAGTTACAGATCAGTTCCCCATCCTGCAGGCTCTGCTTGGCTTTTGGAGTTCAAATCCACTGCCGAGAGCAGACCTGATTATAAATGGGATCAATGATAAGACTTCAGCGCTTGTTGCCCCACTGTTAATACTGATTTTTTACTTTCCTAGGCTATCTCTGCATTACGTACCCTGGGTCTTTCAAAAGGTAGTGCTCAGCATTTAGAACCATGTCTTCTCTCCTTTAGCAGATTTCTAGAACATTCATGCTTCTCTGTGAAGAAAGGGCAAATTTAAGAAAGGTTTTACAACAGCATAGTTCCATAGAACTTTAGTTCAACTTATTTTCTAAGGAACCTCTAGTATCAAGACACTTTGCTAAAGCAGTTAAGGGTGAGAATTGCAGGGCTGGTTTAGAATTGAATCCAAATTCTCTTTCAATCTGTGCAATATTTCCTTTAAATCCGATTAATATCCAGGTATCAAAATCTCGATTTCTCTTTTGTTCTCCTTCTTCCTAGTAAACAAGGCGTGTGTATATTTTTGATTTTGATTTTAATGCCAGTAACCCACTGAACTAATTGATACCATGCAACTTCTTTATCATTTACAATTACCCATGGTTCTCAGGAACACAACTGTTAAAGGAAGGGAAGAGAACAAATCCTTTAAAGGAATGAACTAATAGTTACTTTACATCAGTTTGTAAGCCCTTAGGTAAATATACTATAATCTAAATGCAATGTATATATGTACAGGTATGAAGTATCAGCTGAAGAAATGCTCTACATAAACAAGATCTCATCTACAGTTTTTGCTAGCTTCGTGTTTTGTTCTTTCTTAGTAAAATCAGGAAGAGAAATACTACTGTCCTTTCCAAAATTAATTGGTTAAAAAATTGACAAGTTTGATGAAGTTTGATTTAGGATAGTTCAAATAATAATTTTAATTCTCTCTTGCTGAAGAGAAACAAAATTGACACTTTGTGAGTGGTAAGCAATAGACATTATTAACAGGAGCGTTGCACAAAGTATCTTTGGGATATTGTAGAGCAGTTAATATGAAGATCTCATAAATGACGGAGATAAGAGACCCTGGTGCCGAAGATGAAAACATCATTTGATAACAATAAAAAGAGCTTATCTAGCTCATCTCAATTATACTTAAAATGTGCTTTATATGGATTAGATGTATAGTGATTGAAAACTCATCACGTCTTTTATGTTGCCGAATAATTCATGCTGATCATTTTAGTCTCAGCCCACAGATTTAAAAGATAAACTCATTGCTGCAGCTTGCAGTATTGAAACAGTGTCACTTGATTTGGCACTGAAGGGTCAGAAAGCGTTGTGAATGACAGAGATTGCCAGTGTCAGGTATTCCCAGGAGCTCTTGAACATTGCAAGAAAACATAGGACTGATTTGCTGTCTGCCAGCAGATTTGCTGAGAGCAAAACAAATCTCAGAAATAGCCAGGGCTATAAAGCAGAAAATGGGCCAGTAGAAGAAAACCTGATTGACAGATATTGTAAGAAATCATAAAATGACAATTAAAACACATGATGCAGAATTATAAACACAAGTGGCCGGTATCACTGTATCCTGTTTTGAAAGGCAGAAAAAGTCAGTTTCTGTCCTAGTTGATTATTGTACTCATTCATCTGGCAGTTGCTGAGGCAGCAGCAATGTAATTCAATCTTAAAGAGTGCTTCTTGTTTAGACCACATTATAAAATTTCTTGATTATCCATGTGCGGCATGATTTATTCTATCAGCTAATATTTGTGCTCTTGGTAATAGGACAGTGCAGCTGTGGATTGTAAGAGACATTTTAGATCCCAGAAATTATGCTTTCCATCTAGGAAAAGTAATAATAAAAAAGCTTTCATCTTCTTCCTCTCTTATTATTTTAAGCCATCTAAACCCAGAATCACTTTGACTTCCATTTTTGTCTTTACTCTTCTGGGCTCCTCCACGGTTGTGTATGAAGGCTTGTCAAACCTGTGATAACCAGATATCTAGAATTTAATTCCATGGTTTCAGCACAGCCCTCTAGAACCATTTTAAATACAAAATGTCCATAAAGGACCTACGGATATGACACAAAAGCTGTGGAACACAAAAGCCCTTTTGGATAGGCAAATAAAAAATGGCATCTACCTTTCAAAATGCTATCAAACACTCTCAGACAGCTCCATGAAGTTTCTCTAGTAGGGCTGCATGTTCTTTGCATTCCTTATATCCCCAGGGAAAATAGAGGTGTACTAGAGTTAGATAGTTCATCATTCAGGGCTGTCCTTGAGTTTCCCACCTACCTGTGCCTCCAGGGGAGCTGGGTGTCCAAACTGCCTGTAGGGCTGGTGGAGATCTCATCCTTGCTTCAGGTGCCTTAAAGTGGGCCTTTTGATCCATTGAATCTTCCCTGTGGGATCTGTTGTGCCTCATTTGCTGCTCCAGAAGGAAATGGGTCTCCCATGCACACCGGCACCCCTACAGACATGGGCTGCAGGGCAAGTGTCTTGGGTACAGGAGATGAGCTGCTGAAGGGGAGGATGAGATACGCTGCTCATCTTGTTTAGAAATAGAAATAGAAATAAATATAGAAATCAATACATATAAAATATGTATTTAAATAAATGTAGCTTAGTGCGGAGGCATAATGGGCTGCAGGAGATGTTTGGAACTGCAGAGGTGCTCCGCTGGCACATCTGCTCTTAACTCCCAGGATAAATCCAAGAATTTCCATTGAGATCTCCACTGGTGGGAACTCATCTTCACAAAGGGCACTCACTTTAGGAGTCTGATTTTGGAAATAAATTAATCCCTTTGCTGAATCACTGTGATATTTATGAATGATGAAAGTGGAACTTACATTAGGAGAGGTTCACATATGTATGAGACATAGCAATACAAAAACACACAACCCATCAAATGTACTTTCTGATTCTACTGTGAGCTACCAAGACTCTTTGTCCCTACTTGTGTGACTACTAGAAGAATAGAAAATTGCTTTCCAGAAAGCCAATTTAATTCCAAGAGCCATCTGGAATACCAAACTAAGACTTAAAGAGAGCAGAAGAATGGTTGTGATTTATAAGCATGTATCTCATTTAGACTGGAGGAAACAGAGACTGAATACAAAGGATATGCTGATCACTTGAATGTTTTCTCTGTGATCTTTTCCCAAAGCATGCAGTATCCAATCCACTGCAGTCAGCAAGAGTCCTTTCACTCACCTGAAATGAACAAACTTTTGATCATAATATCAGACACTGCTGCATGGATATTTATTGAAGATGTGATAGCCAGTCTGCTGCGTGACTGAGAGACGGGACTGCAAAGGCGGGGTACAAAAAGTAATCCAAGCAAGAAGCCAAAGTCCAAGCAGAAAGAAGTCAGATTTGAAGTTGAAATCAGAGTTGAAGTCAGAGTTGAAGACATTGAAGTCATTGAAGTTACTGAAGTTCTTGAGTCACTGCAGTCACTGAAGTAATGTATTGTTCTCTCAGGTCAGCCTTCTAGACTGTTGCAGCCCCAAGCAGTCACATCCCCAGGCCAGAATGTCCCCCCAGTTACAGAATCAGCCTATTGTTCGCATTACTTGGCAGCCTTACAAAAACACATAGTTCCAAAAAACCTGATAGCTGCACATGAAGCTCTTTGCTTCATATCTGTGCTTTCTTATTCCATGGTCTGTACTCGACCAAAGCCAGAATGTCTCGACCAACTGCGCTCTCTGTTCCACACCCTACTTGTTCTCCTATACCAGCCCTGTCTTTTCTACACTTATTCTGGTTTTTGCTACTCTTCCTTTCAGTCAGCGACTTCTCAGCAGACTTCAGATTGCTTCAGAAAATACTTGACATAGTTTGACAGTATTTGATTCTGCCTGTATTTAACATCCTGCTTTAGTCAGCATTAAGTGTACTTCATGTTTTTCCTTACATTATTTGTGCAGTCCCACTTAAAAGTAAATGTGAAAAAAAATGCATGAAAACTTGTACAAGTTGAATTAAAAGATACTGAGTTGTAGCCCTTAGGTGTATAAAATGGGTTAATATTTGTAATACATGTTTCTGTGTTATTATTCTCAATTTTAAGCTAAGTTTCTTTTTGATCTGTCTATTGCTTCACTGCCTTCTCTGAAGGGCAACCTTCTCAAGCAGGTCTAGGGCATTCCTCAATGTAAACATCCTTTTTGTCTTTTGAAAACTGACTTTTTTCTTACCTGGAAATCACAGATCACATCAGGAGAGGATGTTTTTTCCAGTATCCTTTACCTGCTTTATCCAACACTAATCCGAGTCTATGTGGATTACCAGGTACCACGTGAAATGCAAGTTTGTCCATTCAGGCTTTACTCATTCTGCAGTTCTTGAGGTTTAGAGAGGGATTATCCATCAGTTCCTTGGGAAAGCAGCTCTTGAGCATACCAGACCAAACAGCATCATCTCAAATCATGTTCTCCTGTGTGTTTGGTGCATCCGCTTGCCCTGCAAGACACAAAATCCAAACTTCTGAGGTTTAAGTTATGATAGAATGGAAGAGTTGTTTGTATTGTTTAATGCTACTTTTGCCCATCCATTCAGGATGATAAGAGGAAGGACTCAGAGTCGCTGGGAACATTCAGTTGTTTATTGCAACTTGAAGACTGAGACACGAGGTAAGAGAGCTACAGAGACAGGTACAACAGGCCTTTGCTGCAGTTGGTTACCTAAGAACCCTGCCTACAGTGATTTCCTGTTACACATGTTCGTAGGCTGTGTTTAATGCAACCTGCAAAGAAAACATGAATTATTGATTGTGTTGTAACATTACCTGTAAGGTGTTTCTCTAAAGACAGCTGTGCTAGTTTGTGAGGAATTTGTCTCCTCCACAATTCTCATGATAATATTAATTTGGGATATATGAAAGTTATGTAATTTAATTGCTTTAAATGCTCCCACTAATTGTTTTTAAAAACCATAAAAATATTGATTGATTGATCAATTGATTGATCGATTGAAACCCTTGAAAGGCTTATCAGACTGGCTGAGAATTCACAAGCACACTTTTCTGCAATGCTTCCACCAACACAGATACTGAGGCTGCTGTGGATGTGCAGGAGCTTTTCACAGATGTTGCACTCTTCCTGCTGGGCTCAGGCATTAGCACAGAGGAATTAGCGAATGCATGTTTTGACACCACCCTGTTTGCAGTAGTCTAGGAACTATGATTAACCCTGGTGCCACTGACAGGTCCCTGGCATGTGCTGATGCCTCCAAGTGGGGAGAAGAGACATCAGGCTCCTTGGCAGCATTCCCAAAAAGGCCACGGGACAAATGGGAAGATCACTCACAGCCAGCTGGACTTTGCTGCGGGCTCTGAATTTGGGGATTGCAGGGATCAATCCAACAGATCACCCACAGTTCTGCAAAGCCTGCAGCAGAGCTTTGCTGAGAATGCAGCACTGCCCACAGTGCCCGGGGCTGACGCTGAGCGAGCCCTGCATGGGCTGCTGCCCCAGCACCATCCGAGGCTGCCTGGTGACACAGCAGGAGCTGGTCCCCACTGGCGGGGGTTTATCCTGTCCCTGGAGGAGCTCTCAGGAGCCCTGAGAGGAGCACAGGGCATAGAGCACGGGACGCTGAACTTCCATGCCCTTGTTGGTGACACTCTGGGACAGGCTCGGATCAACGGGCCGGAATGATCTGAGCAGCTCAGACGCTGGTTGTATCCACACCTGGGGCAAACAGGGCCGTAGGAAATGTATCACGGGCAGCTATTCTTTGTTTGGCCATTTTCATGGTGAAGAAAGCATTTGTATCTGAGTTTGGCTTTATTTGTCTGTGTACTTTCTGGGAGCACAAAACATATTTTTCTCAAACATAAGAAAATTGATTGTTACCTTATGTGCATATGATGCTACATGTAAACCATCCTTATTTTAGATACCAGTGGCCTGCCTTAAAGAACCTATGACTTTGCATGTATTATTGCCATAATTTGGTATCTTTTGGAGGAAGCAGCACGGTTCATTTGAACTAAGGCCTTCCTTACACTTAAGAGAAACAACAAGTTGTGTGAGAGCTCTGGTGGCTGTGAATGCATGAAGTGAAGAATGTTACTGCTTTGGAAAGTGCACACTCTTGAACTACACTCCAGAGAAAACAGCTAGTATATATGCTCATTTATGAAGGTAAGTACCAAAATTTGAATTTGTCCCGTATTATATTGAATCCCCAGTATATTTAGTAATTGCATTTTTCTCTGAATTCTTACATGCTAACTTCCCTGGCAGTGACATATTCTGTGCTAAGTGCTGAATTGGATAGCTTGGTTTGGGGAGATACCTTTAGTTAATGGCACACAAGGGTCTAAAGAGGGTGTCTGGGTGTCCCTGTGCTCTGGCACCAGCTGAGGTGTGGAGCACTTCTAGGGCTGCCCCCAGGTGTGATGAGCTGAAGTTAAAGCAGAGCCTTCTGCTGAGCAGCTGCTACCACTTGACAAAGGACAACTGGACCTAATATAAGAAACAGAGGCTTCTTCATTCCTTAAAGCCATTAAAGCTTCAAGGGAAGGACTTGTGTTTCTTACCTCATCCAGGGTCATTTAACTTGAAAAGTTTTAGACTCTGATTTTTAACAGGGGGCCAGACTTGAAATTCTGACCACTCTTTGGGCCAGACTTAAAAATCTCTCAGCACACTCCTGTTTTCCACATCAAAGGTTTTTACACTCCAAAAAAGTATGTTTCACTGAGTTTTAGTAAAATATTAAGTGGGTGAAGAGCACTCCACTTAGTATTTTTGCTTAATGGAGATTCCATAGTGATCCAGAACGAAGTGCTTGATTTGCACACTCCTGAAAACCCCATGCCTTCCTTCTGTCATGCCATTTGTTGCCAATGTGTTTGTTTGAAGATCATGCATTTAGTAATGTTTTGTTAAAATCACCTGATACAGTATCACTTCCCAACTTCAAAACAAAATGCTTAATTTTTGCACCACACCTAGACATCTTCTTCGTCTACCTTCTCTATTATAATTGACCAGTCCATTCTCTCCTGGATCACTAACTTGGTCAAATAAGACTAAAATGCAATGATCCCTTGAAACATGGTAATCTAGTGAGTATATTTCATTCTTTTCCCATTTATTAGGTATCAAGACTTAATTCTGACATGTAGAAAACACCGGTTTTAAGAGGCAGAGGACATGATTTCCACTGATATTGGCTCATTAATTTTATCTTCAGAATCACTCATGAACTGTTTCAAGTTTGGATAAATAATTAATGCATCAGTGCCTCTAAGAGACAGGGAAAAGATGATTAGGAGCAAGCAAATCATGGCTTGCTTTGGCATGCAGAAGTTTTCAGTGTAAAAAGAGAATTTCATTACATTTCGTATGTTTTGAAGACACAAAAGGAGACAAAAAATCTTTCAATATTTAGGAAATATCAGAGGTAATTATGCAAGTCTTAATATGAGAATCTACAGAGTATCCTTCTTAATAATACATGTAGCTGTGCAGGTTTATCATTCCTGCAGGGAAGTAATTGAGGAAATAACCAGAGGTAAAGCATTTTTTCTAAGACTTTGCAAGAATATTTATCTCTGATGTATATTCCAGCTCTAAACTCTGTGTGTTGTGGAAAGAACACCAATGCCCAGATATCATGGTTTCCTTTTACAAAACTCTTCCTTCCAACTAATTTGCAACTTGTGCCCTGTTCTGCTTGGGTCAGCAGAGCAGTTCCAGTCTGTCTCCAGCTGGATGCTGTCTTTCCCTTTCTTCTTCCTGGTCCAAAATCTCCTTTAATTCCTGCCTCCCACAGCTCTGCCCACTGACAAGTAAGTGCAGCACCAGTTCGTGGTCTGGATCCCTGTGCGTTGTTTGATGCCATTCTGCAGAACCAAGGGGAGATGTGTGGGCTGTGCAACTATTTGTGGATTTCTGTGTTTTTACTCCTACATGTTGTCACAGATTTAATGCCACTTCTGCCCCTGAAGTCTGTGTATGTCCATTTATCTACTGCTATTGCTCAGAGCATAGTGTACCTTGTGCTTTTCAGATGGGGCAGAATTCTTTTAGCAAACATCATGTGAATTTTTGAGAAGATAGGGTGTAAGAGAATTGAAGAGAGCTGCATCATACAGAACAAGAACAGTGTGCAATATGAGGAGAATCTGAGGCAGAGGGTATGTAGTTCTTACACACTGGATAACAGCCAAAAGTACCTATTGCTACAGAGCACCTTGCAGACTCCTCCTATGCTTGCTTTGTTCTCAGCCTGAGTTGACACATGCTGGTCTCTGAGCTTGTATATAGAGAAGCAAATTGCCATGGAGGGCACTATAGAGCCTCCAGAATGCAGAAGAACTTTAGGACACATTTAAGCATCACAGAAATAGAAAAACCCCAAACAAAACTATAACACCATAACTAACTGGGAAAAAAAAAAGTCTCATAAAAACCCCATGGAAATTTGTTTACAGGTTATAATAAATTGTCTCATGTCATCTCCATTCTGTTATTCAAACTACTGTCAATGTTAACAAAGAAGAAGAAAGAGAGATTTCAGTAACATTAACAAAGTTTTGGTATGGCCCCTGCCCCAAAGTGTTTGGGAAAAGAGTGAAGTGGAAAAAATCTGTTTCTTTAACAGGCAAAGAGTCCCCAGCACAACAATTGACAACACTAAAAAACAAAACATCTCTCTGCTCTGACAAATGAGATGACAAATTCAGCAGAGTCCCTTTTGTGGGGTGCAGCCCGGCTCACTCAGGCTGTTCTCAGTCCCTCCAGAGCTGGGAAATGCCACAGCCCAGGCCAGGCATTCTGTGCCACAGGTGCCAGATCCTGCTGCTCTTCTGAGTTTTCCAGTCCAGAGCAGCTCCCAACAATTCCAAGAAAAAGTAAAAAAAAGCATAGACCAAGGAATACCTCTGCCTCAGCTAGTCAAAAACAAAGTAAAAGCAAAGGAGAGCTCTCCCCTGCTGTCCACTGCAGACAACACAGTCTGTGTGTAGGAATGTGGGGGAGCAAGTGCAGTCCCTGATGAAAAACTGTGCACCTCTTCTCTCCCCCTTCACTCTTGGAACCTGTCTTCAAGTTGCAGAACTTAATAGCCAACCCAAAGAGAACAAACAACTGGGGATGCAAGCATCATAAAGTCAGCCCAGGACATTTGCTCATCACAGGGCTCATAAAGTCTGAATCTAGGGGCACAAAGTTTGCATGAGTTTCTGCACTCTTGTCAGAAGGAAAACCAATTGCATTCTAGAGGGGTTACTGGCACCAAGGCTCCAATAACCTGCACACAAAGTTGAGTGCTCCTCATTAAAATGACAAGATTGGGTTGGAAAGAGCCATGCACTTGTCAATTGCTCTTTGGCTCTTTTCAAAGGCATTTGGGAAGCTCTGCATACATAAGCTCAAAGCCATCATTTCAAAGAAATGTTGAAGAATTATGAAAATACAAACAGCTGGCATAAGGAAAAATCGCTGCAACAGGAGGGAACACTGAGGATCTTGGGAATCTCTCTCTGCTTTCCATCTGGGGTTTTGTGGCCAGTTTAAAGACCACAGGATTTTTTATAATCTTTGTTAGCTTACATTGCCACTGTATACACACTGCTCGGAATGTCAGCAGGTGGAGATTGTCATTTCATAGCTGAAATTGGACAAAATCTATGCAGAACACTCCCAGTTCTATGGGACGTAACCTATGGAGGTCTTACCCCAGCAGCAAGATGAGAGAACAAATCAGAGTCTAAAAAGACAAATTAGTAAAATTTGCAAGGAAACCACTGGGATGTGGCCAAAAGCACTTTCCCTTGCACTATTGAGGATCAGAACTCAAGTGGCTCCTAAAGTAAAGCGAGCCCATATAAAATGCTCTGTGGAAGACCTTCCCAAGTTCCAATCCTGTCTAGAGACAATCATGTGATAGGAAATGATCATTTCAGTCTGTGTATCACCTTTGGGAAAAGTGATCTCATCTCTGGGAAAAGTTCTCTCATCTTTGAGCAGCTTTCTGGTGTGAGCATCCGTGACAACTTTGGAGGTCAGGTACACACCTCATCAACCTGGGGACTGTGTCTATGTCAGAAAGCAAAGCAAGAAGACACTGAAAGAAAAGTGGATATGACCATTTCAAGTACTCCTAAGCACTCCTGCATCAATAAAAAGGGATGGGATAAGTGCATTGGTAGAAATTCCCCAAGAGGAGCCAGCTACAACACTTGAAGATCTCGATGGCAAAATAAAGTCAACTGAGAATTTGAAGCCTCTAAAAGCATGAACATATGACTTCTTTACGCTGTATAGAATTAGAAGAATTGCCATGTAAGGAGTGAGAAGTCATGAAGGGGTAACCATGAAAAATCCTCAGTCCCAGCTCACTCTTGACAGCAACACTCTTGCATGTGGTTCCAAGCAGCAGCAGTCAGCAAGCCAAGGGCAGGCTCCCCAGCAGAATTCACCCCATGCCCCCTGTGGCAGAGTTCCTTGTGCTGTTGCACTCCAGAGGTGTCGGAGCACCCCTGCCCCAGGAAAAAATGGACACACATCTCAGGGTTAAGGAGGTGATATTTTCTAGCAATTCCCTTGAAGGAGAACAAAGGGCAGCAACAGCTCAGGTGTTCAAGCAACAAATGAACCACGATATCTCAATTATGGGACTTGACAATGTTGGCATGGAGATAATTGAGGAAGTTCTAAAATACTCTCCAAGGAAGAAATGGGCTTTCACAGCCCCATTTGAGTCTTCTCAAATGTTGTCTTCCCTCAGTCATTTTTTCTATGCTTGCCCAGAAGAATGTTATGGCATGGATGGCCAAAACTCTACCTTGACAGCTGAATATATTATCAACAGGAAACTTAGGAAAATGGACGGACTTCCAAGTCCCCATAGGTCTGAGCAGGTATCAACAGCTCTGTCTCTCTAGAAAATCCAGATGTGACAGATTATTTTTGAAAGGACTACTAAACAGTGTCTCCATATTGACACATTCATCTAATTTCTCTTTAAAATCCACCGAAGTATCTTTTCTGCAACACTTGTAAATGTATTTTACAAAACTTTTGCCATGATCTGGATATTCCTTGACTCACGAACAAGGTGAAACCAAAATCTACAGGCAGTCCAGGAGGTGCTTCAGCTGATATCTTGGAGCAGCCCATATGCATTCCTCTGTAACCCTCCAAAACAAGCTGATTTGGGGATGAAGTTTTACAAACTTCTACACCTTTGACAAAATAAGGTAAAGAGTTCAAATTGCAAGAAAGATTGAAAAACACCCCTATACCTATCATAAAGAACTTCAATTTTCCACAATATCCTCTTAACATGTCTACAGGTTCACAGTAGAGGTACTGCGCTTCAACCCTCAACTGAAAATGTTTATTTCAAGGGACATAGCAAAGGCTTGAAGAAAAGTATTGACCAGAAGAAAGCCACTCCAAATAATGTATAAACAACGAGAGAAGGAGATATCAACAGTGAAATTTCTTTACTGTAAAAGTTCAAAACTAACTTCTTACAACATCTAAAACTTCCTAAACATCTTTGAACTAATCCTACATTTTTAACAAATAACTCCTCAGTGCTATGTGCTAACATATCTCAACTATTCAATACTAACTAAAGTAATCCAAAAAGCCTAATCTTCTAGTTCAAATAAAAATCCAGAGGTCACTGATTTATAAGGCTGAAGCAGATGTCTGGTGCCAGGACTCCGCTACCTGCTTGTCAAATTCTGATATTCAGCTCTGAATATGGGACAGCTTTTTATGGAGGTACTGGCACCTGCTCTTCATTTCAGAGTAGCTGGGGCTACCCTGTGAAGGAGGAAGAAAAAGAAAATTAGGGCATGCAAGCATCTCTGCAGAATTTAGAATCTGTTGTCTTTTGATTTAAAAAAAAGCCTTGAGCCAGTCTCAGCAGTAACCATGGCCCTGCAGGTCTGGTCTCACACATACCTCTTGTAACTGCTGATAATCTGCTAGGATTTGATGAAGCAGCATCATCAAGATAAAACCATAAAGCATGTTTCACTACCACCATAAAATGCAAACCTAGGTAAAACACTAAAACTACTCTCTGTTTGACTCCAGAAATTTTCTTCCCTGTCAGCCACTACTCTTCCAGAATGTTTGCAAAAACAAGTCCCCAACTCCCAGCATCACCCAAAATCTGCAATTAAGCCTCTCGATAGGGAACACAAGGAGCACATGCTCTGAGGCTCTGCTTGGGACACATCTCACCTTCCTGTTTGTTCATAAACACCTCAAACACGGTTTTTTGGGCAGGGCCTTGCAAAAACTCAGACCCAGCCCAAGCAGTGACTGAGCACATATGCCAATTCTGCCGTTTCCATTTGTCCCACTGAGCAGCTCCAGGGAATCCAAAACAGTGCTGTGATGAAGTACAGCCTTCACAGTTTAATCCTTCTTTACCTGGTAGGCTTTGGAGCCTCGATTCAGAGACTTCCATTGTTCATGAAACCATCTGAAATTCCTGCTGATCTTGTCAATCTGAGTATGTAAATCCTGGTATTCCTCATACTCTGCATTGAAGTCATCCTTGTAGTGCTGGTGTTGCTCCCAGGAGACTATGGCTATATATTTTCTAATGGTAAAAAAATAGATCATTTCTCTATGAATGAACTCTGAGAGAACATTCTAATGTGTTCCTATTCCATAAAGCACATGTGTAGTTTTACACCAAGCACGTGGCAAATGTCAAGCACAGACCCCCAAGCTCTGAGTCAGTTCCTCTGGCCCTCACTGTTTCTACATGCAAGTTCATGTGCTTGAAGAGAATGT
Organism: Cinclus cinclus; assembly: GCF_963662255.1. NCBI lineage: Eukaryota > Metazoa > Chordata > Aves > Passeriformes > Cinclidae > Cinclus > Cinclus cinclus. The sequence continues at coordinate 6,785,324 of NC_085084.1, forward strand.
AGACAGGTGACTCTAGAAATCTGTCACATGTCTATGACACTTAATTACTACAAGTTTACATAGTAGAGGTTTTCTTCATTAGCAAGTGGAACCCATTCAGAATCATTGGGACTCATTTCAAATGTCAAAGGAACAACAGAGACCACGGCCTCAGGAAGAGAAGACCCATTGCTAAAGTATATTCTCTCTGTAGTTAGGAACACATTTGAATTTACATTTCCTTTTGAAAATCCATTTGTAATTCATTTTTGGCAGGGACTGCATTTATGGATTTGGTTGCACAGAGCTGGACTTCTGAGCTACATTTATGTCTGCCTGTCTAACAGCAAAGCAGAGGTGATGATAATATTTGATTCTTTTACTGGACAGCTGTTACAAAACTGAGCCTTGAACTGAGGCACTTGCAATACAGCCATTAGAAAAAAAAAAAAACAACTCTACACAAGTCTGAAACTACAACAACAAAATCCCAAACCACACCAGCTGCTCAGGAGGGCAAAACCCATTAATACATAAAGACACTGATGGGAGAAATTTTTTCTTCATTCCCTTCTCCCTCAAACTAACATGAGTTAATTTTGCAAAGATCATTATATAAATCCAAAATGATGTGGCAATGAAAATAACAGACACCAGTTCCTAACACTGACACATCAATGCTTCTGCTCCTCTGAGCCTGAGCCTCTGTCCTGCCTCTTTTGCACGACAAAAATTCCCTCCACATGGAAATGAATCCTTCAAAGCCTCCTGAGATTAATTGTTGCAAGCAGTAAATACTTCACACTCTGAAATTCAGTACCAAGACAAAAAACAGCTTGTGCCAGGGATGTGTCCCAGGCCAGATGCAGCTGCCTGGTGTGCTGGTGTGTTCTGAAAAGGAAAGTACAGATGTCTTTGCAGGTTTTGGCAGGTGCCTCAGAAGAAATAGCCTGGACTTGTGCCATGTGCCCAGTGCCATTTCCTAGCAAGAGCCCTAGCACAGGCCTCCCTCAGCTGCTCCCCTGCAGGGCCAGCCTTGCCCTGAGCCTTGCCACGGAGCATCCCTGGCTGTATCCAATGTGAGCCAGGGCCCTGCCGCGCCTGCTCCAAAGGCCACAGCTGCCCCAGAGCCCAAGGGCTGCAGGAGGCCTGACTGCCCTTGCCACCATCAGTGCTCTGACAGAAGCTCTGAGCCATTCCCAGCCTTTCATACCACACACACGCACACAGACACACACATGCACACATGCACACACACACACATGCACACACACACACACACACACATGCACACACACACACACACACACACACACACATGCACACACACACACTTGTGCAGAAATGCTCTTTCTTGCCCACTGGCACATGGAATTGCTCCTGTTTTGTCGCCCTGTTTCCCAGACAATCCTGCCCAAGTCCTTGGAAAAACAGGTGGGATCCCTGACGTCATGACTGGCAGCTGCAATCTCATCTTCAGACATGTGAGTCTCACTAATCACATCTCTGAGTGCCTCCATCCATGTACTCCATCACCAGCCAGCATTGCTTATCCTCAAGGTGGCTGAAAAAGGAAATAGGGGCATGGAGATCAATGTGCAATGCAACATTGCTGTTTGGAAAATAGAGTGATTCTTGATTCTTCTTTCTGGATCCCTTTTTAACAGGGATAGAGAGAAGGAATTGTTTTTTTTTCCGGCACCTACTATTTTGTATCCATGGAACTAAGGCATATTCACTACTTTGCACAAACACATAGGCTAAGCATTTCTGCAGATAATTTTACTTTTATAAATCATTTCCACAGAATTATTTGTATTAGAATAAAGGTCTCTTAAAAGTCCCTGGTGGTCATCTGGGGAACATCCCATGTCTTAAACTATCCTTTGATGGTCAAAAGCCTCCTAAAACCAGTTGATTCCCCTTAAATACATTGCAGCGATCTTCTCAGAAGGCCCACTCTATTCTCAAGACTAAGATATCCACTTGCACACATCAATCATTGGTATGAGGGAATACAGGACTAAGAACTCTCTGGTAAAGTTTCAGGAATTCACAGGTTGTTACAGTCAAACATTTTTTTGACATTTTCCACTGCACTCCATTGCCAGCAGATGTCCCCACCCTGTTCCATTCCCCCTGCAGAACCCTGTACCTACTATCCATGGGCACCAGGGAAGGAGCAGCAGTGGCAGAGGACACGCACCCGCTGCGCTGGGCAGGAACCAAAACGCTCTCGAGTCACAGCTGCAGGCCTGTATGTGCACAGGATGCTCCGGCTGCCCCACTCCTCATCGGCTCTTGGCCTTTGGAAATGCAATTGCACTTTCTGCCTCCTGGAGAAGTACCACGGTTGTGAAAAAATTGGACGGTGTGCCGTGTTCCGAAGGCACTGCAGTGTGGAGGACGCGATGCCCTAATGATTGAGAAACAAAAGAACACACTTTTGTGACAATATTACGCAATAGGAGGTAATATCAAATCCGGTCTCTAACTGGAGGCCTCCAGGGGCAGATACGGAAAAATGTCCACCCCACATAGGGCAAATTTGGTTTTATAAGTTTTGAAAATTAGCATAATTGACAAGAATTCCCAATTAGAAGCACAATAATGAGGATATTTTCCCCCTTTTCAATCCACCTCCTCTGGAGCCCCTCTTTCTTGCTAATAGCGGTATGGGCTACACTCATTTTATGAGAAAGTGTCCTGACAATGTGTTTTAACCTTGGTTCCCAGAGGAAGCAAGATAGGATAGGAGCCTTAGGAATGTGTTTTGTCTTTCTGCCTATCAGGGGAGGAAAAGTACTGAAGTTACCTAGGAACTATGTAACCGTACAGCAATAGTCTATACATCTATGAATATATATGAAGGAAATAAAAAAACAAAAAATAATTTGGGTGGCAGAAGGAGAACCGTCACCAACTCCTAATCATATCACAACCACCATAATCAGAACTTTCCAAATTGAAGAAAAAAAACAAACCATTGGACAATTCAAAAAGTTAATGTAGAGTTTATTCAGAGGATGACAAGGAAGGGAAGCTTCCAATGGAGTTCAGGTTTAATAAAAGTTGTTATTCTGAGTTCTACTCAGGGCCTGAACTCGAGAGAGCCATCCTGAATTAGTCATCACCACCTCCTGAACTCCCTCCATTGATTTATTGCAATGATCAGAGGTGCCAGTCTCGAGAGAGGTTCAGCTGTCTTTAAATATGGCTGTTGTCCAGAGGGAAAACAACAACAACAAAGGAGCCATTACTTTGCAAACTCAGCGCCTCACAGGATCAAGAGAGATTCCTTGGTTTCCAGAAATATGCAGAAATAGGACTGGACGGGACCATCTGCACCTCTGCCTTCATGACCTCGCTATCACAGGCCAATATGGCCCATAGTCCCACTAGTTCATTCATCAAGGTGTCTTCAGCAGCAGCAGCAGAAGCGCAGCTCAGAAAGCCACAGGCAGCAGTTCCCATTCCCTGTGAGTGCATGGCTGCGGGCCAGGACTGCCGTGGCCAGGGCAGGCGGAGAGCACGGGCAGCACCGACCCTGACGAGCCACTGCTCTGACACTGCCAGGGGGACCCCACTGAGACCAGGGGTCGGGAGGTGCCACTGAGCACTGAGATGGTTTTGGCCGTGCAGCAAGGCAGCTCAGGCGCCTACCTGAGCCTTGAGTAGGCAGCAGCCAGCTCTGCCTGCAGCACCGTGTGGGCCAGAGAGCTGCTGTGCTTCAGACTCACAGCCAAGGCCACCCAGCAGGACAATTTCCACGTCAGAGCTGCAGAGACCTTTCCTCTTACCTTGGTGGATCCCAGGGAAAAATTCTGTACACTGTGACAGAGAATCTGCTTGTCCAAGAGACTGATGACTCCACGCACAAGGAGCTCAGCACATCCAGAGCTTGAGCAATCCCTGTGGGACCAGATGAGGATTCCATTGCAGCTGAGGGGACAGGATCACTGCCTGTAAAAGGACAATTCCAGTGAAGTACTAAGGCTGAACAACAAGCTCTGAGCCCAAGATGACCTCCAGCCAAATATTATATATATATTCACTCATTAGCAAAATATGGATGATCATTACCAGTATATGTATGAATCTGCTTGTCAGCGCAACAGGCATTTACCTCTCTACACTTAGAAGCCAGACAAGGCCACAAAATCACTGTCTGTTTTTTCCTGAAGTTATATGGTCAAAGTAAACTCCCTTGGTTCCTCCCTGAGCCCTAGCCAAGAGGAAGATGAAAGCAGATGTTCCCGCAATACAAGTTATGGTGGCTTGTTTATTCAACAGTATAAAATCTGTGCCTCTCATAGCAAAGGTGGCGACCATGCGTGAGGGTGGGCAAACTGCACAGGAGTTTCCAGTTCCTGGCAGTGCCTCTCCAATCCTTTGCTGTGACAGGGGCTCCCCAGGGGACGGGTGTGTCAGGATGATGGTCAAGTATTAGGGCCACTGGTGATGTGGCGGGGGCTGAGGCAGACACACACAAGACGGTGACCAGGGCTGAGGCTGTCCCTCCCTGGGTGCTCTGCAGCCCCTGCCTGCCCAGCCCCAGCCCTGGAGCAGCACAGGGCGGGCAGAGGACCCCCCCCCCCCCCCCCTTTCAGCCCTCTGTTTAAATGGACGTTTACAGACACCCAGGGTGTGGGGAGTGGAATCCCCAAACACAGGTCCTTTGTTGAAGAGCTATTTAATTGTTAAAGGTTAAATTCTTAAATGCTAATGTTCCAAGATTGTTAAGGTATAATTGTTAAATGTTAATGTCCCAGGATTGTTAAGCTTTAATTGTTAAATGTTGATGTCGTAAGATTAACTGTTAGTCAAAGCTTGTACCCCTTCTGGAACCTACCCTGTCACTGTCTGCCCCTCCTTGGGGTATCACTTCTGCTGCTCCCAAGAGGCTGTGCGCCCAAGGCTACATGCAAATTCGAGACATCCAGAATTGTTTAGGAATAAAAGGACCCCAAGAACAACGAGCCAGTGTAAAACTAAAGACTGAAAATGACATTTTTGAGTCAGCAAAACAGTGAAGAACATCAAATCAGCAACCAGAGTGTTCTTTGTCTTGTTGCTATGACTTGAATAGCAGCTGATTACTATGACAGCCCTTGGTGAGGACTTGGTTTGTGTGTTTGATGTGGTGTGGGTGGGAGCCCTGGGGGAGCTGGGGGGCAGAGCTGAGCTGGTGTTGTCCTTCAGGCTGTGCTGTGGGAGCAGCATTGGTGTGTGTGACCTCCTGGGGCCCCAGGTGGAGCTGTGATCGGTGAAGGCTTTTGAAAGGGAGCTGGTTGTGGGCGGTTGGGGGCACCTCGGGGGCACCTCGGGGGCTCGTGGAGGAGAGCTGCCCCTGCAGAGGAGCTGGGAGCAGGCGGCTGAGCTCCCTGTGGGGACAGCTGGTGGCGCTGGAATGTGAGGAGAGGTGAAGGAGCACCAGGAGTAGGTAAGAAAGCGGTGATGGGAGTAAGGTGGGGGGGGCGGGTGGCGAAGAGTGGGACGGGGTCTGGTAGCCCGGAGCCCTGAAGTGAGGGAGGTGTTGTGAGCACTGAGGTTCAGAACTCCTGTAGGGAGGCCGGCCACGAGGGAAGTGAGAGAGGCCTAACAAGGCCCTGAGGAGTGGGTGAGCCATCTCCTGGGGACAAAGGAAGGCCAACACACACTGTCTTTTCTATTCCCTCCACCCCAGGTCCCCTGGAGATCCTTAATGTAAGCTGGGAGGCAAAAGGGGTAAGGCCTCCCTTGTAAAGGCTACGTGGCTGGGTGGCTCTGAGCATGTGGAGGCCCAGCCATGAGTGAGAGTCACACACAAGGATCCATGCTGCTCCTGTAGGCCTGGTGTGAGTGAATTCCATCCTTGCCCTAATAGCGTGTTCCTGGGGAGAAAGGAAATCTGTGTGTAAAACTGAGTAGGTGAAGAGAGTTTTAAAGAGTCTTAATTCCTGCATTGGATGTCTAGAGGTTCCCGAGTTTAAGGAAAGGGTAAATTTTTAGTTCAACAGTTGTGTTGCGTGTCTGTAGTTTTCTGTTTGGGTAAGGGCACCTTAAAATTTTAGTAAAAGCCTGACTTGAGTTACTAGGTAGTGATTTTCTGTTTAGGCAAAAGGAATAGATACCAGAAAGCGTTGGAGAAAGGCAGAGAGTTGCCAGAAAGGAAACCGGAAGAAAGTAAAGAGTATTCCACCTAATTGCTCTCTTGTACAGATACTGCATTAATGGGACACTCGGGAGGCCACCAACGGTCTAGACCAAATAAAACTGATTTTTTATTGTCCAGAAGTCTGGTCTAACTTAGACCTACAAAGGGAGTGGCCTTGGTATGGAACACGGGATCCGTGGATGTGTTCTCAGTTAAATCTATTTAAGAACCTGAGAAACTCTGGACATGGAACAGTTTTCCTACACAGCCTGTTGGGAAAAAAGTGCCACAGTCAATGAAAATCAAGCAAACTACAAAAGCAAAAAGAAAGGGGGAAGATAGAATTAGTAGTAGATGGTGTCCCCTCGATTACTTATCTTTCTCCTTCTGGTTACTCAAAAATGCCTCAACCCCTTTGCCAGTTGCCCCAGGTCTCCCCTTGGGCACTTCAGTTCCCCCTTCAGTCTCTTCTGTTGAGCCCTCGGTGTCATTCCTTTCAAGACCCGCAACCGCTTTGATCCCCCTACTGCCTCCTCCTCACTCCCCTGTCCCAGTCTCAAATCCCTCACCCACTGCAGCAATTCCCCTTCTGTTCTCCCTGATGTGGGTGTAGTCTGCCTCCCTCAGACTTTCCAGCAGTACCCTCACCCATCACAAGTGCATCCTGCACTCACGAGCACTGTGGTCTTGTGCCATCAACTTCTCAAGTTAATGATTGTGAATGTCATTTTAGGTGGCCATAAAGAAAATTAATCTCCACCAACTGAGGAAGAGGGAACTAAAAGTTGATGAACTTATGGTCATCAAGAAGAATAGGAATCCCAACTAGGTCAAATATTTAGACTGGTGAGTTGTTGTGCTTTTGTTCCATGATTGTTTGTTTACGTACTGCAAACACACAAGGTAAAAACCCACTTTGGTCCCTGGCAGAAAAGACAGCTGTTATTATTAGTAAATTATTATTGTTCTGCTCACCCTCACTATGGATGGGAAGAGAGTGGATCTTGTCTGCATGAGTTTTCCCTGGTCCACGTAGTTTAAATTTGCTAAAAATCCTGGATTAACCGTATCTTACTAAATCAATATCCTGTAAATTCACTGCCACCCCATTGTTTTGGGGCTTGGTTGTTTCAAGTGTCTTCTTACATGCAGATAAACTAACAAGGATTTCCCTTGGATTGTGTTCCCTCTTTTCCATTACTGTGTATGCTAGGGACACTAGGCGCTTTTTTCCAGAAACACACAGTGTGACAGGTTCTTGATCTGTTAGTAAACTGCATTTTTCCCTTACTGGTCATCTAACACAACTCTTTTTTCCCAGATGTGTCGTTTTCCTTAAGCCTGGTGGAACCTACAAAGCATCACCACAACTGCCTCTGCACGAAGCACTCCTCCCAGGAAAAGGAGCAACCAAACGTGGCCAGCACAGGCTCACACCTCTTATCCTCACTAAGGGAGAAGACTTTTTCATCCTTCTCCTTTTAGAAATCCTACCTTACCCAGAATAATTAGATAGCTATACAATAACAAAACAAATTCAGTTCAAGAAGCCTTTGCTTCCTAGTCCAGCCCCTTTTCTTCCCATCCAATGGGCTTACCTGAGCAGAGGGAGACCTTTGAGGCAACGATCTCCTGATCTCCCGAATCATTTTTTCTATTTCAAACCCTAGATCTGCCACTGGTGATTGCTCTTCTGCAGGTGCATTCCGTGCTGAGCTGGAGGCCATCGATGCTGCACAACCAGCACTACCAGGTGGAACACTGAGGGCTGAAGTGCCTGGGTGGGAGGCTGCAGGAATCCAAAAACATTGGTCAGGTTCCAGAATGAGGCTTTGGGACACAGAGCTCTATGGCTGCCTTGGATCAAACATCGCAGGAAGCACACAGGAAAACCAGGCAGAGAATCTTTTGGCCTTCTAGGTGCCCCTTCCTAACAGTCTTGACAATTTCTGTCTCACAATGACAGAGCAGCGCTGAAAACTACTTCAAGCGCTCGCTTTTCATAACCTTCTGGAAAAGCAAGGCTACAATTCTTTTCCTACCTGGCTCACCGGATGCTGGGAGCTGCTGCTCCCTGTGGAGCTGCTGGAAGCTGCAGGGCTGGATCCTGAGCACCTCCTGCTCGGCCGGAGGCAGCTGCTCCCCGCAGAGCTCCGGCAAGCGGCTGGGGGGCCCCTCCCGGCCGAGCGGCAGCGGTCGCTCCCCGTGGAGCCCGAGGAAGTGGCAGGGCGGCAGCCGGAGCACCTCCCGCTCGGCGGGCAGCGGCCGCGCCCCGTATAGCTCCTGCAAGCGGCTCGGCCCCTCCCGCCGGGCCGGCAGCGGCCGCTCCCCGTGCAGCAGGTGGAAGCCGCAGGGCGGGCGCCGGAAGAGCAGCGGCCCCTCCCTGGGGGGCTGCTGGAAGCGGCCGGGCCGGGGGCTGCGCAGCTCCCGCCCGTCCGGCGGCGGCCGCGCCCTGGGGAGCTGCTGGGAGCCGCGGGGCGGGCGCCTGCGCCCCTCCCGCCCCGCCGGCAGCCGCTGCCTATTGGCCGCGCTCCGGCGCCGCATGCGGAGGAGCAGGTCGGGGCGGTCGCGGAGAAAGCAGGGGTTGGCGTAGTGGAGCCAGGCGCCGGCATCGCCCGGCACAGCCGAGCCGAGCCAGCCCGGCACCTTGCGGAAGCCGTAGCGGTAGAGCTGGCGCACGAAGCTGCGGAACCGCGTGGCCCTGAAGGTGCGCGGGGCCGGAGGCCGGGCGGCGGCCGGGCTGAGCAGCTCCCGCTCGAACAGGCAGCGGTCGACGAGCAGCCCCTGGGCCCGGCCGTCCCAGCGCACGGACACGACGCGGGGGCTGTTCACCAGGCGCCACAGCTTGGCGGGGAAGGTGTCGGCGTTGAGCCCGGCGGGCAGCGGCAGCTCCGCCATCTCGCCCATCGCCGACTGTCGCCACAACGCCCGCGGCGCAACGGCCGCGGCTGCAACGGCGGCGCGCGGCCTGAGGGGGGCGCTGCGCTCGGCCCCGCTCGCGGCCCCCGCGCGGGCCGGACTTGGCGGGGACGAGCGCCGCAGAGCCGGGGCTGCGGGACCAGCGCGGGCGGGGCGGCTCCCGGGGCTGGCCGGGCACCGCAGGGCGGGCCGGGGCGGGGCGGGGCGGGGTGAGCTGCAAACCCTTTGGAGGTCAAGTGGGAGAAGGGGAAACGGAAAGAGAGAATGGAAGACGTTCTTTTTGCCCCTTTTTCCAGCCAGCTGATTGCTTCTTTCTCGCTGTCTCTGCCTGTCCTCAGCAGATTTGGCACATTTCTCACTATGGAGATAGAAGCAGCAGCAGGAAGGGGCAGCAATTTTGTCAGCATTTTCATCAGACCTAGAGTCCTGCCGCCTGGAAGGATGTTGCTTTAGCCGAGGCATTCATTGCTTACAGTGACAGTGAACTCATGCTGCTGTCTTCACCAAGAGGTTTTGCATTCTTCTTTCCTCAGAAATGTTTTCTTCTCTTTTTTTTTTCCCACAATCAGGGGAGAGTTACAATGTAAAAATCCCTCCCACCACCATGTCTCTTCAATGTAAATGGCAAAGGTGATCTAGCAATGATCTGCTCAGTGTCACTTCTTCTTTTTATTTTAAACGCTCTCTTGAAATGGAAACATTTTTCAGAGCAGGGAAATATAGACCTATTTCTCCCATCTCTTTTAATTCATGCCCCTCTTTTTATGTCTTTCCATCATTTCACCATGAGGCCTCACGTGAGTATATTGGGTGGAATGGCAGAAGCTCACCCCCCACACACAGTGGGTATTTTCCTTATGTCCACCTTGCCTGGAGTTCTGGCTGACACTGCCTTCTCTTGCCCTCCTTCCAGGTCCCTCTGTGAGGAGCCCAGCCCTGTCACTTCAGCCACTGCCCTGTGGGTGACATGCTGACACAAGGATTGTTGGTCTCATCACATTCTGGAGCAGTCTTTTGGAGTGAGTGTTTCCAAGATGCCCTGTCATCTTTTCCTCTGTGTGCTGGCTTTCTCAGAAAAATTGAAATGCGCTGCCTAAAAAATCTCTTCCCGTTTCATCTTAAATAGCTTCAAACAGAACGTGAATTACAAATGTTGCACCTTGGCTGGATGGTGTTGGTCTTTTTTTCAACGCAGTGTAAGAAACCTGCCAGAAAGTAAGCCAGCAACTGAATTACAACAAAATTCCTGATGAATAGGCCAGCAGGAGAAGAGGGGAGTTCAGAAAAGAGGGGACATCTGTCTTGATGTTGCATGGCCCTTATTTCCCACATGTCCATCTATGTGCTGCTGCATCAAGCAAAGCCTCTTTTTTAAGGCTTCCTCTGTAATCTCTGTGAGTCATGAGACCCACAGGAATAGTGGCCCTGTGGCCTGCTGGAGATGAGGAAGCAGGTGGTTGAAAAGTGCATTGTCCATTGGAGTGTTTAGTCCCACCTGTAGTATAGTTGTGGTTACATGGACTTTTCCACAGTACTCTGTGGCTAAGAATTAGAAGTTACCTTTAGCTGTGTTTCAAGGATGCTGAAACTCATAAAGAAATTATTATTGAGAAGTTGTCAGAAACGATTGATCTTTTCAATATATCTGTGATACACTGGTGTGTGTTTCAGCTGGAGCTCTCCTGTGTGCCCTAGTGCTAGCAGGTGAGATCTCTTTGCAGTGTAGGAAGACACAGCTTTCCCTTTCTGATTTGCACACAGCTCTGTCACTGCCTTCACCTTTTCATCTCCAATGCTTAGATAGTTTTCCCTCCAACACCTGTGCCAGCAGTATTCCTTGAGGTGATGGAGGCGTGGTGGGCATGCAGGATCCAAAGTGTTCCTGATTTTCTGGGAGCTAACTCTTGGTCCCTGAATGAATCCTTTCCTGTTGATTTCTACATTAGACTTGTGGCAAAGGGTGTTCCTGCCTGTGTTTTTAGGTTACTTGGTCCAACCACAGCACCGTGAATTGGAAAAGCTGAAGAAAATAGTGTGTCTTTTTCTGACCACTTTAGCTGGAGTCTGTATCTGGGGCTTCCATTGCTGATGAAAGGGAGAACTCTTGGTAAGCTGATTCCTGGAAAGCAAGTGATGAGTCATTGAATTTAACATGTATTTCATAGATTTCTGGGCTACAGAATGGGAAAGAGAATGTTCATCGTTTTCTTCCTTTTCACAGGTGTGCTCTTTACCATGGATGGGAAGATTTAGGCTTCAAATTTTACCTTTGCAGAACTGAAAATATTTGCATAGGAGATAGAATGCCATCAGAAAAAGGGGCAATCTTACTGCAACAGCAGGTACAGACTATGGTGAATGGAAGAGAGACAGATAAAAGTGATGAAGGGGTCTGGTATCTCTAGGCCTTACAGAGCAGAAACCACGGGAGAGGTGGACACAAGGTAAGTGCTCCATGGGCAAGAAGTGACTGAGAAACATGTGGTGAAATTCTGTGATAAGATAATGTTACCAGGTAATGTGATGTCATGAAGAATGTGTAACCAGTGGGAAATTGTTACCAAAATTAGAGCCCTCTGTGATTGCCCTACAAGGTAAACCCCATATAAACACCTTGTATACTCAATGAAACTGGCTTCAGGAGATGTTCCCCATCTGTCCATTCACTCACAACAGAGTAGCCATACTCTTCAGTCTAGTGAATTCAAAACACCTGAAACGAACACTTAGGGGGCCACCTTAGTCTCTGGACTTGAGAGTGTAGGGAGAGAGAACATCAGGCCTGTTATAACAAAAACAAGACTGCAAACAAAAAGTCGTGGTAAATGCCTTGAAAATGCATCTCAGTTTTGGAACAAACTTGGCATGAAATGGTTCTTTGTTGAACTTCACCAGCAACTTCTGCCTCTTTCTCTGCTTCCTTACTTGGGTTTGTTTTGTCTGCAAACACCACTTCAGGTTGTTGTAGTGCTGCTCCCGCCTGACTCAAATGTCACTGTACATTCCCCAGTCTCAGCTGAATATCTCCATGAAGTGTTTTGTGTGATGACTGCACAAGTCTTGTTAAACCTGAAGCTGGGATGCTTTGGTTTGAGTCCCCCTGCCTGCTGGACATGCTGCTTAGGTCTGCCAGGATCGTTATCCCCCCTCAAGTGAGCTGAGCTAGTGGAAGCGTGTCAGGGACATTGAAGAGCCCAGGAAGCTCAAGTGGAAGAAATTCTCTTCATGTGTGCCCATTCAAGCTGGCTGTGACTCTGCCAGGGGGGAGTGGCATTTGTTGCCCGAGTAGCTCCAGGAGGACTGAAGGTCAGGATGAGATGTTGTGGTGAGGGCTGTGGCAAAGGAGCAAAAGTGGGATTTTTCAAGTAATAATCACATCGCATCCTGGCTGCTGTCACAGGTCGTTTAATCACTGCCCTAAGGTAGTTCAGAAGTGGTTGTGGAATACTGCCCTTGGTCTTGAAATGGTATGGAGTACTCCTCATCCAGATGGGTGGCTGTGACCCTGTGTGTTTATCAGGGACACGCAAACTGAGAGAGGCAGACAAATTCTGCAGGGCTCCTGGGATTCAGGTGTGCCCTCCTGCAAGATATATCTCGCTGTTCTTGTCCAGGAGTATCAGCTTGACCATCTGCATCTTGCAGCTCATGCCAAGGGAAGTACGGGGGACCTGGACATTTCATGGACTCTGTTGGGGTTGTGGGTTTAATCTTCAAAAGAGCTGAGCTGTTCAAAAGAGCTGAGCTGTTCGTAGTTGCTATAAAGTTGTTTGTTGGAACGGCACATGGGTCTCAAAAAGGAAAGGGTACCAAGGGTTCAAGTCCCTGCTAAAATCTTTCGGCAGAGAGTCCAGACCAACATGGAGCATTTTTTTTGTTATGTCAGGGCATGGTTGCCAAATAGTTGTGGTGACATCAGAAGGTTGTTTTGATGCACCCAAGACCTCAGTGCCAGAGCAGCTCTTGGGTGTGCCCAGCGCAGCAGCATCCTCCAGTTTGTCAGTGGGCAGCTGAGCACAGTGACAGGGGCCTTGTTTTTTCTGGTGTTTCTGAACTGTCTGCAAACTGCACAGGAGCGCTACAAAGATTGAGCAAGTCATTGCTGCAGTTTGCACGGTTTATGGCAGTGGTTGTTCAGGATATTACCTGACTAATGTGGCATGTAAGTAGAGATTTTCCGTGGGTATAACCTAATTTGTCTTTTAGATGTCTTTCTGTTCTTTCTTAGTGACTGGGTTGATTTTGAAACAGAAAGAGCATTAGGATGTCACTGGTTTGGTAAAGCTCCTTTCAACCTGTTCCCCTAAACACGGGGTGTCTGTAGCCAGGGGGCTGCGGCCAGCATTTGCAAGGGAACCTGCAGGGGTTGCATTCCCTCCCCGGGAGAGTCTGTGGCAGCAGAGTCTGCCATTTCCTCAGTTTGCTGGGTCAAGCAGGACAACTTTGAAAATGCAGACTGGAAGACCTTCTCAGAAGCCCTTCTAAAGACTTTGTGGTTCTCCCCAGCACTGAGCAAAAGCTGCTTTTATTCTGAATTGTGTCATGAAAGGATTTGACTATCTAACCTGACCCTTTACTGAGTGCTTAATAGAGATTGCCTTTACAATGAAGTGCAAACTGCAAAGCAGTGAGTGTCTGCTCCTGAAGCCTGGAGCTGCTCCTGAGCTGTTTCACAATAGAACTGCCATAGCTCAAGGGGATTTGGGGGAAGTTTTTCTGGGCAACTGTTTTCAGCAGCTTAGTGAGAATTAGTGCATCCAATTTATTTGAGGAAAAGGTACATGAAAGAGAAGAGAACAAAAGGTGCTTTATCTGGTGGACATGAGCATTGAGAGTTAAAAAACCAATTGTGTTCTCTTCCTAAGTTAGCATTCATTTACTGTCAAAACAGGCCAAAGTGTAGGCAGGACCAAAGATATTGTCCTATTCTCTTTCTGGCTGTGTGAAAGAGCTGTGTCTCCTGGAGGGATGTTGTGAAATGGAAATGCCCTCTGTTTGGCTTGAGCTGTTCTGAGGGATTCAGCAGCCCAGATTTCTCAAGGAATCTGGTTCATTTTTCCCTTGCCCACTGCAGGTCACCTGAGGCAGATATTGAGAGGTGAGTGAGAAAGGAAGATTTGATGTTCCTGGTATTTAGGAATTGTGCAGCAAGCTGTGAACTTGACCTGTGGCAGTTGAGGGCCAGCTGAGTAGGCTGAAAGAAAATCCATTTCCATGTCTGCAGCAGCAACAGCAAAGGCATCGCTGGCTATTTCCTAATGCTGCATTTCAGACCTCTTAAGGAACTGAAATCCCAGTTTTGCAGAGAGAATGTTGCTTCCTGACAGTAGTCAGGGTGGATTATGGAATTCAGAGCAATTTGCAGTTCTGTTGAAGAAGAAGAAGAAGAAAAAGAACAAAAACAAGAAGAAAAACAAGACAAAAACGTAAAAGGAATAGAAAAAATAAAGGAAAGAAAAGAGAAAATGAACAAAAATAAGGAGAAAAAGAAGAAGAACAAGGAGTAGAAAATGAAAGATATGAAGAAATAGCGAAAGAAACAGAATAAGAACAAAGACAAGAAGAAGAAATAGAAGTAGGACAAGAAATAGAAGAAGAAAAACAAAAAACAATAACAATAAGGAAATGCAAATGAAAATGAGAAGAAAGTAAGTAAGCACCAGAGAAATCCTCAAGCAGTTGTGCTTGCTTTTCCCTTCATTAACCAAAGCACGTCAATTTTCCTGCATACTGTACCATCTTTTCCAAATCCTGTGTGTCTTCAAATCTTTCAGGCTTTCAAATCATCTGTACATTGTTGTGTCATGTCCCTGGGTGACCCGGCTAAGTTTAGGATGTGTTTTTCTCTGACTGCAGTTAGAATTGCCCACCAAAGCCTTGGGTGTTTCTTGGTACTTTAACAGTAGATGAGCTGCAGTCAGGTGTGTGGCTGGGATCCAAGGGCTGTGGTTGATGCCGGTGCTGTGTTCCTTTACTGCAGGAGCAAGGCCATCCCTGACTTGCACAGTTCCAATGACAGTGAGCATTTCAGCTCCCCACCATGTCCAGTGGCTGAGCTCAGCTGCAGAAGGACGGGATCAAAGCCCCTTTGTGATCTCTGGGGTGTGGGTGAAGTGAAGGAAATTTTCCTCTGGCTTGAAAAGGAAAGTAACAAAGTCTCTGGTCCCCATCTGTTTCAGTGCCAGCAGCACCCAGCTGTTACTATTGCAGTGGGCATTTTCATGGAGAGTCCTAGGCCTCTTCCCATTGTTCTTTCTCTCTAGTTGGGATAGATTCTGCATCTGCATTTTTTTTTTCTAGAAGAGAACAAAAAACTTGATTTTTGTTTAGTGGGAGCTGTGCTAAATGGACCAAGCACTGCAGAGATTCCTTTCATGCCATAATGCTTGGAAATAGTATAGCTAGAGCACACTGCCCTTCCAAACAGCTTGTCAAGCTGGTGTGAATCGTCAGAGAAATGAAATGTGCTTTTGCTGATGTAGCTGCCACTAAGAAGGTCAGTCACTGAAATCAGCTGCCAAGGCAAGATCCCTTGAATGTTGGAAAAGCTGTGGCTCCTTTTGGGTTTGGGTGTTTTGGTGGTGTAGGAAAGTCATCTCTGCCTCTCTGCCAGGGCAGAAACTGCCACTGCAGAGTGGAGGTTAAGCAAGGACATCTGGGAGAGCAATTACAGATGTGAAAGAAGCAGGTGGAGCCTCGTGTTTCCTTTTTCTGCAGCCTCAGCTCCTGATAGCCACCGGAGGGAGACCAAAGCTGCAGCAGCCCGACCTCTTCTCTCCTTTGCTGCGGCACCTCCTGAGCTGCTGCCTGCAGAGAGACGAGGCACAGTGCTGGTCTGCCAAGGAGCTCCTGCAGGTAAAATGTGAAGGGGCTGCAGGTGAAACAGTGTGCCAGGGATGGGTTCCTCCTCCTCCTCCACTGAATTCCAAGGCATCAGATGAGCCCCTCTCCTCCCCACCTCTAGTCTTGGTGCTGTTGAAAAGAAAAGGGCAGGGAATCCCTAGACTGGGCTGGGCTGGCAGGAAGCTGTAAAGGTCATCTGGTCCAAGTGGCCTGCAATGAGCAGGGACAACTTTCAGGAGGTCAGGTTGCTCAGAGCCTTGTCCCACCTGAGCTGGGATGGTTCCAGGGATGGGGCACCTCCCAGCTCCTGAGGCAACTTGTGTCAGTGTTGCTCCATGCTCCTAGTAAACAACTTCTTCCTTAGGCCTACTGGGACTTGATCCCCTTTTTGTTTCCAAATGGTAGCCCAGCAGTATTACACTGTATTGTAAGTAGACATTTTAAAGGAGCTGTCCCCCACTCTCTCAGAAACCACACGGAAGTTTTGGAAAGTGGCACTAAAGTCTCCCTGGGGCCTATTCTTCAGGTTGAATAACTCTAGGTCTCTCAGTCCGTCCTCAGGAGAGAGGTGCTCTGTCCTCTGACTGTTTCTGTTGCCCTCTTTTGTAATTTGGTGGTGGTTAAGTAGAGCAATGCTGGGTGCAGAGGCATGAAACAGCATTGGAAGAAGCCAAGGAAGCCAGACCTGACTGAGCAGTCCGAGATTTGGCTGCGGGAAGGAGGGGCTGTGGTGGGCTCAGAGTGAGCCTCTGAGGGGCCGTGCTCTGTGCCCCCCACCCCACTCTTAGAGGTTTCTACCAGGCAAACAGGGACAGCTGAGAGGGACTTGTCCCAGCCCCATCTGCTGCCTGGCCTGGTCAAGCAGATAGGAACTGCCCCAGGGTTTCTGCCAGGCTGTGGGGCAGAGAGGGAACTGCAGGACCCAGTGCCACTTGGCTGTCCCTGCTAGGAAGGGAGGGAGGGAGGATTCCAGGAAGGAAGGATTCCAGGAAGGATTCCAGGAAGGATTCCAGGAAGGATTGCAGGAAGGAAGGAAGGCATCCAGCACAGGGAGGCACATGGCATGCAAACACTGCTCTGTCTCCATGTGGAAATTAGCATGATGCCTGTCTTCAAAGAGAGGCACCTACATGAGTCTTTGGAGTTTCCTGAAAGGAAGAAACCTCAGAGACCGAAAGCACCATTTCCAGAGCCCTGGCAGAAGAAAAATCGCAGCGGGGTGAAGACAACCAGAATTAAGAGATGAGTGGGATTCTGGGCCAGGTTTGCTTGTGATGGCAAGGTCCTGCACACGAAGGTTGAGGTGCAGATGACCCCACTGGTCCTCTTGCTGCGTCTTTCTATGAACCAGAGGAATCCTGATTGACCTTGTGAAGCACTGACCTTGAAAACTCATGGTTCATTGGTTTTCTGTTGTTTGTTGTTATTTGCTTTGTTTTGGTTTTGTTTTTTCCTTGTGGCCAGCATCCATTTGTGGCATCGGTCAAGCCTACTTCCTGCCTGCTGCCACTGATTGTTTCTGTGAAGAAGAGGATGGTGGAGAAGAGACTGTCATAATCACATCTGTATCATTTACTCCCCAGGCAGTTTACCGTTTAAGAGTAGGACTGTAGAGTAGGACTGCAGAGTAGGATTGCAGAGTATGATTGTAGAGAAGAATTATAGAGTAGCATTGTAAATAATGATATTTTCTGAAACGTCAACTCATCTGGACGATTCCTTTCTAGATCACCGTGTGTCAGAGACTGAAATATCCGAATTTTAGACTGAAACATTTTCTTGAAGGACTTGTAGAACTGTATTACAATAGCTGCACAGAATATCACCTTATCCTTTGGAGTGAGGCCCTGGATTGTTGCACAATGAAGATAAGATAAAATTCAGGAACTGGGGACATTCACCAAGCACAAGCTTAGCACCTTTGGGGAGGAGACAACAGCCACAAGGCTATCAGCTGCCAGGCTCACACAGAGCCTCACCCCAAAGGGTGGGCAGAGAGAGAATCTTTGGGGGTGTGTTGGAAAGCCTCTGGTGAGAGGGTCATGATACGAACCCAAGATGAAGTGGCAATGGGAATGATAGACACCAGTTCCCAATACTGACACAGCAATGCTTCTGCTCCTCTTGGTCTGAACACCTGCTTGTCTTGGAGGACAAAAAATCCCTCCACATGGAAATGAATCCCTCAAAGCCTCCTGAGATTAATTCTTGCTAACAGTAAATATTGAACACAATGAAATTCAGTACCAAGACAGAAAACAGCTCGCGCCAGGGATGTGTCCCAGGCCTGATGCAGCTGCCTGGTGTGCTGGTGTGTTCTGAAAAGGAAAGTACAGATGTCTTTGCGGGTTTTGGCAGGTACCAGAGAAAGAAAAGCCTAGACTTGTGCCATGTGCCCAGTGCCATTTCCTAGCAAGAGCCCTAGCACAGGCCTCCCTCAGCTGCTCCCCTGCAGGGCCAGCCTTGCCCTGAGCCTTGCCACGGAGCATCCCTGGCTGTATCCAATGTGAGCCAGGGCCCTGCCGCGCCTGCTCCAAAGGCCACAGCTGCCCCAGAGCCCAAGGGCTGCAGGAGGCCTGACTGCCCTTGCCACCATCAGTGCTCTGACAGAAGCTCTGAGCCATTCCCAGCCTTTCATACCACACACACACACACACACAGACACACACACAGACACTTCTCCCTGCCCTCCTGCTCTGCAAATCCCAGGGGGGATGCAGCACCAGAGCTGCAGCTGACCCTGTGCAACTGCACTGCAGGAAGGGAGGGCCCGTCCGGGACAAACCCACCTCGGGGTCCATCTCAGCTCTTAGCCTGGGAGATACAGCAAAACCTTCTCCAAATCATCCTTTCAATACTGTAAACAGCTTCACATGGCACCCCACTGCCAGTGCCAAGGCTTAATTGTTATTTCACTCACCTCAGGTAGTCAGCTTGGTTGTTTGTTGCAGACCATGTGGACACAATGGAAGTCTCTTTTCTCTGTCCTGTAGAAAAGCAGAATTTGGACACTCTTCACCAGGAGATCTTTAAAAAGCGAAAACAGACCTCCGGGATGACCATGAAAAATTCCTTCAGAGCTTTGTTCTCACAGGAAATTATTCAGGAAACCCTACCAAACTTAACAATGGGGCAGACATAACATTCTCTACAGTAGCCAGTTCCGAGCTTTAGACAGAATGCATGGCCACTTTATTCAACAGGTTCTGCACTAGCACAGGATAAAGCCCAGCTCAGCTCTTCTGTTTTGAGGGCATGAGATGGCATCTGCACAACCATTCAAGTCTTACAGTAACAGATGCAGCTTCACAAAAGACAACAGCTTGAGAGGGACAGAGGGGGAAAGAGAGTGATGGCAAGAGAGGGCAGATGTTCACCAGGGCCACGGGAGGTGTTTTAGAGCAGCACTGATAGCTCTGGTGTCTCTGCAAGGACCACTTCATGTACAGAACTGCTGCAGCCTCAGGAAATGCAAAGATGCAAAGGCCACTGTGGACTTCAGTGCTGGGATACAAGAGGTGGGAAAAGTCCAGTGAGAAATGTGGAGGAGGCAGATGGGGAGAAGAAAGCTCGAACTGTAGAGGCAAAATATTTTAGATGGAATTTTCAATCCAAGTGCAGTTGAGCTTCAGCAATTTGCAGCTTGCTGTTAATGTAAGCTGCTGTGGGGAGAGTTAAAGAGTTGAGTGGCAAAGATTTTAGCATAAATCTTCCTAAAGAGTCTAGAGCAAAAAGCATTGATTATGAAAGGCACATGTAATTATTTGGTGGAATAAAAAAAAGAGTAGTTTTTTGTAGACAGAGGATGATTTTGGCATTTGAAAAGATGGAGTGGTTTGTATGGCTTGTGCAGTATGCTTTGTGTGTTGTTATGCCCTGTCCCAGGTATTTGTGTAGGTTTATTTCTCATGGAGGGAAATAAAAGTGAAAAAAGAAAAGAAAAAATAGGGTAAGAGCAATGATTGGGAATGCTTGTGGTAGGGAGGGCAAGAGAAGTGTAAATAAGAGAGGTTTTTCAGTGTTGGTAAAAAGGAAGTAGTGTTTTGCTTGTGAGTGAGAGAGTTTGTGTGAGGTTGGAGGTGTGAGTGCAGAGTGGAGGAAAAGGGAGGAGAGGAAAGGAAATGGCGAGGTGGTAAGGAATGGAGTGGGTTAGTGCAAGAGCAAAATGAATTGTAAGGACAAGGGATATTTTTTTTTGTGTCTCCCCAAATGGCAGATGAGAGGTGAGCAGCTGGTTGACTCCCACTGGGTATTGATGGGCACAGTTTGTGACCAAGGAAGGAGCTGAGCCACAAGCAGGTTCCCAGCAGGCTGAGCTCAGTCTTGAACCTGCAGCCAGTGAGCCAAACACTCAGGACACTTGGAATATCTCCGTGTGGGTGGCAATGGCTGTGCTGCCACCTCTGGCTGTGTCCCTGCATTGCTGCCATGTTTCCCTGTGGCCTGTCTCTGCTCTCATTCCCTCTTTACTGCCATGTTCCCCAATGTCCTGTCTCTGCTGTCACTCCCACCTTGCTGCCATATTCTCCACTCCCCCAGCTCTCCATGCACCACAGCCCTGCCACGCTGACTCTGCTCCAGCTGCGGGACAAGCCAAGCGTGCCATGGACCTGCCTGCCCTGCCGTGGCCCCGGACAGCTCCACCAGGAGCCCTGCACAGAGGACTCCACGCTGCACCAGCTTTCCTGATGGCACTTGTCACCGCGTGGGGGACCCAGCTTGGAGCAGCCTGGCCTTCAGGGACTGCACCCCATGGAAGAGTGAGCCAAGCTGACACACTTTGTGGACAACGGAGCCATGTACTCACACTGGAGGAATTCCTGGACAATTCAGCATCATCCTTTCTCAGCACTAGATTACATGCCATGACTTTTGGGATTTTTCCCTTTTTAATTTCATTCAATTAATACTCATTTAACTCACACTCTGCAGAACGCTTAAGCGGAGCTAAAGTTCTGGCTTTACTCAGAAGATTATTATGACATGAGAGTGGGCAAATGATCAGGAAGGTCACTGTCCTGTCAAACCTCCTGAAGGCTTGGACCTTCCTGTCCATTTTGGATTTCCTTCATTCTGGCAATACCCATTTGTAATGTTTCAAACTTCCATTGCTATGGACAAGGAATGAGGTTGTGTGGTTTAGAAGAAGAACTGAGATTCCCTCCTGATATCTCCTGTCTTTGACCTACAGGAAGAAGGACTATGTCTTTTTCTCATGAAGAGTTTCTCAGGCTTCTGAAATACAGTGTAGAGAAAAAGCTTAGGGCAAAGATAGGAGAGGAGATTAACTAAATCTATATGTACATAATTAAAACTTCTTTTTCTTCCCAAATAACCTTTGTCTTCAGCTATAAGAAATCTACACAGCATGATGCTACTTATCTTTCATCTGATGGCTGGACTTCACTGGTACAAGGAGGGCTCTTCCAGTATTCAATATTGGTTTTCTAGGGCTATTTGAGATGCCCTTGCACAGCCTGTCTGGTCTCCTGCTGCACTGCAGAATGGTGTTTATACCTGTGTATTCTGTGTGATCCTCAGGCCATTCCAGCTGACTGGGTGAAGAGAGATGAAAGCACTGGATTAGACAACCCCACAGCTTCCATTTGGCTGAGGGGTCATTTCCATTCTGCACTGGGACCAAACAAGTGCCAAGACAAGCACAGCTTTAAGGTGAATGCACAGCAGCTCATGTTTAGTATTTAATGTGTAGTTTTTCAAACGAGTGTTCCAACGAGAACACTTTGGTGGCTTGTTTCATTACCTGGTTTCTTTCCTCCAACTCTGAAGTGCAGAGTGTGGGATTCAAGGCTCGCACAATGAAGACAGCAGGTTCTCCATCTGAGGACACACACATTGATCAAAAGCATCCCCAAGTTCAGGACTGTGTGGGGCAGAGACAAGGCTGTCCAGGCTGGCAGTGATGAGGTTGAAAAGAAGAGCACCTGGGTAGTTAAAAAGGACTTCAAGGCTCTGGGTCACTTGGTTGATGGGGCAGGAGCTCTTGTGGTGTTGTGCTCAGTTCCTTCACTGTGAGGGATGAGTGAGGAAATCAGAGAGGCAAAAGCCCAGTTAGAACTTGCTGGTGGCTGCTGTGAAGGATGATAAAAATATTTTTATGAATACATGAAGGGAAGAGGATGGGCAAGGACAACCTGGGTTCTTTATTGGATGTGGGAGGGAATTAGGTAGGCAAAGATGAGGAAAAGGCAGAGGTACTTGAACACCTTGTTTGGGTCACTTTTCAACAGTAAGAGTGGTCATGCTCAGGACAAGTGTCCCCTGGGCTGGGAGATGGGCCAGGGAGGAGAACAGACACCTGTGATCCAGGAGGAAGCAGCTGGGAACCTGCTGAGCCACTCACATGCTCACAGGTGTGTCTGGGAGCAGATGGGATCCATCCTAGGTGGATGAGGGAGCTGCTGGATGAGCTCCCCAAGGTGCTCTCCACCATTTATCATCAGTCCTGGCTCACCAGGAAGGTCTCAGAGGAGTGGAGGTGCCAATGTGACCCCATCCCAAGAAGGGCTGGAAGGAGGATCTGGGGAACTCCAGGCCTGTCAGCCTGACCTGGGTGCCTGGTGAGGTGATGGAACAGATCACCTTGAGTGCCATCACAAGGCACCTCCAGGATGGCTGAGGGATCAGAGCCAGCCAGCGTGGATTTAGGGGGGGCAGGTCCTGTCTGACCAACCTGATCTCCTTGTATGTCCAGGTGACCAGCCTGGTGGATGTGGGAAAGGCTGTGGATGTTGTGTGCCTGGACTTCAGCAAAGCCTCTGTCATGGTGAGCCACAGCATTCCCTGGAAAAGCTGCAGCCCACAGCTTGGAAAGGTGCACTCTTCAGTGGGTCAAGAAGTGGCTGGAGGCTGGGTCAAGAGAGTGGTGGGGAGTGGTGCCACATCCAGGTGGGAGGCAGTCACCAGTGGTGTCCCCAGGGATCAGTGCTGGGGCCATCTGTTAACATCTGTTTAACATCTGCATTGTTGTTTCCTGTTTAGAATCTTTATTGAGGATGTGGATGAGGGCATTGAGTCCACCAGCAGCAAATGTGCAGATGGCACCAAGCTGGGTGTGAGTGTGCATCTGCTGGAGGGGAGGAGGGCTCTGCACAGGGACCTGGACAGGCTGGATCCAGAGGCCAAATCCAACAAGGTGAGCTTCAACAAGACCAAGTTCCAGGTCCTGCACTTTGGCCACAGCCACCCCTGCAGTGCTGCAGGCTGGGGACAGAGTAGGTGGACAGGGGCCAGGCAGAAAGGGACCTGGGGTCAGTGATGGACAG
This sequence comes from Cinclus cinclus, assembly GCF_963662255.1. Classification (NCBI taxonomy): domain Eukaryota; kingdom Metazoa; phylum Chordata; class Aves; order Passeriformes; family Cinclidae; genus Cinclus; species Cinclus cinclus. Next base: position 6,808,487 of record NC_085084.1, read on the forward strand.
CAGGCTGGACATGAGCCAGCTGTGTGCCCAGGGGGCCAGGAAGGCCAATGGCCCCTGGCCTGGATCAGGAATGGTGTGGCCAGCAGGAGCAGGACAGAGATTCTTCTCCTCTACTACTCTGCACTGGTGATGCTGAACCTCCAGTGCTGTGTCCAGTTCTAGGTCCCCAATTTCAGATAAGGATAAATTTGTGATAAGGTGGTGTTAGGTCACAGCTTGGGACTTGATGATCTCCACGGTCTTTCACAGCCTTATTGATTCTGGGATTCTGGGATTCCAGGCCCTTTTTGTCCTTGAGTGGAAACTTGACTCTTCATGAAGAATGTTAATGTATAACCAATGATTACTTACACCAGGTAGTTAATCAGGATCACTCTTTGTTCCTTTATTGATTAAGAAGATGGCAGTTTGAATGTAAAACAAGGGAATTACTTAGGATTAAGCCCCCTGTTTTTTCAACAGCATTGAAGGAATGCTGAGTTTCTCAGCTTTGCCTAGAAAAGCCTGGAAAGCAGAACTATACTTTTGCAATACTAGATTGCAGCTTTTTTAATCTGAAACATTAGACCTCTATGATGGATTTTTCTGTTTTAGCATTACTATTATTAGTAGTAGTTTATTTTCTTTTCTTCCAGTTCTTTAACTGTTCTTATTTCAACCCATGGACTTTCCTTTCCTCTTCTCCCTGCGGGAGTAACTACCTGGATGGTACTCGGTTGCCTGCTGGGGTGAAACCATGAGAGCACAAATGACATTTCCTACTTTTCCCGTGCCAATTCAAAATACCCTGTAGTCAAATGTAAAACAAACAAAAAAAGTTCAAAGCACTTCCCATCTTTCATTAGAGACTTTATTGCTTTAACCTACATGTACATGAAGTATATGGTAGTGAGAGGGAGAACGATGAACATCAGTCATCTCTGGAAAATATGTTCCCACAACAAAACACTTTTTTTATATCAACTAAGAAAAAAAAAAACAGGCATACTTGAAAGGTAATTGGTGAATCAGGTCTCCTGTACAAAGTGGTATTTGTTAAATTCCACTGTCCTCAGAGTATTACTAATCTGGAACATGACAGACATAAAGCCTATACCTGAAGTCACTAAAATGTGATGTTATCAAGACTAATCTGCAAACTACTATTTTTTAAGACAGTATATTACAATATAAATGTGCTTTATACCTGTTTCTAGAAAATGTACTGCCATGAAACAAAAAAAAAAAAAAAAAAAAAAAGAAAAACAGAGGAAAAAAAGGCAGAAGAAAGAGGATGCCCAGAGTGTGGCATTTGTCCATCTGTCAATACAAACCTCATGCTGAGATTCTGCTTAAGGTACAGCAATGATCTGGCAGACAGATGAGGAGCCAAGAGAGATGGTAAACTAGAGAGGAAGGAGCACGACCGTGCCACCCTGCCCCTTGAGCGTCCCAGAGCTGTAGGCATCAGCTTCTTGCTGGGTCAGTTGCTGCTGACCCCCTTTGTGGAGGCTGTGGGGTTCCCTAGGATGGGAAGCACATCTCGTAGTGGCATGGAATGTGGCTCTTTTTTTGGCAGGTCGTAGGGATCCTGGCCAAAGCGCCCGCCGCCGCTGCCGAACGCGCCCTGGACAACGCTGACCGTGGGCTCTGTGAGGAGAGAGAGCATGCACACAACTTTAGGGAAAACACTGAGACTTCATTTCAGCTTCTGCTGCAGCAGGAAGATTCCTCGATGTGTTGAGTCCTCAAATGTAGCTGTACAAACACAGGTTGGTGTTTTTGTTTTACACTTGCAGCAGGGCCCTGACATGAGTGTCTTTACAGACAGAAACGAGACAGCATCTCTTCCTTTTGTGTCTTTAATGTCAGCAAATTCAAAAAACAAAACAAAACAACAGTATACCAACTTGAATTTGAAGTTTTTACTCAAGGCTTGATAAAAATTCTTAAAAGCAGAATGGGTATGTTGATGGATTTCAGTGATCTCTACTTGCATGCAGAAAAGGAAAATATATCCTGTAGCAGGGGACACAATTTATTCCAGCCCAAAGGTGATCAGGATAGCTACCAATCCACAGGACCCCAAAGTTTTCTGTAATTACAGAAATATGGTAACTGGCTAGGGCCCATATGAGTGGAATACTGTGTCTGTGGATGGAGTTGCCATTTTTTTCTGATCAAGAGAAGGCAAGAGAACTTCAACCCTGCCATCCATAATTCCAGCTGTGCTCAATCTCACCTAGAGCTGAACTCCATTGCAATCAAATGCCAAGCTTATCATATGCTGTTGTTCAAAAGAAGGCTTTCACACCAGGGAAATTCAGAAGTACCTGAGCAGAGCTGAAGGTACTTCAAACCCTGTTTGTGTGAATTACAGCAAAAGAGTAAAGAACGCTGTTGTTACAGCTTTTGAGCAGAACATGGACTCTAATCCCATCATTTTGTGTTTCCAGTGATTTTCACATCTTTTGATGAAACTGAATCAAGGAATAAAAAGCCCTGTGCTCTTTGTCCCCAAGCCCCAGCATCCAGAGGTGGATTTTGTTCCTACCAACTTCATACACGTTCTTGCTGGCCATAGCAGAGCCGGCGATCTGGGCGTAGGGGGAGTCACGACATGCTGGGGACTTGATTTCCACGTAGCCACATTCTGAACTCTGTGGCACCAGAGCTGGTGGGTCTTTGATAGTAGCACAGGGGTTCTCAGAGCTGCTCAGTGAGCTATGACTTCAATGGTATTCCGAGCTCTTCACCAGATCTCTTCACCAGATCTTCAGCAGGTCTCCAGCCTGCTGCCTGCTATGGGCATTGCTACCAAAGAAACCCAAAGAACACTTTTCTTTCAAGATGCGTTCTAAAAAGTCACTCAGAAGTGAATGTGTAAATGGAAACAAGTAGCAACACTTCAAAAATCTTTACAGCAATCAGTGAAAGCATCTCAGCTCCTGTGCTCCTTAATGGACTTGATCTTGCCACCAGCAAATTACTTCTGTAAAATCCTGAGCATCTTCATATCTGGTTAAAATAGCTCCTAGTATTATTTAGAGATAGGCTGTAGAATCAGTTTTTAATAAGTCCTGCAGAGCACTTTCTGCCCCTCCAGGTGTTGAACTCAGGACACTTGAAATAACTGATCTGAGACTGTTCCAGAGCAATGTCTGGGCAAATGGCAGCATGGTTTCCAGGGATGGCTTGGGTGGTGCAAAGTTGCAGAATTTGAGTACACTAAAAGCATAACCAGCTTCTCCTAAGTTTTCTCTAAGGCACACACAGTAGACCTGGAATGGAAACATCAGGTGGCTTGTGATATCAGGATTTAACTAAAGGACGATAAACTGGTTTCAGACATGTTTGCTCTTGCTGTGATTGCAAGTGATTTTGTGGCGTTTGTGTTACTTTGTTCTCTGTGTTGATTCCTGATAGTGTTTTTTAGCATGAGACTTCCTTAGCTCATTCCTGACTCCATATCCAACATGAGACTGACCTGGTGGACCTGTCAGTGGATGAGTGCTCATGATTTTGGGACTCATTCAAATTGGGCTTTCTGTACTCATAGAATTGTAGAATGGTTTGGGTTATGAAAGACGCTTCAGATCGTGGAGTCCAACCGTTGATATAACACTGTCAAATCCATCACGTTAACTGTGTTCCTAAGTGCCAAATTTTCTCATCTTTTCAATCTCCTTGGGGATGATGATTCCACCACTTCCCTGGGCAGCCTGGGCCAATGCTTGACAGCCCTTTGAGGAAGGAATTCCTCCTGATGTGCAACTTCTCAAAGTCTGTCTTGTTGTGAGGGGCCCAGAGCTGCCCTGAGGATTTGAGGTGTGGCCTCAGCTGTCTGACCTCCCATAATGCCAGTTACTCACCCCTGAATAATTCTAAGAAGTACTGCTGCCCTACAGTTTGTTTGTTTGTTTCTTTGTTTGTTTCTTTGTTTGTCTGGATAAAAACTACCTAGCAGAATGGTATCCCACCTTGACATGAAAATGTCAGATGCGCAGAGATCACTCCAATTCTCAATGCTCTGCTTCCAAATGTAATCCCTCTGGAATCAGGGTCACCCTGCTCCAGCCCCAGTGGCCTCAACACCTTGCACCTGAATTTACAACTCTGCAATTACCTGCAGTTACTGCAAATTTCTCTCAATAAATGTAAACAGCAGTGCCCGACAGATGTCCTCAGTGACCTGGCACCTTCCTGGTTACTGAGTCATTCCAACAGCTTTGATTGATATTGTGCAGAGACAATTTTTTCCTTAGACTGTATTGTGGAACTATGCCAGAAGCATTATAAAAGCCTAAAATGATTTTATCTATGCACTATCTAAACCACTTTAGTAGTTTTCAAGATGGAAGTGATATTACTTAAGGAGACTTAAACATAATTAATTTTATTCCTACCCCATTAGTATTTATGAGATCCTGTGTCACCTGTCCTGTTGTTTTCACAAGTCTGATACTCGGGTCTCCAGCCTCGAGTTACCCAAGTAATCCTATTTGATTTTCTAGGAAATAGACACAATATCAACATTCATCCAGTCCTCTGGAACCTTCCTGCTGCTCAAGATCCTCCTGCCTTGGGCTGACCACAGCAAGTGTCTCTGAGGAGCATTTAGTGTGAGGTAAAATGCTCTAAGCAAATACAAAGCTGAATATTGAGCATGATGACTGAAATCCCATTCTGAAAAAAAACACCAAAAAACCAACCCAAACAAAACCCAAACCAAACACAACAGATCTGAGCCTGAACTGTGGCTTGACCAAGGCTGGGGAAGAGCAGGGAAAAAACCCAGTGCTGCATACTGTTGTTCCAAATTCCAGAGACTGATGTACCAGAAATGAAGGTAATTCAATTTCCTGAATTATACTGCCACTGAAAGTCCTTTTAAAGACTTTCACTGGTCAGTGCAATCCAGCCTTTTTGGAACGCATGAGAGTGGAAAAGGATGAAAAGACAGCCTAAAGCAGGATGCAGCACCTCTCAGCATTTCTTGGGAATTTCTCTTCTTAAAGACAGTGCTCTGTCTTTCAGCAAACAGGAGGCTTCTCTGGGAAGATCTACTATTTACACCTGAAGTGGATCAGGTAATGGAAAAATAATTTTTAAACCACTGATTTCATTTTGTGGGGATTCAAAAAGCAAAAGAATATATGCAAACGTTCATTTATTTAATAACAATTTGTAATTTTGTCCAAACAGACACTGTAAAAACCCCATTTTTTGGTGAAACTAAACAATACGGAAGTCTTTCCATAAAACTGAGATATTTTTCACATGATGTCTGCACTGGGCATCAAAAACTGTTACACCGTTCCTCACAAGGGGTCACTTTTTGATCTTGTCCTGCCTTAAGGGATGCATCCCACGTACAATGAATAACATTCACATTGTCCTCCTTCTTATATATATATATATATATATATATCTCAAGCTGATTGATATAGCCACCATGTTTCCAGTCTGCTGGCAGTGTTCCTGTGTAGTCCATGACAGCACTTTGTTTTCCAGGCTCCATTTTCTTCAGGTTCACAAACAGCTGGCTGGTTTTTGCCTATTCAAAGAAAGACTGAAATTGCAAGGAAGATGCTGAATTTCCAGGTGATAATTAGGAGGAGCAGAAATTAGCCAAATAGGAGTAGAGAATAGGGAACAATGTAAAATAAACTGAAGCCTGTCATTGCAGTTTCCATGGTTTTCTCCTTTACCTTTGCCAAGGTCAATCTCTCCACGCTGGTGACATGAGGTGGGCTGGAGCACTGAGGCAGAGGATGGTAACTGGGGTTAGAGAAATAGTGGCTGTTGACATCCCCACCTTTGGTGTGAGGGATGGTTTCTGTAAAGAAAAGGAAAGGAAAATTAACAATGGCAAATAACACGGAATTTCTTTCTTAAGTTCTGTTTTTGAGACTGCTGCACTGATTTCTGAATCTGACCTAGAGTTTCTCAAAAAACAACCCAACAAGCATAAACCCAAATGGCTTCTGGGCATCTTCACCCTGAGTGCAAAGCCAGCCACAGGAGCCCCCTGTCCAGGGATCTCTGGATCCAGGCTGCAGACATCCGTCAGGCATCACTGAAAGGATCTCGGGGACTGCAGCTGGATCTTCCAGTGCTGACCAGCCCTGACTGCCCTCTAGGTGAACCTAAACCACACCTGCTGCAACTGGAGCACATTTCCCCTTCTTGCCCATCCTGGAGCATGGTTTGTGGGGCTTATTTTTCTTTCCCTTTACTTACAGAAGTTTTTCCCATAAGTTAGTACCCAACTAACTACTGGTACTTAAGGAAAACAAAAGAGTGGCTAAGGTGGGGGAGAGGTGTGTAGCATCTGACTACACTTCTTTTTTCTCTGGGAGCTTCTCTCCGAGGCAGGAGATACTGTGAGATTTTGGGGAATCCTTGGGGTGCAGGGGAAGGACAGGAGTGGGGGCAGCTGCTGGCTCTCTCACTCTCTCAGGGCTTTGGAGGAAGATGGTCGAGCTCAACCCTGCTTGGCAAAAGGAATTTTTGTTACCATGGCAGGAACCCAGGTGGGAGCTGCCTTTCTTCTGCTGCTGGGCCCTGCAGCCCCTGCCCTGCTGGGATGTCCTGCAATTCCAGCTACAGCCACGCAGCTCCTGACACATCTGGTCCACCGCCCTGGGATTTCTCCTCATTCCTGATGTTCCAGCTTGGTGCTCCTCAGAGTCCTGCTGGGGCACCAGGATCAACTGCTCCAGGGGGGGTTGTGGAGCAAAGCTTCTCTTCCATCCTTTCCCATCTCGGCCCACAAGGCTGTCATGGGGGCCCTGCTTCTATTTGTTAGTAATTCCATAGTTGTTGTTCATTGTTTGCCTTCTTCGACATACCAGTAAACAACCGTGTCCTAGCTTGGGTTTGACAATTGAAATGTATTCACCTTCTGCTGTGAAATAGAATTAGGAGCAAAAGCAAAGCAGGCCCAAAACTTAAAAGTGTACAAAGAAAACTTTATGAACAACACAAAAAAAAAATACTAAATTCAGAATAGATCTTCAGACCACTCCCTCCACCCCCTTTTCACACCTTCTTAACAACATACAGAGACACTTCAGTCAATTCCTTACTTACATAATCTTTTGCGGTTCACTTTAGGGAGAGAAGTTTCTTCTTGTTCAGCTATAGGCATCTTTTTCCAGAGAGGAAAAAAGAGCAGTTCTCTCATGATTTCACTGTTTTTCACAAACAGCAGCTGCTCAGGAATCCACAATGGTGAAACTCCTCCCAAAAGATTTTCAGCCAACCTTCATGGCGCCTCATCATTCTCCTTCCATCGAAAACCTCAGCTTTTTCTTCACTGACTTTGGTGTATCCTTTCTGCTCTTTTTCCTCTCACCCAAGTAAAGATGGAAGGTCTGTAAGGCTTATCTGAGCATTGGGAAAGTTAAAATGTCACACAGAAGTTGCAGGGCTTAGGCCAGGCCACACTGGAGCTGTGTCAGGATCTCAGGCCGCGCTGGGGGGAGCCGGACGAAAACTGCAAAGTGCAGCCAGAGGAGAAATGGGTGCCAAGGCTCTGGCTCCAAGGCTGCCCTCCGCTGCCAGCCGCACCCAGCTCCGGCCGCGGGCCGGGGGTTCTCCCTCTGCCCTGCCCAACACACAAAGCCGTGGGGGGCTCCCCAAACCGGGCCCAGCTGCCTGCCCCCAGGCCGTGAGGGCGGCCGGGCGAGCTCGGCCACCCCAGGGCTGCTCCGAGCCGGGGCCGGGCAGGGCCACACCGGGGGAGGGCGAGGATCTCAGCAATGGGCTTTGCTTCTTTTTGGCTATCGGGGCCCCGGGTGGAAACAGGGCCCGGCAGCCTCCCGAGCCCGGGCCAGGACGGTGTCATCTTGTGAGAGGTTGGAAATGAAAAAGAGCTTTTCCCGTGGATTGCTTGCTTCAAATGTGATTCTGGGAAGCAAACTGACTTCTCCTATTGGTTTTTCAGGCTGTCAACAACTAAAGCAGCCTCCAACTGGTCCCATCAATTCACAGAGGGAGTTCTCATGGAGAAAAACTTCCTTGTATTCCCTGCCCCCAGGTGCCTTCAAGGCATAACCAGCACAAAGAGGTATGAGTGACACCAGACCTGCAGGGCCATGGTTACTGCTGAGTCTGGCTCTGGGCCTTCTTAAAGGAAAGGACACCAGATTTGAAACTCTGCAGAAATGTTTGCCTGCCCTAATTTTCTTCTACTTTCTTCTTCACAGGCTAGCCCCAGCTACTCTGAAATGAAGAGCAGGTTCCAATACCTCCACAAAAAGCTGTCCCATATTCAGAGCGGAATATCTGAATTTGACAAGCAGGAAGTAGAGTCATGGCACAAGACTTACGCTTCAGCCTGACAAAATCTCTGAGCTTTGGAATTTGTTTCAAATTTTGAGATTCGTTTTTAAGGATTACTTAAATTAGTAATTCCAGTAGCTTACATTTGCACTGAGCAGTTGATTATTTCTTTAAAATATAGGATTAGTTCAAAGAAGATTAGTAAGTTGAAAGAGTTGGAAGAAGTTAGTTTGGATCTTTAATAATAAAAAAATCTCACTGTTGATAACTCTATCTCTCACTGTTGTTCATACAGCGTTTGGAGTGGCTTTCTTTTGGTCAATTCTTTTCTTCAGGCCCTAGGCTTGTCCATTGAAATAAACTTTTTCAGCAGATGGTGGACGCCTACTACATCTGCTATGAAGTTGTGGACATTTTTAGAAAATATAGTGGCAAATGAAATTATT